>NW_028270247.1:600000-900000 GCF_037043375.1 Chiloscyllium plagiosum | reverse complement strand
GAGAGAGAGTGTCAGAGTGAGAGTGAGAATGGGAGAGAGTGTGAGAGTGAGAATGAGGATGGGAGAGAGAGTCTCCGAGTGAGAGTGAGGATGGGAGAAAAAGTGTGATAGTGAGAGTGAGAATGGGAGAGAGTGTGAGAGTGAGAGTGAGAGTCACGATGGGAGGGAGAGTGTGAGAGTGAGAGTGAGGATAGGAGAGAGAGTGTGAGAGCGAGAGTGAGGATGGGAGAGAGTGTGAGAGTGAGGATTGGAGAGAGAGTGTGAGAGTGACAGCGAGGATGGGTAAGAGAGTGTGAGAGTGAGAGTGAGGATGGGAGAGAGAGTGTCAGAGTGAGAGTGAGAATGGGAGAGAGTGTGAGAGTGAGAATGAGGATGGGAGAGAGAGTCTCCGAGTGAGAGTGAGGATGGGAGAAAAAGTGTGATAGTGAGAGTGAGAATGGGAGTGTGAGAGTGAGAGTGAGAGTGACGATGGGAGGGAGAGTGTGAGAGTGAGAGTGAGGATGGGAGAGAGTGTGAGAGTGAGAGTGAGAGTGAGGATTTGAGATAGAGTGTGAGAGTGAGAGTGAGGATGGTTGAGAGAGAGTGAGAGCGAGGATGGGAGAGAATGTGAGAGTGAGAATGAGGATGGGAGAGAGTGTGAGAGTGAGAGTGAGAGTGCGGATGGGAGAGAGTGTGAGTGTGAGCGTGAGAGTGAGGAAGGGAGAGAGTGAGTGAGGGTGAGAGTGAGAATGAGGATGGGAGTGAGAGTGTGAGAATGAGAGTGAGAATCGGAGAGAGTGAGAGTGTGAGTGCGGATGGGAGGGAGTTTGAGAGTGAGAGTGAGGATGGAAGAGAGAGTGAGAGAGTGATTGAGAATGGGAGTGAGAGAGTGAGAGTGTTAGTGTGAATGGTAGAGAGTGTGAGAGCGAGAGTGAGGATGGGAGAGAGAGTGTGACAGTGAGAGTGAGGATGGGCGAGAGAGTGTGAGAGTGAGAGTGAGAGTGAGGATGGGAGAGAGTGTGTGAGAGTGAGAGTGAGGATAGGAGAGAGAGTGCGAGAGTGAGAGTGAGGATGGGAGAGAGTGTGAGAGTGAGAGTGAGGATTGGAGAGAGAGTGTGAGAGTGAGTGAGAGGATGGGAGAGACAGTGTGAGAGTGAGAGTGAGAATGAGAGAGAGTGTGTGAGTGAGAATGAGGATGTGAGAGGGAGAGTGAGAATGAGAGTGAGGATGGGAGAGAATGTGAGGGTGAGAGTGAGGATGGGAGAGAGTGTGAGAGTGAAAGTGAGAATTGGAGAGAGAGTGTGAGATTGAGAGTGAGAATGGGAGAGAGTGTGAGAGTTAGAATGAGGATGTGAGAGAGAGTGTGAGAGTGAGAGTGTGGATGGGAGAGAGAGTGTGAGAGTGAGGATGGGAGAGAGTTTGTGAGAGTGAGAGTGAGAATGAGGATGGGAGGGAGAGTGTGAGAGTGAGAGTGAGAATCGGAGAGAGAGTGAGCGTGAGAGTGCGGATGGGAGAGAGTGTGAGAGTGAAAGCGAGGGTGGAAGAGGGAATGTGAGAGTGAGTGAGAATGGGAGTGAGAGAGTGAGAGTGACAGTGTGAATGGGAAAGAGTGTGAGAGTGAGAATGAGGATGGGAGAGAGAGTGTGATAGTGACAGTTAGGAAGCGAGAGAGTGTGAGAATGAGTGAGAATGGGTGTGTGCGTGAGAGTGAACGTGAGGATGGGAGAGAGAGTGTGAGAGTGAGAGTAAGGATGCGAGCGAGAATGAGAGTGAGAGTGAGAATGGGAGAATGAGTGTGAGAGTGAGAGTGAGAGTGAGAATGGGAGAGTGAGTGAGAGTGAGAGTGAGAATGGGAGAGAGAGTGTGAGGGTGAGAGTGAGGATGGGAGAGAGAGTGTGAGGGTGAGAGTGAGGACGGGAGAGAGAGTGTGAGAGTGAGAGTGAGAGTGAGGATAGGATAGAAAGTGTGATAGTGAGAGTGAGAATGGGCGAGAGATTGTGAGAGTGAGAGTGAATGTGAGGATGGGAGAGAGTGTGTGAGAGTGAGAGTGAGGATAGGAGAGAGAGTGTGAGAGTGAGAGTGACGATGGGAGAGAGTGTGAGAGTGAGAGTGAGAATGGGAGAGAGTGTGAGAGTGAGAATGAGGATGGGAGAGAGAGTCTCCGAGTGAGAGTGAGGATGGGAGAAAAATTGTGATAGTGAGAGTGAGAATGGGAGAGAGTGTGAGAGTGAGAGTGAGAGTGTGGATTGGAGATAGAGTTTGAGAGTGAGAGTGAGGATGGTTGAGAGAGAGTGAGAGTGAGAGTGAGGATGGGAGAGAATGTGAGAGCTAGAATGAGGATGGGAGAGAGTGTGAGAGTGAGAGTGAGAGTGCGGATGGGAGAGAGTGTGAGTGTGAGCGTGAGAGTGAGGAAGGGAGAGAGAGTGTGAGAGTGAGGATGGGAGAGAGTGAGTGAGGGTGAGAGTGAGAATGAGGATGGGAGAGAGATTGTGAGAATGAGAGTGAGAATCGGAGAGAAAGTGCTAGAGCGAGAGTGAGACTGCGGATGGGAGAGAGTGTGAGTGTGAGAGTGAGAGTGAGGTTTGGAGAGAGAGTATGAGAGTGAGAGTGATGTTGGGAGAGAGAGTGTGAGAGTGAGAGTGAGGATGGGAGAGAGCGTGTGAGGGTGAGAGTGAGAGTGTGGGTGGGAGAGAAAGTGTGAGAGTGTGGATGGGAGAGAGTGAGTGAGAATGTGACTGAGAATGAGGATGGGAGTGAGAGTTTGAGAGTGAGAGTGAGAATCGGAAAGAGTGTGAGTGCGGATGGGAGGGAGTTTGAGAGTGAGAGTGAGGATGGAAGAGAGAGTGAGAGTGAGAGTGAGAATGGGAGAATGAGTGTGAGAGTGAGAATGAGGATTGTAGAGGGTGTGTGAGGGTGCGAGTGAGGATGGAAGAGAGAGTGTGAGGGTGAGAGTGAAGATGGGAGAGAGAGTGTGAGAGTGACAGCTAGGATGGGATAGAGAGTGTGAGAGTGAGAGTGAGAATGGGAGAGAGAGTGTGAGAGTGAGAGTGAGAATGGGAGAGAGTGTGAGAGTGAGAATGAGGATGGGAGAGAGAGTGTGAGAGTGAGAGTGAGAGTGAGGATGGTCAAGAAAGTGTGATAGTGAGAGTGAGAATGGGAGAGAGTGTGAGAGTGGGAGGGAGAGTGACGATGGGAGGGAGAGTTTGAGATTGAGAGTGAAGATGGGAGAGAGTATGAGAGTGAGAGTGAGGATGGGAGAGAGAGAGTGTGAGTGAGGATGGGAGAGAGAGAGTGAGAGTGAGGATGGGAGAGAGTGTGAGAGTGAAAGTGAGGATGGGAGAGAGTGTGAGAGTGAGAGTGAGAATTGGAGCGAGTGCGAGAGTGAGATTGAGAGTGAGGGTGGGAGAGAGAGTGAGAGTGACAGAGAGGATGGGAGAGTGAGTGTGAGAGTGAGTGTGAGGATGGGAGAGACAGTGTGAGAGTGAGAGTGAGAATGGGAGGGAGTGTGAGAGTGAGAATGAGGATGTGAGAGTGAGAGTGAGAGTGAGGATGGGAGTGAGTGTGTGAGAGTGAGAGTGAGAATGAGGATGGGAGAGAGAGTGTGAGAGTGAGAGTGAGAATTGGAGAGAGTGCGAGATTGAGATTGAGAGTGAGGGTGGGAGAGAGAGGGAGAGTGACAGAGAGGATGGGAGAGTGAGTGTGAGAGTGAGTGTGAGGATGGGAGAGACAGTGTGAGAGTGAGAGTGAGAATGGGAGAGAGTGTGAGAGTGAGAATGAGGATGTGAGAGTGAGAGTGAGAGTGAGGATGGGAGAGAATGTGAGAGGGAGAGTGAGGATAGGAGAGAGTGTGAGAGTGAGAGTGAGAATTGGAGAGAGAGTGTGAGATTGAGAGTGAGAAAGGGAGAGAGTGTGAGAGTGAGAATGAGGATGTGAGAGAGAGTGTGAGAGTGAGAGTGTGGATGGGAGAGAGAGTGTGAGAGTGAGGATGGGAGTGAGTGTGTGAGAGTGAGAGTGAGAGTGCGGATGGGAGGGAGTGTGAGAGTGAAAACGAGGGTGGAAGAGGGAGTGTGAGAGTGAGTGAGAATGGGAATGAGAGAATGAGAGTGACAGTGTGAATGGGAGAGAGTGTGAGAGTGAGAATGAGGATGGGAGAGAGAGTGTGATAGTGACAGTGAGGAAGCGAGAGAGAGTGTGAGAGCGAGTGAGAAGGGGAGTGTGTGCGTGAGAGTGAACGTGAGGATGGGAGAGAGAGTGTGAGAGTGAGAGTAAGGATGCGAGAGAGAATGAGAGTGAGAGTGAGAAAGGGAGAGAGTGTGAGAGTGAGAATGAGGATGGGAGAGAGAGTGTGAGAGAGTGAGTGAGAGGGAGGATGGGAGAGAAAGTGTGATAGTGAGAGTGAGAATGGGAGAGAGTGTGAGAGTGAGAGTGAGAGTGACGATGTGAGGGAGAGTGTGAGAGTGAGAGTGAGGATGGGAGAGATAGTGTGACAGTGAGAGTGAGGATGGGCGGGAGAGTGTGAGAGTGAGAGTGAGGATGGGAGAGAGTGTGTGAGAGTGAGGATAGGAGAGAGAGTGTGAGAGTGAGAGTGAGAGTGAGGATGGGAGAGAGTGTGAGAGTGAGGATTGGAGAGAGAGTGTGAGAGTGACAGCGAGGATGGGTAAGTGAATGTGAGAGTGAGAGTGAGGATGGGAGAGAGAGTGTCAGAGTGAGAGTGAGAATGGGAGAGAGTGTGAGAATGAGAATGAGGATGGGAGAGAGAGTCTCCGAGTGAGAGTGAGGATGGGAGAAAATGTGTGATAGTGAGAGTGAGAATGGGAGAGAGTGTGAGAGTGAGAGTGAGAGTGACGATGAGAGGGAGAGTGTGAGAGTGAGAGTGAGGATGGGAGAGAGTGTGAGTGTGAGCGTGAGAGTGAGGAAGGGAGAGAGAGTGTGAGAGTGAGAGTGAGGATGGGAGAGAGTGAGTGAGGGTGAGATTGAGAATGAGGATGGGAGTGAGAGTGTGAGAGTGAGAGTGAGAATCGGAGAGAGTGAGAGTGTGAGAGCGGATGGGAGGGAGTTTGAGAGTGAGAGTGAGGATGGAATAGAGAGTGAGAGAGTGAGTGAGAATGGGAGTGAGAGAGTGAGAGTGGTAGTGTGAATGGGAGAGAGTGTGAGAGCGAGAGTGAGGATGGGAGAGAGAGTGTGACAGTGAGACTGAGAATGAGGATGGGAGGGAGAGTGTGAGAGTGAGAGTGCAAATCGGAGAGAGAGAGAGTGAGAGTGAGGATGGGAGAGAGCGTGTGAGGCTGAGAGTGAGAGTGTGGATGAGAGAGAAAGTGTGAGAGTGTGGATGGGAGAGAGTGTGTGAGAATTTTACTGAGAATGAGGATGGGAGTGAGAGTGTGAGAGTGAGAATGTGAATCGGAGAGAGTGCGAGCGTGAGTGCGAATGGGAGGGAGTTTGAGAATGAGATTGAGGATGGAAGAGAGAGTGAGAGTGAGAGTGAGATTGGGAGAATGAGTGTGAGAGTGAGAATGAGGATTGTAGAGAGAGTGTGAGGGTGAGAGTGAGGATGGAAGCGAGAGTGTGAGGGTGAGAGTGAAGATGGGAGAGAGAGTGTGAGAGTGACAGCGAGGATGGGAGAGAGAGTGTGAGAGTGAGAGTGAGGATGGGAGAGAGAGTGTGAGAGTGAGAATGGGACAGAGTGTGAGAGTGAGAATGAGGATGGGAGAGAGAGTGTGAGAGTGAGAGTGAGAGTGAGGATGGGAAAGAAAGTGTGATAGTGAGAGTGAGAATGGGAGAGAGTGTGAGAGTGAGAGTGAGAGTGAGAGTGACGATTGGAGGGAGAGTGTGAGATCGAGGATGGGAGAGAGAGAGTGAGAGTGAGAGTGAGGATGGGAGAGAATGTGAGAGTGAAAGTGAGGATGGGAGAGAGTGTGAGAGTGAGAGTGAGAATTGGAGAGAGTGTAAGAGTGAGATTGAGAGTGAGGATGGGAGAGAGAGTGAGAGTGACAGCGAGGATGGGAGAGAGAGTGCGAGAGTGAGTGTGAGGATGGGAGAGACAGTGTGAGAGTGAGAGTTAGAATGGGAGAGAGTGTGAGAGTGAGAATGAGGATGTGAGAGTGAGAGTGAGAGTGAGGATGGAAGAGAGAGTGAGAGAGTGAGTGAGAATGGGAGTGAGAGTGAGAGTGGTAGTGTGAATGGGAGAGTGTGTGAGAGCGAGAGTGAGGATGGGAGAGAGAGTGTGACAGTGAGAGTGAGGATGGGTGAGAGAGTGTGAGTGTGAGTGAGAATGGGAGTGAGTGTGTGAGAGTGTGGATGGGAGAGAGTGTGTGAGAATGAGAGTGAGAATGAGGATGGGAGTGAGAGTGTGAGAGTGAGAGTGAGAATCGGAGAGAGTGCGAGTGTGAGTGCGGAAGAGAGGGAGTTCGAGAGTGAGAGTGAGGAAGGAAGAGAGAGTGAGAGTGAGAATGGGAGAATGAGTGATAGAGTGAGAATGAGGATTGTAGAGAGAGTGTGTGGGTGAGAGTGAGGATGGAAGAGAGAGTGTGAGGGTGAGAGTGACAGCGAGGATGGGAGAGAAAGTGTGAGAGTGAGAGTGAGGATGGGCGAGAGAGTTTAAGAGTGAGAGTGAGAATGGGAGAGAGTGTGAGAGTGAGAATGAGGATGGGAGAGAGAGTGTGAGTGTGAGAGTGAGAGTGAGGATGGGAAAGAAAGTGTGATAGTGAGAGTGAGAATGGGAGAGAGTGTGAGAGTGAGAGGGAGAGTGACGATGGGAGGGAGAGTGTGAGATTGAGAGTGAAGATGGGAGAGAGTATGAGAGTGAGAGTGAGAGTGAGGATGGGAGAGAGAGAGTGAAAGTGAGGATAGGAGAGAGTGTGAGAGTGAGAGTGAGAATTGGAGAGAGTGCGAGAGTGAGATTGACAGTGAGGATGGGAGAGAGAGTGAGAGTGACAGAGAGGATGGGAGAGAGAGTGTGAGAGTGAGTGTGAGGATGGGAGAGACAGCGTGAGAGTGAGAGTGAGGATGGGAGACAATGTGAGAGTGAGAGTGAGGATAGGAGAGAGTGTGAGAGTGAGAATTGGAGAGAGAGTGTGAGATTGAGAGTGAGAAAGGGAGAGAGTGTGAGAGTGAGAATGAGGATGTGAGAGAGAGTTTGAGAGTGAGAGTGTGGATGGGAGAGAGAGTGTGAGAGTGAGGATGGGAGAGAGTGTGGGAGAGTGAGAGTGAGAATGGGAGAGAGAGTGTGAGAGTGAGAGTGAGGATGGGAGAGAGCGTGTGAGGGTGAGAGTGAGAATGAGGATGGTAGAGAGAGTGTGAGTGTGAGAGTGAGGATGGGAGAGAGAGTGTGAGAGTGAGAGTGACGATGGGAGAGAGAGTGTTAGACAGAGAGTGAGAATGGGAGAGAGAGTGTGAGAGTGTGAGTTAGGATGGTAGAGTGAGTGTGAGAGTGAGAGTGAGATGGGAGAGAGTGAGAGTGAGGATCGGAGAGAGAGTGTGAGAGTGAGAGTGACGATGGGAGAGAGTGTAAGAGTGAGAGTAAGAATCGGAGAGAGAGTGAGAGTGAGAGTGCGGATGAGAGAGAGTGTGAGAGTGAAAGCGAGGATGGAAGAGGGAGTGTGAGAGTGAGTGAGAATGGGAGTGAGAGAGTGAGAGTGATATTGTGAATGGGAGAGAGTGTGAGAGTGAGAGTGAGGATGGGAGAGAGAGTGTGATAGTGACAGTGAGGATGCGAGAGAGAGTGTGAGAGTGAGTGAGAATAGGATTGTGTGCGTGAGTGAAAGTGAGGATGGGAGAGAGAGTGTGAGAGTGAGAGTGAGGATGCGAGAGAGAATGAGAGTGAGAGTTAGAATGGGAGAATGAGTGTGAGAGTGAGAGTGAGAGTGAGAATGGGCGAGTGAGTGAGAGAATGAGAGTGAGAATGGGAGGGAGATTGTGAGGGTGAGAGTGAGGTTGGGAAAGAGAGCGTGAGGGTGAGAGTGAGGATGGGAGAGAGTGTGAGAGTGACAGCGAGGATGGGAAAGAGAGTGTGAGAGTGAGAGTGAGGTTGGGAGAAAGAGTGTGAGAGTGAGAGTGAGAATGGGAGAGAGTGTGAGAGTGTGAATGAGGATGGGAGAGAGAGTGTGAGAGTGAGAGTGAGAGTGAGAGTGAGGATGGGAGAGAAAGTGTGATAGTGAGAGTGAGAATGGGAGAGAGTGTGACGATGTGAGGGAGAGTATGAAAGTGAGAGTGAGGATGGGAATGAGTGTGAGAGTGAGAGTGCGAATGGGAGAGAGAGTGAGAGTGAGGATGCGAGTGAGAGTGTGAGAGTGAGAGTGAGGATGGGAGAGAGAGTGTGACAGTGAGGATGGCAGAGAGAGAGTTAGAGTGTCAGTGAGAATGGGAGTGATTGTGAGAGTGAGGACGGCAGAGAGGGTGAGAGTGACAGAGAGGTTGGGTGAGAGAGTGCGAGATTGAGTGCGAGGATGGGAGAGAGTGTGAGAGTGAGACTGAGGATGGGAGAGAGAGCGTGAGAGTTAGAGTGAGAGTGAGGATGTGAGTGAGAGTGTGAGAGCGAGAGCGAGAGTGCGGTTGGGAGAGAGTGTGAGAGTGAGAGTGAGAGTGAAGATGGGAGAGAGAGTGTGAGAGTGAGAGAGAGAGGATGGGAGAGACAGTGTGAGAGTGAGAGTGAGAATGGGAGAGTGTGTGAGAGTGAGAGTGAGGATGGGAGAGTGAGTGTGAGAGCGAGAGTGAGAGTGCGGATGGGAGAGAGTGTGAGAGTGAGAGTGACAGTGAGGATGGGAGAGAGAGTGTGAGAGTGAGAGTTAGAATGGGAGAGAGAGTGTGAGAGCGAGAGTGAGAGTGCGGATGGGAGAGAGAGTGTGAGAGTGAGAGTGAGGATGGGAGAGAGAGTGTCAGAGTGAGAGTGAGGATGGGAGAGAGAGTGTCAGAGTGATAATAAGGATGGGAGAGAGTGTGAGGGTGAGATTGAGAATGAGGATGGGAGAGAGAGTGTGAGAATGAGAGTGAGAATCGGAGAGAGTGTGAGAGCAAGAGTGAGAGTGCGGATGGGAGAGAGTGTGAGTGTGAGAGTGAGAGTGAGGATTGGAGAGAGAGTGTGAGAGTGAGAGTAAGGATGGGAGAGAGAGTGTGGAAGTGAAAGTGAGGATGGGAGAGAGCGTGTGAGGGTGAGAGTGAGAATGAGGATGGGAGAGAGAGGGTGTGAGTGTGAGAGTGAGGATAACAGAGAGAGTGTGAGAGTGAGAGTGAGGATGGGAGAGAGAGTGTGAGAGTGGGAGTGAGGATGGGAGAGAGAGTGTGATAGTCACAGTGAGGATGCGAGAGAGAGTGTGAGAGTGAGTGAGAATAGGATTGCGTGCGTGAGTGAAAGTGAGGATGGGAGAGAGAGTGTGATAGTGACAGTGAGGATGCGAGAGAGAGTGTGAGAGTGAGTGAGAATAGGATTGTGTGCATGAGTGAAAGTGAGGATGGGAGAGAGAGTGTGAGAGTGAGAGTGAGGATGCGAGAGAGAATGAGAGTGAGAGTTAGAATGGGAGAATGAGTGTGAGAGTGAGAGTGAGAGTGAGAATGGGCGAGTGAGTGAGAGAATGAGAGTGAGAATGGGAGAGAGAATGTGAGTGTGAGAGTGAGGTTGGGAAAGAGAGCGTGAGGGTGAGAGTGAGGATGGGAGAGAGAGTGTGAGAGTGACAGCGAGGATGGGAAAGAGAGTGTGAGAGTGAGAGTGAGGTTGGGAGAAAGAGTGTGAGAGTGAGAGTCAGAATGGGAGGGTTTGTGAGAGTGTGAATGAGGATGGGAGAGAGAGTGTGAGAGTGAGAGTGAGAGTGAGGATGGGAGAGAAAGTGTGATAGTGAGAGTGAGAATGGGAGAGAGTGTGACGATGTGAGGGAGAGTGTGAGAGTGAGAGTGAGGATGGGAATGAGTGTTTAGAGTGAGAGTGCGAATGGGAGAGAGAGTGAGAGTGAGGATGCGAGTGAGAGTGTGAGAGTGAGAGTGAGGATGGGAGAGAGAGTGTGAGAGTGAGAGTGAGGATGGCAGAGAGAGAGTTAGAGTGTCAGTGAGAATGGGAGTGATTGTGAGAGTGAGGACGGCAGAGAGGGTGAGAGTGACAGAGAGGTTGGGTGAGAGAGTGCGAGATTGAGTGCGAGGATGGGAGAGAGTGTGAGAGTGAGACTGAGGATGGGAGAGAGTGTGTGAGAGTTAGAGTGAGAGTGAGGATGTGAGAGAGAGTGTGAGAGCGAGAGCGAGAGTGCGGTTGGGAGAGAGTGTGAGAGTGAGAGTGAGAATTAGGATGGGAGAGAGAGTGTGAGAGTGAGAGAGAGGATGGGAAAGACAGTGTGAGAGTGAGAGGGAGAATGGGAGAGTGTGTGAGAGTGAGAGTGACAGTGTGGATGGGAGAGAGAGTGTGAGAGTGAGAGTTAGGATGGGAGAGAGAGTGTGAGAGCGAGAGTGAGAGTGCGGATGGGAGAGAGTGTGAGAGTGAGAGTGAGGATGGGAGAGAGAGTGTGAGAGTGAGAGTGAGGATGGGAGAGAGAGTGTCAGAGTGATAATAAGGATGGGAGAGAGTGTGAGGGTGAGATTGAGAATGAGGATGGGAGACAGAGTGTGAGAATGAGAGTGAGAATCGGAGAGAGTGTGAGAGCAAGAGTGAGAGTGCGGATGGGAGAGAGTGTGAGTGTGAGAGTGAGAGTGAGGATTGGAGAGAGAGTGTGAGAGTGAGAGTAAGGATGGGAGAGAGAGTGTGGGAGTGAGAGTGAGGATGGGAGAGAGCGTGTGAGGGTGAGAGTGAGAATGAGGATGGTAGAGAGAGTGTGAGTGTGAGAGTGAGGATAACAGAGAGAGTGTGAGAGTGAGAGTGAGTAAGGGAGAGAGAGTGTGAGAGTGACAGCGAGGATGGGAAAGAGAGTGTGAGAGTGAGAGTGAGGTTGGGAGAGCGAGTGTGAGAGTGAGAGTGAGAATGGGAGAAAGTGTGAGAATGAGAATGAGGATGGGAGAGAGAGTGTGAGAGACTGAGTGAGAGTGAGGATGGGAGAGACTGTGAGAGTGAGGATGGGAGAGAGTGTGAGAGTGACATTGCGGATGGGAGAGAGTGTGAGTGTGAGCGTGAGAGTGAGGAAGGGAGAGAGAGTGTGAGAGTGAGAGAGAGGATGGGAGATAGAGTGTGAGAATGAGAGTGAGAATCGGAGAGAGAGTGTAAGAGCGAGAGTGAGAGTGCGGATGGGAGAGAGTTAGAGTGTGAGAGTTAGAGTGAGAGTGAGGATTGGAGAGAAAGTGTGAGAGTGAAAGTGAGGTTGGGAGATAGAGTGTGAGAGTGAGAGTGAGGATGGGAGAGAGCGTGTGAGGGTGAGAGTGAGAATGAGGATGGTAGAGAGAGTGTGAGAGTGAGAGAGAGGATGGGAGATAGAGTGTGAGAATGACAGTGAGAATCGGAGAGAGAGTGTGAGAGCAAGAGTGAGAGTGCGGATGGGAGAGAGTTTGAGTGTGAGAGTTAGAGTGAGAGTGAGGATTGGAGAGAAAGTGTGAGAGCGAAAGTGAGGTTGGGAGAGAGAGTGTGAGAGTGAGAGTGAGGATGGGTGAGAGAGTGTGAGTGTGAGTGAGAATGGGAGTGAGTGTGTGAGAGTGTGGATGGGAGAGAGTGTGTGAGAATGAGAGTGAGAATGAGGATGGGAGTGAGAGTGTGAGAGTGAGAGTGAGAATCTTAGAGAGTGCGAGTGTGAGTGCGGATGAGAGGGAGTTTGAGAGTGAGAGTGAGGATGGAAGAGAGAGTGAGAGTGAGAATGGGAGAATGAGTGTGAGAGTGAAAGTGAGGTTGGGAGAGAGAGTATGAGTGTGAGAGTGAGGATGGGAGAGAGCGTGTGAGGGTGAGAGTGAGAATGAGGATGGTAGAGAGAGTGTGAGAGTGAGAGTGACGATGGGAGAGAGAGTGTTAGACAGAGAGTGAGAATGGGAGAGAGAGTGTGAGAGTGTGAGTTAGGATGGTAGAGTGAGTGTGAGAGTGAGAGTGAGATGGGAGAGAGTGAGAGTGAGAATAGGAGAGAGAGTGTGAGAGTGAGAGTGACGATGGGAGAGAGTGTAAGAGTGAGAGTGAGAATCGGAGAAAGAGTGAGAGTGAGAGTGCGGTTGAGAGAGAGTGTGAGAGTGAAAGCGAGGATGGAAGAGGGAGTGTGAGAGTGAGTGAGAATGGGAGTGAGAGAGTGAGAGTGATAGTGTGAATGGGAGAGAGTGTGAGAGTGAGAGTGAGGATGGGAGAGAGAGTGTGATAGTGACAGTGAGGATGCGAGAGAGAGTGTGAGAGTGAGTGAGAATAGGATTGTGTGCGTGAGTGAAAGTGAGGATGGGAGAGAGAGTGTGAGAGTGAGAGTGAGGATGCGAGAGAGAATGAGAGTGAGAGTTAGAATGGGAGAATGAGTGTGAGAGTGAGAGTGAGAGTGAGAATGGGCGAGTGAGTGAGAGAATGAGAGTGAGAATGGGAGAGAGATTGTGAGGGTGAGAGTGAGGTTGGGAAAGAGAGCGTGAGGGTGAGAGTGAGGATGGGAGAGAGAGTGTGAGAGTGACAGCGAGGATGGGAAAGAGAGTGTGAGAGTGAGAGTGAGGTTGGGAGAAAGAGTGTGAGAGTGAGAGTGAGAATGGGAGAGAGTGTGAGAGTGTGAATGAGGATGGGAGAGAGAGAGTGTGAGAGTGAGAGTGAGAGTGAGGATGGGAGAGAAAGTGTGATAGTGAGAGTGAGAATGGGAGAGAGTGTGACGATGTGAGGGAGAGTGTGAAAGTGAGAGTGAGGATGGGAATGAGTGTGAGAGTGAGAGTGCGAATGGGAGAGAGAGTGAGAGTGAGGATGCGAGTGAGAGTGTGAGAGTGAGAGTGAGGATGGGAGAGGGAGTGTGAGAGTGAGGATGGCAGAGAGAGAGTTAGAGTGTCAGTGAGAATGGGAGTGATTGTGAGAGTGAGGACGGCAGAGAGGGTGAGAGTGACAGAGAGGTTGGGTGAGAGAGTGCGAGATTGAGTGCGAGGATGGGAGAGAGTGTGAGAGTGAGACTGAGGATGGGAGAGAGAGTGTGAGAGTTAGAGTGAGAGTGAGGATGTGAGAGAGAGAGTGAGAGCGAGAGCGAGAGTGCGGTTGGGAGAGAGTGTGAGTGTGAGAGTGAGAGTGAGGATTGGAGAGAGAGTGTGAGAGTTAGAGTGAGAGTGAAGATGTGAGAGAGAGTGTGAAAGCGAGAGCGAGAGTGCGGTTGGGAGAGAGTGTGAGTGTGAGAGTGAGAGTGAGAATGGGAGAGTGTGTGAGAGTGAGAGTGAGGATGGGAGAGTGAGTGTGAGAGCGAGAGTGAGAGTGTGGATGGGAGACAGTGTGAGAGTGAGAGTGACAGTGAGGATGGGAGAGAGAGTGTGAGAGTGAGAGTGAGGATGGGAGAGAGAGTGTGATAGTGACAGTGAGGATGCGAGAGAGAGTGTGAGAGTGAGTGAGAATAGGATTGTGTGCGTGAGTGAAAGTGAGGATGGGAGAGAGAGTGTGAGAGTGAGAGTGAGGATGCGAGAGAGAATGAGAGTGAGAGTTAGAATGGGAGAATGAGTGTGAGAGTGAGAGTGAGAGTGAGAATGGGCGAGTGAGTGAGAGAATGAGAGTGAGAATGGGAGAGAGATTGTGAGGGTGAGAGTGAGGTTGGGAAAGAGAGCGTGAGGGTGAGAGTGAGGATGGGAGAGAGAGTGTGAGAGTGACAGCGAGGATGGGAAAGAGAGTGTGAGAGTGAGAGTGAGGTTGGGAGAAAGAGTGTGAGAGTGAGAGTGAGAATGGGAGAGAGTGTGAGAGTGTGAATGAGGATGGGAGAGAGAGTGTGAGAGTGAGAGTGAGAGTGAGGATGGGAGAGAAAGTGTGATAGTGAGAGTGAGAATGGGAGAGAGTGTGACGATGTGAGGGAGAGTGTGAAAGTGAGAGTGAGGATGGGAATGAGTGTGAGAGTGCGAATGGGAGAGAGAGTGAGAGTGAGGATGCGAGTGAGAGTGTGAGAGTGAGAGTGAGGATGGGAGAGGGAGTGTGAGAGTGAGGATGGCAGAGAGAGAGTTAGAGTGTCAGTGAGAATGGGAGTGATTGTGAGAGTGAGGACGGCAGAGAGGGTGAGAGTGACAGAGAGGTTGGGTGAGAGAGTGCGAGATTGAGTGCGAGGATGGGAGAGAGTGTGAGAGTGAGACTGAGGATGGGAGAGAGAGTGTGAGAGTTAGAGTGAGAGTGAGGATGTGAGAGAGAGAGTGAGAGCGAGAGCGAGAGTGCGGTTGGGAGAGAGTGTGAGTGTGAGAGTGAGAGTGAGGATTGGAGAGAGAGTGTGAGAGTTAGAGTGAGAGTGAAGATGTGAGAGAGAGTGTGAAAGCGAGAGCGAGAGTGCGGTTGGGAGAGAGTGTGAGTGTGAGAGTGAGAGTGAGAATGGGAGAGTGTGTGAGAGTGAGAGTGAGGATGGGAGAGTGAGTGTGAGAGCGAGAGTGAGAGTGTGGATGGGAGACAGTGTGAGAGTGAGAGTGACAGTGAGGATGGGAGAGAGAGTGTGAGAGTGAGAGTTAGAATGGGAGAGAGAGTGTGAGGGCGAGAGTGAGAATGGGAGAGTGTGTGAGAGTGAGAGTGAGGATGGGAGAGTGAGTGTGAGAGCGAGAGTGAGAGTGCGGATGGGAGAGAGTGTGAGAGTGAGAGTGACAGTGAGGATGGGAGAGAGAGAGTGAGAGTGAGAGTTAGAATGGGAGAGAGAGTGTGAGAGCGAGAGTGAGAGTGCGGATGGGAGAGAGAGTGTGAGAGTGAGAGTGAGGATGGGAGAGAGAGTGTCAGAGTGAGAGTGAGGATGGGAGAGAGAGTGTCAGAGTGATAATAAGGATGGGAGAGAGTGTGAGGGTGAAATTGAGAATGAGGATGGGAGACAGAGTGTGAGAATGAGAGTGAGAATCGGAGAGAGTGTGAGAGCAAGAGTGAGAGTGCGGATGGGAGAGAGTGTGAGTGTGAGAGTGCGAGTGAGGATTGGAGAGAGAGTGTGAGAGTGAGAGTAAGGATGGGAGAGAGAGTGTGGGAGTGAAAGTGAGGATGGGGGAGAGAGTGTGAGAGTGAGAGTGAGGATGCGAGAGAGAATGAGAGTGAGAGTTAGAATGGGAGAATGAGTGTGAGAGTGAGAGTGAGAGTGAGAATGGGCGAGTGAGTGAGAGAATGTGAGTGAGAATGGGAGAGAGAATGTGAGTGTGAGAGTGAGGTTGGGAAAGAGAGCGTGAGGGTGAGAGTGAGGATGGGAGAGAGAGTGTGAGAGTGAGAGTGAGGATGGGAGAGAGAGTGTGAGACAGAGAGTGAGAATGGGAGAGAGAGTGTGAGAGTGAGAGTGAGAATGGGAGAGAGTGTGAGAGTGTGAATGAGGATGGGAGAGAGTGTGTGAGAGTGAGAGTGAGAGTGAGAGTGAAGATGGGAATGAGTGTGAGAGTGAGAGTGAGGATGGGAGAGAGAGTGTGAGAGTGAGAGTGAGGATGGGAATGAGTGTCAGAGTGAGAGTGAGGATGGGAGAGAGAGTGTGAGAGTGAGAGTGAGGATGGCAGAGAGAGTGTCAGAGTGATAATAAGGATGGGAGAGAGTGTGAGGGTGAGATTGAGAATGAGGATGGGAGACAGAGTGTGAGAATGAGAGAGGGAATCGGAGAGAGTGTGAGAGCAAGAGTGAGAGTGCGGATGGGAGAGAGTGTGAGTGTGAGAATAAGGATGGGAGAGAGAGTGTGGGAGTGAGAGTGAGGATGGGAGAGAGCGTGTGAGGGTGAGAGTGAGAATGAGGATGGTAGAGAGAGTGTGAGTGTGAGAGTGAGGATAACAGAGAGAGTGTGAGAGTGAGAGTGAGTATGGGAGAGAGAATGTGAGAGTGAGAGTGTGGATGGCAGAGAGCGTGTGAGGGTGAGAGTGAGAATGAGGATGGTAGAGAGAGTGTGAGTGTGAGAGTGAGGATGGGAGAGAGAGTGTGAGAGTGAGAGTGAGGATGCGAGAGAGAGTGTGAGACAGAGAGTGAGAATGGGAGAGAGAGTGTGAGAGTGTGATTTAGGATGGTAGAGTGAGTGTGAGAGTGAGAGTGAGGATGGGAGAGAGTGTGAGAGTGAGAGTGAGAATCGGAGAGAGAGTGAGAGTGAGAGTGCGGATGAGAGAGTGTGAGAGTGAAAGCGAGGATGGAAGAGGATGTGTGAGAGTGAGTGAGAATGGGAGTGAGAGAGTGAGAGTGATAGTGTGAATGGGAGAGAGTGTGACAGTGAGAGTAAGGATGGGAGAGAGAGTGTGATAGTGACAGTGAGGATGCGAGAGAGAGTGTGAGAGTGAGTGAGAATAGGATTGTGTGCATGAGTCAAAATGAGGATGGGAGAGAGAGTGTGAGAGTGCGAGTGAGGATGCGAGAGAGTATGAGAGTGAGAGTTAGAATGGGAGAATGAGTGTGAGATTGAGAGTGAGAGTGAGAATGGGCGAGTGAGTGAGAGAATGAGAGTGAGAATGGGAGAGAGAATGTGAGTGTGAGAGTGAGGTTGGGAAAGAGAGCGTGAGGGTGAGAGTGAGGTTGGGAGAAAGAGTGTGAGAGTGAGAGTGAGAATGGGAGAGAGTGTGAGAGTGTGAATGAGGATGGGAGAGAGAGTGTGAGAGTGAGAGTGAGAGTGAGGATGGGAGAGAAAGTGTGATAGTGAGAGTGAGAATGGGAGAGAGTGTGACGATGTGAGAGAGAGTGTGAAAGTGAGAGTGAGGATGGGAATGAGTGTGAGAGTGAGAGTGCGAATGGGAGAGAGAGTGAGAGTGAGGATGCGAGTGAGAGTGTGAGAGTGAGAGTGAGGATGGGAGAGAGAGTGTGAGAGTGAGGATGGCAGAAAGAGAGTTAGAGTGTCAGTGAGAATGGTAGTGATTGTGAGAGTGAGGACGGCAGAGAGGGTGAGAGTGACAGAGAGGTTGGGTGAGAGCGTGCGAGATTGAGTGCGAGGATGGGAGAGAGTGTGAGAGTGAGACTGAGGATGGGAGAGAGAGTGTGAGAGTTAGAGTGAGAGTGAGGATGTGAGAGAGAGTGTGAGAGCGAGAGCGAGAGTGCGGTTGGGAGAGAGTGTGAGAGTGAGAGTGAGAGTGAGGTTGGGAGAGAGAGTGTGAGAGTGAGAGAGAGGATGGGAGAGACAGTGTGAGAGTGAGAGTGAGAATGGGAGAGTGTGTGAGAGTGAGAGTGAGAATGGGAGAGTGAGTGTGAGAGCGAGAGTGAGAGTGCGGATGGGAGAGAGTGTGAGAGTGAGAGTGACAGTGAGGATGGGAGAGAGAGTGTGAGAGTGAGAGTTAGAATGGGAGAGAGAGTGTGAGAGCGAGAGTGAGAGTGCGGATGGGAGAGAGTGTGAGTATGAGAGTGAGAGTGAGGATGGGACAGAGAGTGTGAGAGTGAGAGTGAGGATGGGAGAGAGAGTGTGAGAATGAGAGTGAGAATCGGAGAGCGTGTGAGAGCAAGAGTGAGAGTGCGGATGGGAGAGAGTGTGAGTGTGAGAGTGAGAGTGAGGATTGGAGAGAGAGTGTGAGAGTGAGAGTAAGGATGGGAGAGAGAGTGTGGGAGTGAAAGTGAGGATGGGAGAGAGCGTGTGAGGGTGAGAGTGAGAATGAGGATGGTAGAGAGAGTGTGAGTGTGAGAGTGAGGATAACAGAGAGAGTGTGAGAGTGAGAGTGAGTATGGGAGAGAGAGTGTGAGAGTGAGAGTGAGGATGGGAGAGAGAGTGTGAGAGTGAGAGTGAGGATGCGAGAGAGAATGAGAGTGAGAGTTAGAATGGGAGAATGAGTGTGAGAGTGAGAGTGAGAGTGAGAGTGAGAATGGGCGAGTGAGTGAGAGAATGAGAGTGAGAATGGGAGAGAGAATGTGAGTGTGAGAGTGAGGTTGGGAAAGAGAGCGTGAGGGTGAGAGTGAGGATGGGAGAGAGAGTGTGAGAGTGACAGCGAGGATGGGAAAGAGAGTGTGAGAGTGAGAGTGAGGTGGGGAGAAAGAGTGTGAGAGTGAGAGTGAGAATGGGAGAGAGTGTGAGAGTGTGAATGAGGATGGGAGAGAGAGTGTGAGAGTGAGAGTGAGAGTGAGGATGGGAGAGAAAGTGTGATAGTGAGAGGGAGAATGGGAGAGAGTGTGACGATGTGAGGGAGTGTGAAAGTGAGAGTGAGGATGGGAATGAGTGTGAGAGTGAGAGTGCGAATGGGAGAGAGAGTGAGAGTGAGGATGCGAGTGAGAGTGTGAGAGTGAGAGTGAGGATGGGAGAGAGAGTGTGAGAGTGAGGATGGCAGAGAGAGAGTTAGAGTGTCAGTGAGAATGTAGTGATTGTGAGAGTGAGGACGGCAGAGAGGGTGAGAGTGACAGAGAGGTTGGGTGAGAGAGTGCGAGATTGAGTGCGAGGATGGGAGAGAGTGTGAGAGTGAGACTGAGGATGGGAGAGAGAGTGTGAGAGTTAGAGTGAGAGTGAGGATGTGAGAGAGAGTGTGAGAGCGAGAGCGAGAGTGCGGTTGGGAGAGAGTGTGAGAGTGAGAGTGAGAGTGAGGATGGGAGAGAGAGTGTGAGAGTGAGAGAGAGGATGGGAGAGACAGTGTGAGAGTGAGAGTGAGAATGGGAGAGTGTGTGAGAGTGAGAGTGAGAATGGGAGAGTGAGTGTGAGAGCGAGAGTGAGAGTGCGGATGGGAGAGAGTGTGAGAGTGAGAGTGACAGTGAGGATGGGAGAGAGAGTGTGAGAGTGAGAGTTAGAATGGGAGAGAGAGTGTGAGAGCGAGAGTGAGAGTGCGGATGGGAGAGAGTGTGAGTATGAGAGTGAGAGTGAGGATTGGAGAGAGAGTGTGAGAATGAGAGTGAGAATCGGAGAGCGTGTGAGAGCAAGAGTGAGAGTGCGGATGGGAGAGAGTGTGAGTGTGAGAGTGAGAGTGAGGATTGGAGAGAGAGTGTGAGAGTGAGAGTAAGGATGGGAGAGAGAGTGTGGGAGTGAAAGTGAGGATGGGAGAGAGCGTGTGAGGGTGAGAGTGAGAATGAGGATGGTAGAGAGAGTGTGAGTGTGAGAGTGAGGATAACAGAGAGAGTGTGAGAGTGAGAGTGAGTATGGGAGAGAGAGTGTGAGAGTGAGAGTGAGGATGGGAGAGAGAGTGTGAGAGTGAGAGTGAGGATGCGAGAGAGAATGAGAGTGAGAGTTAGAATGGGAGAATGAGTGTGAGAGTGAGAGTGAGAGTGAGAATGGGCGAGTGAGTGAGAGAATGAGAGTGAGAATGGGAGAGAGAATGTGAGTGTGAGAGTGAGGTTGGGAAAGAGAGCGTGAGGGTGAGAGTGAGGATGGGAGAGAGAGTGTGAGAGTGACAGCGAGGATGGGAAAGAGAGTGTGAGAGTGAGAGTGAGGTTGGGAGAAAGAGTGTGAGAGTGTGAGTGAGAATGGGAGAGAGTGTGAGAGTGTGAATGAGGATGGGAGAGAGAGTGTGAGAGTGAGAGTGAGAGTGAGGATGGGAGAGAAAGTGTGATAGTGAGAGTGAGAATGGGAGAGAGTGTGACGATGTGAGGGAGAGTGTGAGAGTGAGAGTGAGGATGGGAATGAGTGTGAGAGTGAGAGTGCGAATGGGAGAGAGAGTGAGAGTGAGGATGCGAGTGAGAGTGTGAGAGTGAGAGTGAGGATGGGAGAGAGAGTGTGAGAGTGAGAGTGAGGATGGCAGAGAGAGAGTTAGAGTGTCAGTGAGAATGGGAGTGATTGTGAGAGTGAGGACGGCAGAGAGGGTGAGAGTGACAGAGAGATTGGGTGAGAGAGTGCGAGATTGAGTGCGAGGATGGGAGAGAGAGTGTGAGAGTGAGAGTTAGGATGGGAGAGAGAGTGTGAGAGCGAGAGTGAGAGTGCGGATGGGAGAGAGTGTGAGTGTCAGAGTGAGAGTGAGGATGGGAGAGAGAGTGTGAGAGTGAGAGTGAGGATGGGAGAGAGAGTGTCAGAGTGATAATAAGGATGGGAGAGAGTGTGAGGGTGAGATTGAGAATGAGGATGGGAGAGAGAGTGTGAGAATGAGAGTGAGAATCGGAGAGAGTGTGAGAGCAAGAGTGAGAGTGCGGATGGGAGAGAGTGTGAGTGTGAGAGTGAGAGTGAGGATTGGAGAGAGTGTGTGAGAGTGAGAGTAAGGATGGGAGAGAGAGTGTGGGAGTGAAAGTGAGGATGGGAGAGAGCGTGTGAGGGTGAGAGTGAGAATGAGGATGGTAGAGAGAGTATGAGTGTGAGAGTGAGGATAACAGAGAGAGTGTGAGAGTGAGAGTGAGTATGGGAGAGAGAGTGTGAGAGTGAGAGTGAGGATGGGAGAGAGAGTGTGAGAGTGAGAGTGAGGATGCGAGAGAGAATGAGAGTGAGAGTTAGAATGGGAGAATGAGTGTGAGAGTGAGAGTGAGAGTGAGAATGGGCGAGTGAGTGAGAGAATGAGAGTGAGAATGGGAGAGAGAATGTGAGTGTGAGAGTGAGGTTGGGAAAGAGAGCGTGAGGGTGAGAGTGAGGATGGGAGAGAGAGTGTGAGAGTGACAGCGAGGATGGGAAAGAGAGTGTGACAGTGAGAGTGAGGTTGGGAGAAAGAGTGTGAGAGTGTGAGTGAGAATGGGAGAGAGTGTGAGAGTGTGAATGAGGATGGGAGAGAGAGTGTGAGAGTGAGAGTGAGAGTGAGGATGGGAGAGAAAGTGTGATAGTGAGAGTGAGAATGGGAGAGAGTGTGACGATGTGAGGGAGAGTGTGAGAGTGAGAGTGAGGATGGGAATGAGTGTGAGAGTGAGAGTGCGAATGGGAGAGAGAGTGAGAGTGAGGATGCGAGTGAGAGTGTGAGAGTGAGAGTGAGGATGGGAGAGAGAGTGTGAGAGTGAGAGTGAGGATGGCAGAGAGAGAGTTAGAGTGTCAGTGAGAATGGGAGTGATTGTGAGAGTGAGGACGGCAGAGAGGGTGAGAGTGACAGAGAGATTGGGTGAGAGAGTGCGAGATTGAGTGCGAGGATGGGAGAGAGAGTGTGAGAGTGAGAGTTAGGATGGGAGAGAGAGTGTGAGAGCGAGAGTGAGAGTACGGATGGGAGAGAGTGTGAGTGTCAGAGTGAGAGTGAGGATGGGAGAGAGAGTGTGAGAGTGAGAGTGAGGATGGGAGAGAGAGTGTGAGAGCGAGAGTGAGAGTGCGGATGGGAGAGAGTGTGAGTGTCAGAGTGAGAGTGAGGATGGGAGAGAGAGTGTGAGAGTGAGAGTGAGGACGGGAGAGAGAGTGTCAGAGTGATAATAAGGATGGGAGAGAGTGTGAGGGTGAGATTGAGAATGAGGATGGGAGAGAGAGTGTGAGAATGAGAGTGAGAATCGGAGAGAGTGTGAGAGCAAGAGTGAGAGTGCGGATGGGAGAGAGTGTGAGTGTGAGAGTGAGAGTGAGGATTGGAGAGAGTGTGTGAGAGTGAGAGTAAGTATGGGAGAGAGAGTGTGGGAGTGAAAGTGAGGATGGGAGAGAGCGTGTGAGGGTGAGAGTGAGAATGAGGATGGTAGAGAGAGTGTGAGTGTGAGAGTGAGGATAACAGAGAGAGTGTGAGAGTGAGAGTGAGTATGGGAGAGAGAGTGTGAGAGTGAGAGTGAGGATGGGAGAGAGAGTGTGAGAGTGAGAGTGAGGATGCGAGAGAGAATGAGAGTGAGAGTTAGAATGGGAGAATGAGTGTGAGAGTGAGAGTGAGAGTGAGAATGGGCGAGTGAGTGAGAGAATGAGAGTGAGAATGGGAGAGAGAATGTGAGTGTGAGAGTGAGGATGGGAAAGAGAGCGTGAGGGTGAGAGTGAGGATGGGAGAGAGAGTGTGAGAGTGACAGCGAGGATGGGAAAGAGAGTGTGAAAGTGAGAGTGAGGTTGGTAGAAAGAGTGTGAGAGTGTGAGTGAGAATGGGAGAGAGTGTGAGAGTGTGAATGAGGATGGGAGAGAGAGTGTGAGAGTGAGAGTGTGAGGATGGGAGAGAAAGTGTGATAGTGAGAGTGAGAATGGGAGAGAGTGTGACGATGTGAGGGAGAGTGTGAGAGTGAGAGTGAGGATGGGAATGAGTGTGAGAGTGAGAGTGCGAATGGGAGAGAGAGTGAGAGTGAGGATGCGAGTGAGAGTGTGAGAGTGAGAGTGAGGATGGGAGAGAGAGTGTGAGAGTGAGGATGGCAGAGAGAGAGTTAGAGTGTCAGTGAGAATGTAGTGATTGTGAGAGTGAGGACGGCAGAGAGGGTGAGAGTGACAGAGAGGTTGGGTGAGAGAGTGCGAGATTGAGTGCGAGGATGGGAGAGAGTGTGAGAGTGAGACTGAGGATGGGAGAGAGAGTGTGAGAGTTAGAGTGAGAGTGAGGATGTGAGAGAGAGTGTGAGAGCGAGAGCGAGAGTGCGGTTGGGAGAGAGTGTGAGAGTGAGAGTGAGAGTGAGGATGGGAGAGAGAGTGTGAGAGTGAGAGAGAGGATGGGAGAGACAGTGTGAGAGTGAGAGTGAGAATGGGAGAGTGTGTGAGAGTGAGAGTGAGAATGGGAGAGTGAGTGTGAGAGCGAGAGTGACAGTGAGGATGGGAGAGAGTGTGAGAGTGAGAGTGACAGTGAGGATGGGAGAGAGAGTGTGAGAGTGAGAGTTAGAATGGGAGAGAGAGTGTGAGAGCGAGAGTGAGAGTGCGGATGGGAGAGAGTGTGAGTATGAGAGTGAGAGTGAGGATGGGAGAGAGAGTGTGAGAGTGAGAGTGAGGATGGGAGAGAGAGTGTCAGAGTCATAATAAGGATGGGAGAGAGTGTGAGGGTGAGATTGAGAATGAGGATGGGAGAGAGAGTGTGAGAATGAGAGTGAGAATCGGAGAGAATGTGAGAGCAAGAGTGAGAGTGCGGATGGGAGAGAGTGTGAGTGTGAGAGTGAGAGTGAGGATTGGAGAGAGAGTGTGAGAGTGAGAGTAAGGATGGGAGAGAGAGTGTGGGAGTGAGAGTGAGGATGGGAGAGAGCGTGTGAGGGTGAGAGTGAGAATGAGGATGGTAGAGAGAGTGTGAGTGTGAGAGTGAGGATAACAGAGAGAGTGAGAGAGTGAGAGTGAGTATGGGAGAGAGAGTCTGAGAGTGAGTGTGTGGATGGGAGAGAGAGTGTGTGAGTGAGGATGGGAGAGAGTGTGTGAGAGTGAGAATGAGAATAAGGATGGGAGAGAGAGTGTGAGAGTGAGAGTGAGGATGGAAGAGGGAGTGTGAGTGTGAGTGAAAATGGGAGTGAGAGAGTGAGAGTGAGAGTGCGGATGGGAGAGAGTGTGAGAGTGAAAGTGAGAATGGAAGAGGGAGTGTGAGAGTGAGTGAGAATGGGAGTGAGAGAGTGAGAGTGACAATGTGAGGGAGAGTATGAGAGTGAGAGTGAGGATGGGAGAGAGTGTGACATGAGAGTGACAGTGAGGATGGGAGAGGGGGTGTGAAAGTGAGAGTGAGAGTGAGAATGGGAGAGAGTGTGAGAGTGAGAGTGCGGATGGGAGAGAGAGCGTGAGATTGAGAGTGAGGATGGGAGAGAGTGTGAGAGTAAGAGTGAGGATGGGAGAGAGTGTGTGAGAATGAGAGTGAGGGGTGGGAGTGCGTGTGAGAGTGAGAATGAGAATGGGAGCGAGTGTGAGAGTGCAAGTGCAGATGGGAGAGAAAGTGTGAGAGGAAGAGTGAGAGTGAGGATTGGAGAGAGAGTGTGAGAGTAACGGTGAGGATCAGAGAGAGAGTGTGAGATTGAGTGTGAGGATGGGAGAGAAAGTGTGAGAGTGAGAGTGAGGATGAGAGCGAGTGTGAGAGTGAGAGTGAGAATGGGGGAGAGAGTGTGCGAGTGAGAGTGTGGATGAGAGCGATTGTGAGAGTGAGAGTGAGAATGGGAGAGAGAGTGTGAAACTGTGAGTGTGGATGGGAGAGAGTGTGAGAGTGAGAGTGAGGATGGGAGAGAGTGTGAGAGTGAGAGTGCGATTGGGAGAGAGTGTGAGAGTGAGGACTAGAAGGGAAGAGACTGTGTGAGTGAAAGTGAGAGTGAGGATGGGAGAGAGTGTGAGAGTGGGTATGGGAGAGAGAATGTGAGACTGACAGTGGGGATGGGAGAGAGAGTGTGAGAGAGAGTTTGAGAGTGAGGATGGGAGAGAGAGTGTGAGAGTGACGGTGAGGATTGGAGAGAGAGTGTGAGAGTGAGAGAGAGAATGAGGATGGGAGAGACAGTGTGAGAGTGTGAGTGTGGATGGGAGAGAGTGTGAGAGCGAGAGTGTGGATGGGAGAGAGCGTGTGAGAGTGAGAGTGTGGATGAGAGTGAGTGCGAGAGTGAGATTTAGAATGGGAGAGAGAGTGTGAGAGTGAGAGTGAGGATTGGAGAGAGTGTGAGAGTGAGATTAAGAAGGGAAGAGAGTGTGAGAGTTAGAGTGCGAATGGGAGAGAGTGTGAGAGTGAGGATGGGGGAGAGAGTGTGTTAGCGAGAGTGAGGATGTGAGAGAGAGCGTGAGATTGAGAGTGAAGATGGGAGAGAGTGTGAGAGTGAGAGTGAGGATGGGAGAGTGAGTGTGAGAGTGAGAGTGAGAGTGAGGATGGGACAGAGAGTGTGAGAGTGAGAGTGTGAGTGAGGACGGGAGAGAGAGTGTGAGAGTGACAGTGAGAATGGGAGAGAGTGTGAGAGTGAGAGTGCAGATGGGAGAGAGAGTGAGAGTGAGAGTGAGGATGGGAGAGAGAGTATGAGAGTGAGAGTGAGGATGGGACTCGTGTGACATGTGAGTGACAGTGAGGATGGGTGAGAGAGTGTGAGTGTGAGAGTGAGAGTGTGGATGGGAAAGAGAGCGTGAGATTGAGAGTGAGGATATGAGAGAGTATGAGAGTGAGAGTGCGGATGGGAGAGTGAGTGTGAGAGTGAGAGTGAGGATGGGATAGAGAGTGTGAGAGTGAGAGTGAGAGTGAGGATGGGAGACAGAGTGTGAGAATGAGAGTGAGGGGTGGGAGAGAATGTGAGAGTGAGAATGAGAATGGGAGCGAGTGTGAGAGTACAAGTGCGGATGGGAGAGAAAGTGTGAGAGTAAGAGTGAGAGTGAGGATGGGAGAGAGAGTGTGAGAGTGAAGGTGAGGATCGGAGAGAGAGTGTGAGTGTGAGTGTGAGGATGGGAGAGAGAGTGTGAGAGTGATAGTGAGGATGGGAGAGAGTGTGAGATTGACAGTGAGGATGGGAGAGAGTGTGAGTGTGAGAGTGCAGATGGGAGCGCGTGTGTGAGTGAGAGTGAGAATGGGAGGGAGAGAGTGAGAGTGAGAGAGAGGATGGGAGAGAGAGTGTGAGAGCGAGTGTGATGATGAGCGAGAGAGTGTGAGATTGACAGTGAGGATGGGAGAGAGTGTGAGAGTGAGAGTGAGGATGGGAGAGAGAGTGTGTGCGTGAGAATGAGAAGGGAAGAGAGTGTGAGAATGAGAGTGCGATTGGGAGAGAGTGTGAGAGTGAGGAGGAGAAGGGAAGAGAGTGTAAGAGTGAGAGTGAGAGTGAGGATGGGAGAGAGTGTGAGAGAGAGTGAGTGTGAGGATGGGAGAGAGAGTGTGAGAGTGAGAGTGAGAATGAGGACGGGAGAGAGAATGTGAGAGTGTCAGTGAGAATGGGAGAGAGTGTGAGTGTGAGAGTGCAGATGGGAAAGAGTGTGAGAGTGACAGTGAGGATGGGAGAGAGTGTGAGAGTGGGAGTGCAGTTGGGAGAGAGTGTGAGAGTGAGAGTGAGGATGGGAGAGAGAGAGTGAGAGTGAGATTGAGGATGGGAGATAGTGTGAGAGTGAGAGTGAGGATGGGAGAGAGAGTGTGAGGGCGAGAGTGAGGATGACCGAGAGAGTGTGAGATTGACAGTGAGGATGGGAGAGAGTGTGAGAGTCAGACTGAGGATGGGAGAGAGTGTGAGAGTGAGAGTGAGGATGGGAAAGAGTGTGAGAGTGAGAGTGAAAGTGTGGATGGGAGAGAGAGAGTGAGAGTTAGGATGGGGAGGATGGGGAAAGGGAGTGAGTGTGAGAGTACGGATGGAAGAGAGTGTGAGAGTGAGACTGAGGATGGGAAAGGGAGTGAGTGTGAGATTACGGATGGAAGAGAGTGTGAGAGTGAGACTGAGGATGGGAGAGAGAGTGTGAGAGTGAGAGTAAGAATGTGAGTGAGTGTCAGAGTGAAAGTGAGGAGAGAGAATGTGAGTGTGAGAGTGAGGATGGGACAGAGTGTGTCAGAGTGACAGTGAGGAGAACGAGTGTGAGAGTTAGAGAGAGTGAGGATTGGAGAGAGTGTGTAAGAGTGAGAGTGAGGATGGGAGAGAGCGTGTGAGAGTGAGAGTGAGGATGGAAGGGAGTGTGTGAGTGAGAGTGAGGATGGGGAGTGTGTGACAGAGTGAGAGAGAGGATGGGGAGAGAGTGTGAGAGTGAGAATGAGGATGGGAGAGAGTGTGTGAGAGTGAGAGTGAGGATTGGAGAGAGTGTGTGAGAGTGAGAGTGAGGATGGGAGAGAGAGTGTGAGAGTGAGAATGGGAGAGAGAGTGTGAGTGAGAGTGAGGATGGGAGAGCGTGTGTGAGAGTGACAGTGAGGATGGGAGAGAGAGTGTGAGAGTGAGAATGGGAGAGAGTGTGGGATTGAGGATGGGAGAGAGTGTGTGAGAGTGAGAGTGAGAATGGGAGAGAGTGTGTGAGATTGAGAGTGAGAATGGGAGTGAGTGTGGGAGTGAGGAAGGGAGAGAGAGTGTGAGAATGAGATTGAGGTTAGAAGAGAGAGTGTGAGAGTGAGAGTGAGGATGGGAGAGACTGTGGGAGTGAGGATTGGAGAGAGCGTGTGAGAGTTAGAGTGAGAATGGTAGTGAGTGTGGGAGTGAGGATGGGAGAGAGAGTGTGAGAGTAAGTGTGAGGATGGGAGAGAGAGTGTGAGAGTGAGAGTGAGGATGGGAGAGAGAGTGTGAAGGTGAGAGTGAGAATGGGAGAGAGTGTGAGAGTGACCGTGAGGAGAACGAATGTGAGAGTTAGAGAGAGTGAGGATTGGAGAGAGAGTGTAAGAGTGAGAGTGATGATGGAAGAGAGCGTGTGAGAGTGAGAGTGTGGATGAAAGAGAGTGTGTGAGTGAAGGTGAGGATCGGAGAGAGAGTGTGAGTGTGAGTGTGAGGATGGGAGAGAGAGTGTGAGAGTGAGAGTGAGGATGGGAGAGAGTGTGAGATTGACAGTGAGGATGGGAGACAGTGTGAGTGTGAGAGTGCAGATGGGAGAGAGTGTGAGAGTAAGAGTGAGAATGGGAGAGAGAGAGTGCGAGTGACAGTGAGGATGGGAGAGAGTGTGAGAGCGAGTGTGAGGATGAGCGAGAGAGTGTGAGATTGACAGTGAGGATGGGAGAGAGTGTGATAGTGAGAGTGAGGATGGGAGAGAGTGTGTGTGAGTGAGAATGAGAAGGGAAGAGAGTGTGAGAGTGAGAGTGCGATTGGGAGAGAGTGTGAGAGTGAGATTGAGATGGGAGAGAGTGTGAGAGTGACAGTGAGGATGGGAGAGAGTGTGAGAGAGAGTGTGAGTGTGAGGATGGGAGAGAGAGCGTGAGAATTAGAGTGAGAGAGGATGGGAGAGAGAGTGTGAGTGTGAGAGTGCAGATGGGAGAGAGTGTGAGAGTGACAGTGAGGATGGGAGAGAGTGTGAGAGTGGGAGTGCAGTTGGGAGAGAGTGTGAGAGTGAGAGTGAGGATGGGAGAGAGAGAGTGAGAGTGAGAGTGAGGATGGGAGAGAGTGTGAGAGTGAGAGTGAGGATGGGAGAGAGTGTGAGAGTCAGACTGAGGATGGGAGAGAGTGTGAGAGTGAGAGTGAGGATGGGAAAGAGTGTGAGAGTGAGAGTGAAAGTGTGGATGGGAGAGAGAGAGTGAGAGTGAGAGTGAGGATGGGGAAAGGGAGTGTGAGTGTGAGCGTACGGATGGAAGAGAGTGTGAGAGTGAGACTGAGGATGGGAGAGAGAGTGTGAGAGTGAGAGTGAGAATGTTAGAGAGTGTCAGAGTGAAAGTGAGGAGAGAGAATGTGAGTGTGAGAGTGAGGATGGGACAGAGTGTGTCAGAGTGACAGTGAGGAGAACGAGTGTGAGAGTTAGAGAGAGTGAGGATTGGAGAGAGTGTGTAAGAGTGAGAGTGAGGATGGGAGAGAGCGTGTGAGAGTGAGAGTGAGGATGGAAGGGAATGTGAGAGTGAGAGTGAGGATGGGAGAGAGAGTGTGAGGGCGAGAGTGAGGATGACCGAGAGAGTGTGAGATTGACAGTGAGGATGGGAGAGAGTGTGAGAGTCAGACTGAGGATTGGAGAGAGTGTGAGAGTGAGAGTGAGGATGGGAAAGAGTGTGAGAGTGAGAGTGAAAGTGTGGATGGGAGAGAGAGAGTGAGAGTGAGAGTGAGGATGGGGAAAGGGAGTGTGAGTGTGAGCGTACGGATGGAAGAGAGTGTGAGAGTGAGACTGAGGATGGGAGAGAGAGTGTGAGAGTGAGGGTGAGAATGTTAGAGAGTGTCAGAGTGAAAGTGAGGAGAGAGAATGTGAGTGTGAGAGTGAGGATTGGACAGAGTGTGTCAGAGTGACAGTGAGGAGAACGAGTGTGAGAGTTAGAGAGAGTGAGGATTGGAGAGAGTGTGTAAGAGTGAGAGTGAGGATGGGAGAGAGCGTGTGAGAGTGAGAGTGAGGATGGAAGGGAGTGTGTGAGTGAGAGTGAGGATAGGGGAGAGAGTGACAGAGTGAGAGAGAGGATGGGGAGAGAGTGTGTGAGTGAGAATGAGAATGGGAGAGAGTGTGTGAGAGTGAGAGTGTGAGTGAGGATTGGAGAGAGTGTGTGAGAGTGAGAGTGAGGATGAGTGAGAGAGTGTGAGAGTGAGGATGGGAGAGAGAGTGTGAGAGTGAGAGTGAGGATGGGAGAGCGTGTGTGAGAGTGACAGTGAGGATGGGAGAGTGAGTGTGAGAGTGAGAATGGGAGAGAGTGTGGGTTTGAGGATGGGAGAGAGAGTGTGAGAGTGAGAGTGAGAATGGGAGAGAGTGTGTGAGATTGAGAGTGAGAATGAGAGTGAGTGTGGGAGTGAGGAAGGGAGAGAGAGTGTGAGAATGAGATTGAGGTTAGAAGAGAGAGTGTGAGAGTGAGAGTGAGGATGGGAGAGAGTGTGGGAGTGAGGATTGGAGAGAGAGTGTGAGAGTTAGAGTGAGAATGGGAGAGAGAGTGTGAGATTGAGAGTGAGAATGGTAGTGAGTGTGGGAGTGAGGATGGCAGAGAGAGTGTGAGAGTAAGCGTGAGGATGGGAGAGAGACTGTGAGAGTGAGAGTGAGGATGGGAGAGAGAGTGTGAAGGTGAGAGTGAGAATGGGAGAGAGTGTGAGACTGACAGTGCGGATGGGAGAGAGAGTGTGAGATTGAGAGTGAGAATGGGAGAGAGTGTGAGAGTGAGAGTGCGGATGGGAGAGAGAGTGTGAGAGTTAGAGTGAGGATGGGAGAGAGCGTGTGAGACTGGGAGTGAGAGTGAGGATGAGAGAGAGAGTGTGAGAATGAGAGTGGGTTGGGAGAGAGTGTGAGAGTGAGAATGAGAATGGGTGCGAGTGTGAGAGTGCAAGTGCGGATGGGAGAGAGAGTGTGAGAGTAAGAGTGAGAGTGAGGATGAGAGAGTGTGAGAATGAGAGTGGGTGTGGGAGAGAGTGTGAGAGTGAGAATGAGAATGGGAGCGAGTGGGAGAGTGCAAGTGCGGATGGGAGAGAGTGTGTGAGAGTAAGTGTGAGAGTGAGGATGGGAGAGAGAGTGTGACAGTGACGGTGAGGATGGGAGAGCGGGTGTGAGAGTGAGTGTGAGAATGGGAGAGAGAGTGTGAGAGTGAGAGTGAGGATGAGAACGAGTGTGAGAGTGAGAGTGAGAATGGGAGAGAGTGTGTGAGAGTGACAGTGCGGATGAGTGCGAGTGTGAGAGTGTGAGTGAGAATGGGAGAGAGAGTGAGGATGAGGGAGAGAGTGTGAGAGTGAGGATGGTAGAAAGAGTGTGAGAGTGAGAGTGAGGATGGGAGAGTGTGTGTGAGAGTGACGGTGAGGATCGGAGAGAGAGTGGGAGAGTGAGTGTGAGGATGGGAGAGAGAGTGTGAAGGTGAGAGTGAGAATGGGAGAGAGTGTGAGACTGACAGTGCGGATGGGAGAGAGAGTGTGAGATTGAGTGAGAATGGGAGAGAGTGTGAGAGTGAGAGTGCGGATGGGAGAGAGAGTGTGAGAGTGAGAGTGAGGATGGGAGAGAGGGTGTGAGACTGAGAGTGAGAGTGAGGATGAGAGCGAGTGTGAGAGCGAGAGTGAGAATGGGAGAGTGTGTGTGAGAGTGAGAGAGAGGATGAGAGCGAGTGTGAGAGTTTGAGTGAGAATTGTAGAGAGAGTGAGGATGAGGGAGAGAGAGTGTGAGAGTGAGAATGGGAGAGAGTGTGGGAGTGAGGATGGGAGAGAAAGTGTGGGAGTGAGGATGGGAGAAAGAGTGTGAGAGTGAAAGTGAGAATGGGAGAGAGTGTGTGAGAGTGACGGTGAAGATGGGAGGGAGAGTGTGAGAGTGAGTGTGAGGATGGGAGAGAGAGTGTGAGAGTGAGAGTGAGCAGGAGAGCGAGTGTGAGAGTGAGATTGAGCATGGGAGAGAAAGTGTGAGAGTGTGAGTGTGGTTGGGAGATAGTGTGAGAGTGAGAGTGAGGATGAGAGCGAGTGTGAGAGTGAGGGTGAGAATGGGAGAGAGAGTGTGAGAGTGAGTGTTTGGATGGGAGAGAGTGTGAGAGTGAGAGTGAGGATGGTAGAGAGTGTGAGAGTAACATTGAGGATGGGAGAGAGAGTGTGAGATTGACAGTGAGGATGGGAGAGAGTGAGAGTGTGAGAGTGCAGATCGGAGAGAGTGTGAGCGTTACAGTGAGGATGGCAGAGAGTTTGAGTGTGAGAGAGCAGATGGGAGAGAGCGTGAGTGTGAGAGTGAGGATGGGAGAGAGAGAGTGAGAGTGAGGATTGGAGAGAGTGTGAGAGAGTGCAGATGGGAGAGAGAGAGTGAGAGTGAGAGTGAGGATGGGAGAGATAGTATGAGAGTGAGAGTGAGGATGGGAGAGAGTGTGACATGAGAGTGACAGTGAGGATGGGAGAGAGAGTGTGAGAGTGAGAGTGAGAATGGGAGAGAGTGTGAGAGTGAGAGTGCGGATGGGAGAGAGAGCGTGAGATTGACAGTGAGGATGGGCGAGAGTGTGAGAGTGAGAGTGCAGATGGGAGAGAGTGTGAGAGTGAGGATGGGAGAGAGAGTGAGAGTGAGGATGGGAGAAAGTGTGAGAGCGAGAGTGAGAAAGGGAGAGAGAGTGTGAGATTGACAGTGAGGATGGGAGAGAGTGTGAGAGAGGGAGTGCAGATGGGAGAGAGAGTGAGTGTGAGAGTGAGGATGGGAGAGAGAGTATGAGAGTGAGAGTGAGGATGGTAGAGAGTGTGACATGAGAGTGACAGTAGGGATGGGAGAGAGAGTGTGAGAGTGAGAGTGAGAGTGAGAATGGGAGAGAGTGTGAGAGTGAGAGTGCGGATGGGAGAGAGAGCGTGAGATTGAGAGTGAGGATGGGAGAGAGTGTGAGAGTGAGAGTGCGGATGGGAGAGAGAGTGTGAGAGTGAGAGTGAGGATGGGAGAGACAGTGTGAGAATGAGAGTGAGGGGTGGGAGAGAGTGTGAGAGTGAGAATGAGAATGGGAGCGAGTGTGAGAGTGCAAGTGCGGATGGGAGAGAAAGTGTGAGAGTAAGAGTGAGAGTGAGGATGGGAGAGAGAGTGTGAGAGTGACGGTGAGGATCGGAGAGAGAGTGTGAGAGTGAGTGTGAGGATGGGAGAGAGAGTGTGAGAGTGAGCGTGAGGATGAGAGCGAGTGTGAGAGTGAGAGTGAGAATGGGGGAGAAAGTGTGAGAGTGAGAGTGTGGATGGGAGCGAGTGTGAGAGTGAGAGTGAGAATGGGAGAGAGAATGTGAGAGTGTGAGTGTGTATGGGAGAGTGTGAGTGTGTATGGGAGATTGAGAAGGGAAGAGAGTGTGAGAGTTGGAGTGCGAATGGGAGAGAGTGTGAGAGTGAGGATTGGAGAGAGAGTGTGAGAGTGAGAGTGAGGATGGGAGAGAGAGTGTGCTAGTGAGAGTGAGGATGGGAGAGAGAGTGTGAGAGTTCGAGTGAGAGTGAGGATGGGAGAAAGAGAGTGAGAGTGAGAGTGAGGATGGGACAGAGAGTGTGAGAGTGACAGTGAGGAGAACGAGTGTGAGAGTTAGAGAGAGTGAGGATTGGAGAGAGTGTGTAAGAGTGAGAGTGAGGATGGGAGAGAGCGTGTGAGAGTGAGAGTGAGGATGGAAGGGAGTGTGAGAGTGAGAGTGAGGATGGGAGAGAGAGTGTGAGGGCGAGAGTGAGGATGACCGAGAGAGTGTGAGATTGACAGTGAGGATGGGAGAGAGTGTGAGAGTCAGACTGAGGATTGGAGAGAGTGTGAGAGTGAGAGTGAGGATGGGAAAGAGTGTGAGAGTGAGAGTGAAAGTGTGGATGGGAGAGAGAGAGTGAGAGTGAGAGTGAGGATGGGGAAAGGGAGTGTGAGTGTGAGCGTACGGATGGAAGAGAGTGTGAGAGTGAGACTGAGGATGGGAGAGAGAGTGTGAGAGTGAGGGTGAGAATGTTAGAGAGTGTCAGAGTGAAAGTGAGGAGAGAGAATGTGAGTGTGAGAGTGAGGATGGGACAGAGTGTGTCAGAGTGACAGTGAGGAGAACGAGTGTGAGAGTTAGAGAGAGTGAGGATTGGAGAGAGTGTGTAAGAGTGAGAGTGAGGATGGGAGAGAGCGTGTGAGAGTGAGAGTGAGGATGGAAGGGAGTGTGTGAGTGAGAGTGAGGATAGGGGAGAGAGTGACAGAGTGAGAGAGAGGATGGGGAGAGAGTGTGTGAGTGAGAATGAGAATGGGAGAGAGTGTGTGAGAGTGAGAGTGTGAGTGAGGATGAGTGAGAGAGTGTGAGAGTGAGGATGGGAGAGAGAGTGTGCGAGTGAGAGTGAGGATGGGAGAGCGTGTGTGAGAGTGACAGTGAGGATGGCAGAGTGAGTGTGAGAGTGAGAATGGGAGAGAGTGTGGGTTTGAGGATGGGAGAGAGAGTGTGAGAGTGAGAGTGAGAATGGGAGAGAGTGTGTGAGATTGAGAGTGAGAATGAGAGTGAGTGTGGGAGTGAGGAAGGGAGAGAGAGTGTGAGAATGAGATTGAGGTTAGAAGAGAGAGTGTGAGAGTGAGAGTGAGGATGGGAGAGAGTGTGGGAGTGAGGATTGGAGAGAGAGTGTGAGAGTTAGAGTGAGAATGGGAGAGAGAGTGTGAGATTGAGAGTGAGAATGGTAGTGAGTGTGGGAGTGAGGATGGCAGAGAGAGTGTGAGAGTAAGCGTGAGGATGGGAGAGAGACTGTGAGAGTGAGAGTGAGGATGGGAGAGAGAGTGTGAAGGTGAGAGTGAGAATGGGAGAGAGTGTGAGACTGACAGTGCGGATGGGAGAGAGAGTGTGAGATTGAGAGTGAGAATGGGATTGAGTGTGAGAGTGAGAGTGCGGATGGGAGAGAGAGTGTGAGAGTTAGAGTGAGGATGAGAGAGAGAGTGTGAGAATGAGAGTGGGTTGGGAGAGAGTGTGAGAGTGAGAATGAGAATGGGTGCGAGTGTGAGAGTGCAAGTGCGGATGGGAGAGAGAGTGTGAGAGTAAGAGTGAGAGTGAGGATGAGAGAGTGTGAGAATGAGAGTGGGTGTGGGAGAGAGTGTGAGAGTGAGAATGAGAATGGGAGCGAGTGGGAGAGTGCAAGTGCGGATGGGAGAGAGTGTGTGAGAGTAAGTGTGAGAGTGAGGATGGGAGAGAGAGTGTGACAGTGACGGTGAGGATGGGAGAGCGGGTGTGAGAGTGAGTGTGAGAATGGGAGAGAGAGTGTGAGAGTGAGAGTGAGGATGAGAACGAGTGTGAGAGTGAGAGTGAGAATGGGAGAGAGTGTGTGAGAGTGACAGTGCGGATGAGTGCGAGTGTGAGAGTGTGAGTGAGAATGGGAGAGAGAGTGAGGATGAGGGAGAGAGTGTGAGAGTGAGGATGGTAGAAAGAGTGTGAGAGTGAGAGTGAGGATGGGAGAGTGTGTGTGAGAGTGACGGTGAGGATCGGAGAGAGAGTGGGAGAGTGAGTGTGAGGATGGGAGAGAGAGTGTGAAGGTGAGAGTGAGAATGGGAGAGAGTGTGAGACTGAAAGTGCGGATGGGAGAGAGAGTGTGAGATTGAGTGAGAATGGGAGAGAGTGTGAGAGAGTGCGGATGGGAGAGAGAGTGTGAGAGTGAGAGTGAGGATGGGAGAGAGGGTGTGAGACTGAGAGTGAGAGTGAGGATGAGAGCGAGTGTGAGAGCGAGAGTGAGAATGGGAGAGTGTGTGTGAGAGTGAGAGAGAGGATGAGAGCGAGTGTGAGAGTTTGAGTGAGAATTGTAGAGAGAGTGAGGATGAGGGGGAGAGAGTGTGAGAGTGAGAATGGGAGAGAGTGTGGGAGTGAGGATGGGAGAGAAAGTGTGGGAGTGAGGATGGGAGAAAGAGTGTGAGAGTGAAAGTGAGAATGGGAGAGAGTGTGTGAGAGTGACGGTGAAGATGGGAGGGAGAGTGTGAGAGTGAGTGTGAGGATGGGAGAGAGAGTTTGAGAGTGAGAGGGAGGAGGAGAGCGAGTGTGAGAGTGAGATTGAGCATGGGAGAGAAAGTGTGAGAGTGTGAGTGTGGTTGGGAGATAGTGTGAGAGTGAGAGTGAGGATGAGAGCGAGTGTGAGAGTGAGGGTGAGAATGGGAGAGAGAGTGTGAGAGTGAGTGTTTGGATGGGAGAGAGTGTGAGAGTGAGAGTGAGGATGGTAGAGAGTGTGAGAGTAACATTGAGGATGGGAGAGAGAGTGTGAGATTGACAGTGAGGATGGGAGAGAGTGAGAGTGTGAGAGTGCAGATCGGAGAGAGTGTGAGCGTTACAGTGAGGATGGCAGAGAGTTTGAGAGTGAGAGTGCAGATGGGAGAGAGCGTGAGTGTGAGAGTGAGGATGGGAGAGAGAGAGTGAGAGTGAGGATGGGAGAGAGTGTGAGAGAGTGCAGATGGGAGAGAGAGAGTGAGTGTGAGAGTGAGTTTGGGAGAGATAGTATGAGAGTGAGAGTGAGGATGGGAGAGAGTGTGACATGAGAGTGACAGTGAGGATGGGAGAGAGAGTGTGAGAGTGAGAGTGAGAATGGGAGAGAGTGTGAGAGTGAGAGTGCGGATGGGAGAGAGAGCGTGAGATTGACAGTGAGGATGGGCGAGAGTGTGAGAGTGAGAGTGCAGATGGGAGAGAGTGTGAGAGTGAGGATGGGAGAGAGAGTGAGAGTGAGGATGGGAGAAAGTGTGAGAGCGAGAGTGAGAAAGGGAGAGAGAGTGTGAGATTGACAGTGAGGATGGGAGAGAGTGTGATAGAGGGAGTGCAGATGGGAGAGAGAGTGAGAATGAGAGTGAGGGGTGGGAGTGAGTGAGAGAGTGAGAATGAGAATGGGAGCGAGAGTGTGAGAGTGAGAGTGAGGATGGGAGAAAGAGTGTGAGAGTGTGAGTGAGAGTGAGGATGGGACAGAGAGTGTGAGAGTGAGAGTGCGGATGGGAGAGAGAAAGTGAGAGTGAGTGTGAAGATGGGAGAGAGAGTGTGAGAGTGAGAGTGAGGATGGGAGAGAGTGTGAGATTGACAGTGAGGATGGAAGAGAGTGTGAGTGTGAGAGTGCAGATGGGAGAGAGTGTGAGAGTGAGAGTGAGGATGGGAGAGAGAGTGTGAGGGCGAGAGTCAGGATGAGCGAGAGAGTGTGAGATTGACAGTGAGAGTGAAAGAGTGGATGGGAGAGAGAGAGTGAGAGTGAGAATGAGAGTGAGGATCTGGAAAGGGAGTGTGAATGTGAGAGTACGGATAGAAGAGAGTGTGAGAGTGAGAGTGAAAGTGAGGATGGGAGAGAGTGTGTGAGAGTGAGAGTGAGAGTGAGGATGAGAGAGAGAGTGTGAGAGTTAGAGTGAGAGACAGGATGGGAGAGAGAGTGTGCGAGTGAGATTTAGAGTGAGAGTAAGGATAGGAGAGAGAGTGTGTTTGAGTGAGAGTGAGGACGGGAGAGAGAGTGTGAGGGTGACATTGAGAATGGGAGAGAGTGTGAGAGTGAGAGTGCAGATGAGAGAGAGAGTGAGAGTGAGAGTGAGGATGGGAGAGAGAGTGTGAGATTGAGAGTGAGGATGGGAGAGAGTGTGAGAGTGAGAGTGCGGATGAGAGAGAGAGTGTGAGAGTGAGAGTGAGGATGGAAGAGAGAGTTTGAGAGTGAGAGTAAGAGTGACGATGGGAGAGAGTGTGTGAAAATGAGAGTGGGGTTGGGAGAGAGTGTGAGAGTGAGAATGAGAATGGGAGCGAGTGTGAGAGTGCAAGTGCGGATGGGAGAGAGAGTGTCGGAGTAAGAGTGAGAGTGCAGATGGGAGAGAGAGTGTGAGAGTGAGTGTGAGTATGAGAGAGAGATTGTGAGAGTGAGAGTGAGGATGAGAGCGAGTGTGAGAGTGGGAGTGCAAATGGGAGAGAGTGTGAGAGTGAGAGTGAGGATGGGAGAGTGAGAGTGAGAGTGAGAGTGAGAGTGAGGATGGGAGAGAGAGTGTGAGATTGACAGTGAGAATGGGAGAGAGTGTGGAAGTGAGAGTGAGGATGGGAGCGAGCGTGTGAGATTGACAGTGAGGATGGGAGAGAGTGTGAGTGTGAGAGTGCAGATGGGAGAGAGTGTGAGAGTGAGAATGGGAGAGAGAGTGTGAGAGTGAGAGTGAGGATGGGGGAGAGAGTGTGAGAGTGAGGATGGGAGAGAGAGTATAAGAGTGAGAGTGAGGATGGGAGAGCGTGTGTGAGAGTGACAGAGATGATGGGAGAGAGAGTGTGAGAGTGAGAATGGGAGTGAGTGTGGGAGTGAGGATGGGAGAGAGAGTGTGAGAGTGAGAGTGAGAATGGGAGAGAGTCTGTGAGATTGAGAGTGAGAATGGGAGTGAGTGTGGGAGTGAGAATGGGAGAGAGAGTGTGAGAGTGAGAGTGAGGATGGGAGAGAGTGTGGGATTAAGGATGGGAGAGCGTGTGTGAGAGTGAGACTGAGGATGGGAGAGAGTGTGTGAGAGTGAGAGTGAGGATGGGAGAGCGTGTGTGAGAGTGACAGTGAGGATGGGAGAGAGAGTGTGGGAGTGAGGATGGGAGAGAGAGTGTGAGAGTGAGAGTGAGAATGGGAGAGAGTGTGTGAGATTGAGAGTGAGAATGGGAGTGAGTGTGGGAGTGAGAATGGGAGAGAGAGTGTGAGAGTGAGAGTCAGGATGGGAGAGAGTGTGGGAGTAAGGATGGGAGAGAGAGTGTAAGAGTGAGAGTGAGGATGGGAGAGAGTGAGTGAGAGTTAGAGTGAGTATGGTAGAGAGAGTGTGAGCGTGAGAGTGATGATTGGAGAGAGGTTGTGAGGGTGAGAGTGACAATGGGAGAGAGTATGAGAGTGAGAGTGCGGATGGTTGAGAGAGTGTGAGAGTGAGGATGGGAGAGAGAGTGTGAGAGTGAGAGTGAGAGTGAGGATGGGAGAGAGAGTGTGAGAATGAGAGTGAGGGGTGGGAGAGAGTGTGAGAGTGAGAATGAGAATGGGAGCGAGTGTGAGAGTGCAAGTGCAGATGGGAGGGAGAGTGTGAGAGTAAAAGTGAGAGTGAGGATGGGAGAGAGAGTGTGAGAGTGAGTGTGAGGATGGGAGAGAGAGTGTGAGAGTGAGGGTGAGGATGGAGAGCGAGTGTGAGAGTGAGAGTTAGAATGGGAGAGAAAGTCTGAGAGTGTGAGTGTGGATGGGAGAGAGTGTGAGAGTGAGAATGAGAATGGGAGTGACTGTGGGAGTGAGGATGGGAGAGAGAGTGTGAGAGTGAGAGTGCAGATGGGAGAGAGAGTGTGAGATTGAGAGTGAGGATAGGAAAGAGTGTGGGAGTGAGGATGGGGGAGAGAGTGTGAGAGTGAGGATGGGAGAGAGAGTGTGAGAGTGAGAGTGAGGATGGGAGAGCAGGTGTGAGAGTGACAGTGATGATGGGAGAGAGAGTGTGAGAGTGAGATTGGGAGAGAGTATGGGAGTGAGGATGGGAGAGAGAGTGTGGGAGTGAGGATGGGAGAGAGAGTGTGAGAGTGAGAGTGAGAATGGGAGGGAGTGTGTGAGATTGAGAGTGAGAATGGGAGTGAGTGTGGGAGTGAGAATGGGAGAGAGAGTGTGAGAGTGAGAGTGAGAGTGAGGATGGGAGAGAGAGTGTGAGAATGAGAGTGAGGGGTGGGAGAGAGTGTGAGAGTGAGAGTGAGGATGGGAGAGAGTGTGTGAGGGGTAGAGTAAGAATGGGAGAGAGAGTGAGAGTGAGAGTGAGGATGGGAGAGAGTGTGAGATTGAGCGTGAGGATGGGAGAGAGTGTGAGAGTGAGAGTGCGGAAGGGAGAGAGAGTGTGAGAATGAGAGTGAGGATGGAAGAGAGAGTTTGAGAGTGAGAGTGAGAGTGCAGATGGGAGAGAGAGTGTGAGATTGAGAGTGAGGATAGGAAAGAGTGTGGGAGTGAGGATGGGGGAGAGAGTGTGAGAGTGAGGATGGGAGAGAGAGTGTGAGAGTGAGAGTGAGGATGGGAGAGCAGGTGTGAGAGTGACAGTGATGATGGGAGAGAGAGTGTGAGAGTGAGATTGGGAGAGAGTATGGGAGTGAGGATGGGAGAGAGAGTGTGGGAGTGAGGATGGGAGAGAGAGTGTGAGAGTGAGAGTGAGAATGGGAGGGAGTGTGTGAGATTGAGAGTGAGAATGGGAGTGAGTGTGGGAGTGAGAATGGGAGAGAGAGTGTGAGAGTGAGAGTGAGAGTGAGGATGGGAGAGAGAGTGTGAGAATGAGAGTGAGGGGTGGGAGAGAGTGTGAGAGTGAGAGTGAGGATGGGAGAGAGTGTGTGAGGGGTAGAGTAAGAATGGGAGAGAGAGTGAGAGTGAGAGTGAGGATGGGAGAGAGTGTGAGATTGAGCGTGAGGATGGGAGAGAGTGTGAGAGTGAGAGTGCGGAAGGGAGAGAGAGTGTGAGAATGAGAGTGAGGATGGAAGAGAGAGTTTGAGAGTGAGAGTGAGAGTGACGATGGGAGAGAGAGTGTGAGAATGAGAGTGGGGTTGGGAGAGAGTGTGAGAGTGAGAATGAGAATGGGAGCGAGTGTGAGAGTGCAAGTGCGGATGGGAGAGAGAGTGTGAGAGTAAGAGTGAGAGTGAGGATGGGAGAGAGAGTGTGAGAGTGACGGTGAGGATGGGAGAGAGAGTGTGAGAGTGAGTGTGAGGATGGAGAGAGATTGTGAGAGTGAGAGTGAGGATGAGAGCGAGTGTGAGAGTGAGAATGGGAGAGAGAGTGTGAGAGTGAGAGTGAGGATGAGAGCGAGTGTGAGAGTGAGAGTGAGAATGGGAGAGAGAGTGTGAGAGTGAGAGTGAGGATGAGGGAGAGAGTGTGAGAGTGAGGTTGGGAGAGAGTGTGTGAGAGTGAGAGTGAGGATGGGAGAGCGTGTGTGAGAGTGACAGTGAGGATGGGAGAGAGAGTGTGGGAGTAAGGATGGGTGAGAGAGTGTGAGAGTGAGAGTGAGAATGGGAGAGAGTGTGTGGGATTGAGAGTGAGAATGGGAGTGAGTGTGGGAGTGAGAATGGGAGAGAGAGTGTGAGAGTGAGAGTCAGGATGGGAGAGAGTGTGTGAGATTGAGAGTGAGAATGGGAGTGAGTGTGGGAGTGAGAATGGGAGAGAGAGTGTGAGGGTGAGAGTGCAGATGGGAGAGAGAGTGTGAGATTGAGAGTGAGGATAGGAAAGAGTGTGGGAGTGAGGATGGGGGAGAGAGTGTGAGAGTGAGGATGGGAGAGAGAGTGTGAGAGTGAGAGTGAGGATGGGAGAGCAGGTGTGAGAGTGACAGTGATGATGGGAGAGAGAGTGTGAGAGTGAGATTGGGAGAGAGTATGGGAGTGAGGATGGGAGAGAGAGTGTGGGAGTGAGGATGGGAGAGAGAGTGTGAGAGTGAGAGTGCGGATGGGAGAGAGAAAGTGAGAGTGAGAGTGACGATGGGAGAGAGAGTGTGAGAGTGAGAGTGAGGATGGGAGAGAGAGTGTGAGAATGAGAGTGTGGATGGGAGAGAGAGCGTGAGATTGAGAGTGAGGATGGGAGAGAGTGTGAGAGTGAGAGTGTGGATGGGAGAGAGAGCGTGAGATTGAGAATGAGGATGGGAGAGAGTGTGAGAGTGAGAGTGCGGATGGGAGAGAGAAAGTGAGAGTGAGAGTGAGGATGGGAGAGAGAGTGTGAGAGTGAGAGTGAGGATGGGAGAGCAGGTGTGAGAGTGACAGTGATGATGGGAGAGAGAGTGTGAGAGTGAGATTGGGAGAGAGTATGGGAGTGAGGATGGGAGAGAGAGTGTGGGAGTGAGGATGGGAGAGAGAGTGTGAGAGTGAGAGTGCGGATGGGAGAGAGAAAGTGAGAGTGAGAGTGACGATGGGAGAGAGAGTGTGAGAGTGAGAGTGAGGATGGGAGAGAGAGTGTGAGAATGAGAGTGTGGATGGGAGAGAGAGCGTGAGATTGAGAGTGAGGATGGGAGAGAGTGTGAGAGTGAGAGTGTGGATGGGAGAGAGAGCGTGAGATTGAGAATGAGGATGGGAGAGAGTGTGAGAGTGAGAGTGCGGATGGGAGAGAGAAAGTGAGAGTGAGAGTGACGATGGGAGAGAGAGTGTGAGAGTGAGAGTGAGAGTGAGGATGGGAGAGAGAGTGTGAGAATGAGAGTGAGGGGTGGGAGTGAGTGAGAGAGTGAGAATGAGAATGGGAGCGAGAGTGTGAGAGTGAGAGTGAGGATGGGAGAAAGAGTGTGAGAGTGTGAGTGAGAGTGAGGATGGGACAGAGAGTGTGAGAGTGAGAGTGCGGATGGGAGAGAGAAAGTGAGAGTGAGTGTGAGGATGGGAGAGAGAGTGTGAGAGTGAGAGTGAGGATGGGAGAGAGTGTGAGATTGACAGTGAGGATGGGAGAGAGTGTGAGTGTGAGAGTGCAGATGGGAGAGAGTGTGAGAGTGAGAGTGAGGATGGGAGAGAGAGTGTGAGGGCGTGAGTCAGGATGAGCGAGAGAGTGTGAGATTGACAGTGAAAGTGAAAGAGTGGATGGGAGAGAGAGTGAGAGTGAGAGTGAGAATGAGAGTGAGGATCTGGAAAGGGAGTGTGAATGTGAGAGTACGGATAGACGAGAGTGTGAGAGTGAGAGTGAAAGTGAGGATGGGAGAGAGTGTGTGAGAGTGAGAGTGAGAGTGAGGATGAGAGAGAGAGTGTGAGAGTTAGAGTGAGAGACAGGATGGGAGAGAGAGTGTGCGAGTGAGATTTAGAGTGAGAGTAAGGATAGTAGAGAGAGTGTGTTTGAGTGAGAGTGAGGACGGGAGAGAGAGTGTGAGGGTGACATTGAGAATGGGAGAGAGTGTGAGAGTGAGAGTGCAGATGAGAGAGAGAGTGAGAGTGAGAGTGAGGATGGGAGAGAGAGTGTGAGATTGAGAGTGAGGATGGGAGTGAGTGTGAGAGTGAGAGTGCGGATGGGAGAGAGAGTGTGAGAGTGACAGTGAGGATGGAAGAGAGAGTTTGAGAGTGAGAGTAAGAGTGACGATGGGACAGAGTGTCTGAAAATGAGAGTGGGGTTGGGAGAGAGTGTGAGAGTGAGAATGAGAATGGGAGCGAGTGTGAGAGTGCAAGTGCGGATGGAAGAGAGAGTGTCGGAGTAAGAGTGAGAGTGCAGATGGGAGAGAGAGTGTGAGAGTGAGTGTGAGGATGGGAGAGAGATTGTGAGAGTGAGAGTGAGGATGAGAGCGAGTGTGAGAGTGGGAGTGCAGATGGGAGAGAGTGTGAGAGTGAGAGTGAGGATGGGAGAGTGAGAGTGAGAGTGAGAGTGAGAGTAAGGATGGGAGAGAGAGTGTGAGATTGACAGTGAGAATGGGAGAGAGTGTGGAAGTGAGAGTGAGGATGGGAGCGAGCGTGTGAGATTGACAGTGAGGATGGGAGAGAGTGTGAGTGTGAGAGTGCAGATGGGAGAGAGTGTGAGAGTGAGAATGGGGGAGAGAGTGTGAGAGTGAGGATGGGAGAGAGAGTATGAGAGTGAGAGTGAGGATGGGAGAGCGTGTGTGAGAGTGACAGTGATGATGGGAGAGAGAGCGTGAGAGTGAGAATGGGAGTTAGTGTGGGAGTGAGGATGGGAGAGAGAGTGTGAGAGTGAGAGTGAGAATGGGAGAGTGTGTGTGAGATTGAGAGTGAGAATGGGAGTGAGTGTGGGAGTGAGAATGGGAGAGAGAGTGTAAGAGTGAGAGTGAGAATGGGAGAGAGTCTGTGAGATTGAGAGTGAGAATGGGAGTGAGTGTGGGAGTGAGAATGGGAGAGAGAGTGTGAGAGTGAGAGTGAGGATGGGAGAGAGTGTGTGAGAGTGAGAGTGAGGATGGGAGAGCGTGTGTGAGAGTGACAGTGAGGATGGGAGAGAGAGTATGGGAGTGAGGATGGGAGAGAGAGTGTGAGAGTGAGAGTGAGAATGGGAGAGAGTGTGTGAGATTGAGAGTGAGAATGGGAGTGAGTGTGGGAGTGAGAATGGGAGGGAGAGTGTGAGAGTGAGAGTCAGGATGGGAGAGAGTGTGGGAGTTAGGATGGGAGAGAGAGTGTAAGAGTGAGAGTGAGGATGGGAGAAAGAGTGTGAGAGTGTGAGTGAGAGTGAGGATGGGACAGAGAGTGTGAGAGTGAGAGTGTGACTGTGGACGGGAGAGAGAGTGTGAGAGTGGCAGTGAGAATGGGAGAGAGTGTGAGAGTGAGAGTGCAGATGCGAGTGAGGGTGAGAGTGGGAGTAAGGAAGGGAGAGATAGTTAGAGAGTGAGAGTGAGGATGGGACTAGTGTGACATGAAAGTGACAATGAGGATGGGAGAGAGTGTGAGAGTGAGAGTGTGGATGGGAGAGAGAGCGTGAGATTGAGAGTGAGGATGGGAGAGAGTGTGAGAGTGAGAGTGCGGATGGGAGAGAGAAAGTGAGAGTGAGAGTGAGGATGGGAGAGAGAGTGTGAGAATGAGAGTGAGGGGTGGGAGTGAGTGAGAGAGTGAGAATGAGAATGGGAGCGAGAGTGTGAGAGTGAGAGTGAGGATGGGAGAAAGAGTGTGAGAGTGTGAGTGAGAGTGAGGATGGGACAGAGAGTGTGAGAGTGAGAGTGCGGATGGGAGAGAGAAAGTGAGAGTGAGTGTGAAGATGGGAGAGAGAGTGTGAGAGTGAGAGTGAGGATGGGAGAGAGTGTGAGATTGACAGTGAGGATGGGAGAGAGTGTGAGTGTGAGAGTGCAGATGGGAGAGAGTGTGAGAGTGAGAGTGAGGATGGGAGAGAGAGTGTGAGGGCGAGAGTCAGGATGAGCGAGAGAGTGTGAGATTGACAGTGAGAGTGAAAGAGTGGATGGGAGAGAGAGAGTGAGAGTGAGAATGAGAGTGAGGATCTGGAAAGGGAGTGTGAATGTGAGAGTACGGATAGAAGAGAGTGTGAGAGTGAGAGTGAAAGTGAGGATGGGAGAGAGTGTGTGAGAGTGAGAGTGAGAGTGAGGATGAGAGAGAGAGTGTGAGAGTTAGAGTGAGAGACAGGATGGGAGAGAGAGTGTGCGAGTGAGATTTAGAGTGAGAGTAAGGATAGGAGAGAGAGTGTGTTTGAGTGAGAGTGAGGACGGGAGAGAGAGTGTGAGGGTGACATTGAGAATGGGAGAGAGTGTGAGAGTGAGAGTGCAGATGAGAGAGAGAGTGAGAGTGAGAGTGAGGATGGGAGAGAGAGTGTGAGATTGAGAGTGAGGATGGGAGAGAGTGTGAGAGTGAGAGTGCGGATGAGAGAGAGAGTGTGAGAGTGAGAGTGAGGATGGAAGAGAGAGTTTGAGAGTGAGAGTAAGAGTGACGATGGGAGAGAGTGTGTGAAAATGAGAGTGGGGTTGGGAGAGAGTGTGAGAGTGAGAATGAGAATGGGAGCGAGTGTGAGAGTGCAAGTGCGGATGGGAGAGAGAGTGTCGGAGTAAGAGTGAGAGTGCAGATGGGAGAGAGAGTGTGAGAGTGAGTGTGAGTATGAGAGAGAGATTGTGAGAGTGAGAGTGAGGATGAGAGCGAGTGTGAGAGTGGGAGTGCAAATGGGAGAGAGTGTGAGAGTGAGAGTGAGGATGGGAGAGTGAGAGTGAGATTGACAGTGTCAATGGGAGAGAGTGTGGAAGTGAGAGTGAGGATGGGAGCGAGCGTGTGAGATTGACAGTGAGGATGGGAGAGAGTGTGAGTGTGAGAGTGCAGATGGGAGAGAGTGTGAGAGTGAGAATGGGAGAGAGAGTGTGAGAGTGAGAGTGAGGATGGGGGAGAGAGTGTGAGAGTGAGGATGGGAGAGAGAGTATAAGAGTGAGAGTGAGGATGGGAGAGCGTGTGTGAGAGTGACAGAGATGATGGGAGAGAGAGTGTGAGAGTGAGAATGGGAGTGAGTGTGGGAGTGAGGATGGGAGAGAGAGTGTGAGAGTGAGAGTGAGAATGGGAGAGAGTGTGTGAGATTGAGAGTGAGAATGGGAGTGAGTGTGGGAGTGAGAATGGGAGAGAGAGTGTGAGAGTGAGAGTGAGGATGGGAGAGAGTGTGGGATTAAGGATGGGAGAGCGTGTGTGAGAGTGAGACTGAGGATGGGAGAGAGTGTGTGAGAGTGAGAGTGAGGATGGGAGAGCGTGTGTGAGAGTGACAGTGAGGATGGGAGAGAGAGTGTGGGAGTGAGGATGGGAGAGAGAGTGTGAGAGTGAGAGTGAGAATGGGAGAGAGTGTGTGAGATTGAGAGTGAGAATGGGAGTGAGTGTGGGAGTGAGAATGGGAGAGAGAGTGTGAGAGTGAGAGTGAGAGTGAGGATGGGAGAGAGAGTGTGAGAATGAGAGTGAGGGGTGGGAGAGAGTGTGAGAGTGAGAATGAGAATGGGAGCGAGTGTGAGAGTGCAAGTGCAGATGGGAGGGAGAGTGTGAGAGTAAAAGTGAGAGTGAGGATGGGAGAGAGAGTGTGAGAGTGAGTGTGAGGATGGGAGAGAGAGTGTGAGAGTGAGGGTGAGGATGGAGAGCGAGTGTGAGAGTGAGAGTTAGAATGGGAGAGAAAGTCTGAGAGTGTGAGTGTGGATGGGAGAGAGTGTGAGAGTGAGAATGAGAATGGGAGTGACTGTGGGAGTGAGGATGGGAGAGAGAGTGTGAGAGTGAGAGTGCAGATGGGAGAGAGAGTGTGAGATTGAGAGTGAGGAGAGGAAAGAGTGTGGGAGTGAGGATGGGGGAGAGAGTGTGAGAGTGAGGATGGGAGAGAGAGTGTGAGAGTGAGAGTGAGGATGGGAGAGCAGGTGTGAGAGTGACAGTGATGATGGGAGAGAGAGTGTGAGAGTGAGATTGGGAGAGAGTATGGGAGTGAGGATGGGAGAGAGAGTGTGGGAGTGAGGATGGGAGAGAGAGTGTGAGAGTGAGAGTGAGAATGGGAGGGAGTGTGTGAGATTGAGAGTGAGAATGGGAGTGAGTGTGGGAGTGAGAATGGGAGAGAGAGTGTGAGAGTGAGAGTGAGAGTGAGGATGGGAGAGAGAGTGTGAGAATGAGAGTGAGGGGTGGGAGAGAGTGTGAGAGTGAGAGTGAGGATGGGAGAGAGTGTGTGAGGGGTAGAGTAAGAATGGGAGAGAGAGTGAGAGTGAGAGTGAGGATGGGAGAGAGTGTGAGATTGAGCGTGAGGATGGGAGAGAGTGTGAGAGTGAGAGTGCGGAAGGGAGAGAGAGTGTGAGAATGAGAGTGAGGATGGAAGAGAGAGTTTGAGAGTGAGAGTGAGAGTGACGATGGGAGAGAGAGTGTGAGAATGAGAGTGGGGTTGGGAGAGAGTGTGAGAGTGAGAATGAGAATGGGAGCGAGTGTGAGAGTGCAAGTGCGGATGGGAGAGAGAGTGTGAGAGTAAGAGTGAGAGTGAGGATGGGAGAGAGAGTGTGAGAGTGACGGTGAGGATGGGAGAGAGAGTGTGAGAGTGAGTGTGAGGATGGAGAGAGATTGTGAGAGTGAGAGTGAGGATGAGAGCGAGTGTGAGAGTGAGAATGGGAGAGAGAGTGTGAGAGTGAGAGTGAGGATGAGAGCGAGTGTGAGAGTGAGAGTGAGAATGGGAGAGAGAGTGTGAGAGTGAGAGTGAGGATGAGGGAGAGAGTGTGAGAGTGAGGATGGGAGAGAGTGTGTGAGAGTGAGAGTGAGGATGGGAGAGCGTGTGTGAGAGTGACAGTGAGGATGGGAGAGAGAGTGTGGGAGTAAGGATGGGTGAGAGAGTGTGAGAGTGAGAGTGAGAATGGGAGAGAGTGTGTGGGATTGAGAGTGAGAATGGGAGTGAGTGTGGGAGTGAGAATGGGAGAGAGAGTGTGAGAGTGAGAGTCAGGATGGGAGAGAGTGTGTGAGATTGAGAGTGAGAATGGGAGTGAGTGTGGGAGTGAGAATGGGAGAGAGAGTGTGAGGGTGAGAGTGCAGATGGGAGAGAGAGTGTGAGATTGAGAGTGAGGATAGGAAAGAGTGTGGGAGTGAGGATGGGGGAGAGAGTGTGAGAGTGAGGATGGGAGAGAGAGTGTGAGAGTGAGAGTGAGGATGGGAGAGCAGGTGTGAGAGTGACAGTGATGATGGGAGAGAGAGTGTGAGAGTGAGATTGGGAGAGAGTATGGGAGTGAGGATGGGAGAGAGAGTGTGGGAGTGAGGATGGGAGAGAGAGTGTGAGTGTGAGAGTGAGAGTGAGGATGGGAGAGAGTGTGTGAGATTGAGAGTGAGAATGGGAGTGAGTGTGGGAGTGAGAATGGGAGAGAGAGTGTGAGGGTGAGAGTGCAGATGGGAGAGAGAGTGTGAGATTGAGAGTGAGGATAGGAAAGAGTGTGGGAGTGAGGATGGGGGAGAGAGTGTGAGAGTGAGGATGGGAGAGAGAGTGTGAGAGTGAGAGTGAGGATGGAAGAGCAGGTGTGAGAGTGACAGTGATGATGGGAGAGAGAGTGTGAGAGTGAGATTGGGAGAGAGTATGGGAGTGAGGATGGGAGAGAGAGTGTGGGAGTGAGGATGGGAGAGAGAGTGTGAGAGTGAGAGTGAGAATGGGAGGGAGTGTGTGAGATTGAGAGTGAGAATGGGAGTGAGTGTGGGAGTGAGAATGGGAGAGAGAGTGTGAGAGTGAGAGTGAGAGTGAGGATGGGAGAGAGAGTGTGAGAATGAGAGTGAGGGGTGGGAGAGAGTGTGAGAGTGAGAGTGAGGATGGGAGAGAGTGTGTGAGGGGTAGAGTAAGAATGGGAGAGAGAGTGAGAGTGAGAGTGAGCATGGGAGAGAGTGTGAGATTGAGCGTGAGGATGGGAGAGAGTGTGAGAGTGAGAGTGCGGAAGGAAGAGAGAGTGTGAGAATGAGAGTGAGGATGGAAGAGAGAGTTTGAGAGTGAGAGTGAGAGTGACGATGGGAGAGAGAGTGTGAGAATGAGAGTGGGGTTGGGAGAGAGTGTGAGAGTGAGAATGAGAATGGGAGCGAGTGTGAGAGTGCAAGTGCGGATGGGAGAGAGAGTGTGAGGGTAAGAGTGAGAGTGAGGATGGGAGAGAGAGTGTGAGAGTGACGGTGAGGATGGGAGAGAGAGTGTGAGAGTGAGTGTGAGGATGGAGAGAGATTGTGAGAGTGAGAGTGAGGATGAGAGCGAGTGTGAGAGTGAGAATGGGATAGAGAGTGTGAGAGTGAGAGTGAGGATGAGAGCGAGTGTGAGAGTGAGAGTGAGAATGGGAGAGAGAGTGTGAGAGTGAGAGTGAGGATGAGGGAGAGAGTGTGAGAGTGAGGATGGGAGAGAGTGTGTGAGAGTGAGAGTGAGGATGGGAGAGCGTGTGTGAGAGTGACAGTGAGGATGGGAGAGAGAGTGTGGGAGTAAGGATGGGTGAGAGAGTGTGAGAGTGAGAGTGAGAATGGGAGAGAGTGTGTGGGATTGAGAGTGAGAATGGGAGTGAGTGTGGGAGTGAGAATGGGAGAGAGAGTGTGAGAGTGAGAGTCAGGATGGGAGAGAGTGTGGGAGTAAGGATGGGAGAGAGAGTGTGAGAGTGAGAGTGAGGATGGGAGAGAGTGAGTGAGAGTTAGAGTGAGAATGGGAGTGAGTGGGGGAGTGAGGATGGGAGAGAGAGTGTGAGAGTAAGAGTGAGGATGGTAGAGAGAGTGTGAGCGTGAGAGTGATTATCGGAGAGAGGTTGTGAGGGTGAGAGTGAGAATGGGAGAGTGTATGAGAGTGAGAGTGCGGATGGTTGAGAGAATGTGAGAGTGAGGATGGGAGAGAGAGTGTGAGAGTGAGAGTGAGAGTGAGGATGGGAGAGAGAGTGTGAGAATGAGAGTGAGGCGTGGGAGAGAGTGTGAGAGTGAGAATGAGAAAGGGAGCGAGTGTGAGAGTGAGTTAGAATGGGACAGAAAGTGTGAGAGTGTGAGTGTGGATGGGAGAGAGTGTGAGAGTGAGAGTGAGGATGGGAGATTGAGTGTGAGAGAGAGAGTGAGGATGAGAGCGAGTGTGAGAGTGAGAGTAAGATTGGGAAAGAGAGTGTGAGAGTGAGAGTTTGGATGGGAGAGAGTGTGGGAGTGAGAGTGAGGACGGAGAGAGTGTGAGAGTAACCTTGAGGATGAGAGGGAGAGTATGAGATTGACAGTGAGGATGGGAGAGAGTGTGAGAGGGAGAGTGCAGATGAGAGAGAGAGTGAGAGTGAGGATGGGAGAGAGAGTGTGAGATTGAGAGTGAGGATGGGAGAGAGTGTGACATGAGAGTGACAGTGAGGATGGAAGAGCGAGTGTGAGAGTGAGTGTGCGGATGGGAGAGATAGTGTGAGAATGAGAGTGAGGATGGGAGAGAGAGTGTGAAAGTGAGAGTGAGAGTGCGGATGGGAGAGAGAGTGTGAGAGTGACAGTGAGGATGGGAGAGAGAGTGTGAGAGTGAGAGTGAGGATGAGAACGAGTGTGAGAGTGCAAGTGCGGATGGGAGAGACTGTGTGAGAGTAAGAGTGAGAGTGAGGATGGGAGAGAGTGTGTGAGAGTGACAGTGAGGATGGGAGAGAGAGTGTGAGAGTGAGTGTGAGGATGGGAGAGAGAGTGTGAGAGTGAGAGTGAGGATGAGAGCGAGTGTGAGAGTGAGAGTGAGAATGGGGGAGAGAGTGTGAGAGTGAGAGTGAGAATGGGAACGAGTGTGAGTGTGCAAGTGCGGATGGGAGAGACTGTGTGAGAGTAAGATGAGAGTGAGGATGGGAGAGAAAGTGTGAGAGTGACGGGGAGGATCGGAGTGAGAGTGAGAGTGAGAATGGGAGAGAGAGTTTGAGATTGTGAGTGTGGATGTGAGAGTGTGAGAGTGTGAGTGAGGATGGGAGAGAGTGTGAGAGTGAGGATGGGATAGAGAGTGTGAGACTGATAGTGTAGATGGGAGAGAGAGTGTGAGAGAGAGTTTGAGAGTGAGGATGGGAGAGAGTGTGAGAGTGACGGTGAGGATGGGAGAGAGAGGGTGAGAGTGAGAGTGAGAGTGAGAATGGGAGAGAGAGTGTGAGAGTGTGAGTGTGGATGGGAGACACTGTGAGAGTGAGAGTGTGGATGGGAGAGAGAGTGTGAGAGTGAGAGCGTGGATGAGAGCGAGTGTGAGAGTGAGATTGAGAATGGGAGACAGAATGTGAGAGTGTGAGTGTGGATGGGAGAGAGTGTGCGAGTGAGAGTGAGGATGGGAGAGAGTATGTGAGTTTGGATGAGAAGGGAAGAGAGTGTGAGAGTGAGAGTGAGAGTGAGGATGGGAGAGAGTGTGCGAGTGAGAGTGAGGATGAGAGAGAAAGTGTGAGAGTTCGAGTGAGAGTGAGGATGGGAGAGAGAGTGTGAGTGTTCGAGTGAGAGAGGATGGGAGAGAGAGTGTGGGAGTGAGAGTGAGAATGAGGATGGGAGAGAGAGTGTGCGAGTGAGAGTGAGGATGGGAGAGAGTATGTGAGTGTGGATTAGAAGGGAAGAGAGTGTGAGAGTGAGAGTAAGAGTGCGAATGGGAGAGAGTATGAGAGTGAGGATGGGAGAGAGCGTGTGAGAGTGAGTGTGAGAGTGAGGTTGGGAGAGAGAGTGTGAGAGTGAGAGTGAGGATGGGAGAGAGAATGTGAGAGTTCGAGTGAGAGTGCGGATGCGAGAGAGAGTGTGAGTGTTCGAGTGAGAGAGGATGGGAGAGAGAGTGTGGGAGTGAGAGTGACAGTGAGTATGGGAGAGAGAGTGTGAGATTGACAGTGAGGAAGGTTGAGAGTGTGAGTGTGAGAGTGCAGATAGGAGAGAGTGTGAGAGTGACAGTGAGGATGGGATAGAGAGTGAGAGTGCAGATGGGAGAGAGTGTGTGAGAGTGAGAATGAGAAGGGAAGAGAGTGTGAGAGAGAGAGTGCGATTGGGAGAGTGTGTGAGAGTGAGGATGAGAAGGGAAGAGAGTGTAAAAGTGAGTGTGAGTGAGGATGGGAGAGAGTGTGAGAGTGAGATTGAGATGGGAGAGAGTGTGAGAGTGACAGTGAGGATGGGAGATAGTGTGAGTGTGAGAGTGAGGATGGGAGAGAGAGTGTGAGATTGACAGTGAGGATGGGAGAGAGTGTGAGAGTGAGAGTGAGGATGGGAGAGAGAGTGTGAGAGTGAGAATGAGAAGGGAAGAGAGAGTGAGAGTGAGAGTGCAATTGGGAGAGAGTGTGAGAGTGAGGATGAGAAGGGAAGAGAGTGTAAGAGTGAGAGTGAGAGTGAGGATTGGAGAGAGTGTGAGAGTCAGATTGAGATGGGAGAGAGTGTGAGAGTGACAGTGAGGATGGGAGTGATTGTGAGAGTGAGAGTGAGGATGGGAGAGAGAGAGTGAGAGTGAGGATGGGAGAGAGAGTGTGAGGGCGAGATTGAGGATGAGCGAGAGAGTGTGAGATTGACAGTGAGAATGGGAGAGAGTGTGAGAGTGAGAGTGATGATGGGAGAGAGAGTGTGAGAGTGAGAATGAGAAGGGAAGAGAGTGAAAGAGTGAGAGTGAGTGTGAGATTGGGAGAGAAAGTGTGAGAGTGAGGATGAGAAGGGAAGAGAGTGAAAGAGTGAGAGTGAGTGTGAGGATGGGAGAGAGAGTGTGAGAGTGAGAGTGAGAGTGAGGATGGGAGAGAGAGAGTGTGAGAGTGAGTGTGAGAGTGAGGATGGGAGAGAGAGTGTGAGAGTTAGAGTGAGAGAGGATGGGAGAGAGAGTGTGAGTGTGAGAGTGAGAGTGAGGACGGGAGAGAGAGTGTGAGAGTGACAGTGAGAAAGGGAGAGGGTGTGAGAGTGAGAGTGAGGATGGGAGCGAGCGTATGAGATTGACAGGGAGGATGGGAAAGAGTGTGAGTGTGAGAGTGCAGTTGGGAGAGAGTGTGAGAGTGACAGTGAGGATGGGAGAGAGTGTGAGAGTGGGAGTGCAGATGGGAGAGAGTGTGAGAGTGAGAGTGCGGATGGGAGAGAGAGAGTGAGAGTGAGAGTGAGAGTGAGGATGGGAGAGAGAGTGTGAGAGTTAGAGTGAGAGAGGATGGGAGAGAGAGTGTGAGAGTGAGAGTGAGGACGGGAGAGAGAGTGTGAAAGTGACAGTGAGAATGGGAGAGAGTGTGAGAGTGAGAGTGAGGATGGGAGCGAGCGTGTGAGATTGACAGTGAGGATGGGAGAGAGTGTGAGAGTGGGAGTGCAGATGGGAGAGAGTGTTAGAGTGAGAGTGAGGATGGGAGAGAGCGAGTGAGAGTGAGGATGGGAGAGAGAGTGTGAGGGCGAGCGTGAGGATGACCGAGAGAGTGTGAGATTGACAGTGAGGATGGGAGAGATTGTGAGAGTCAGAGTGAGGATGGAAGAGAGTGTGAGAGTGAGAGTCAGAATGGGAAAGAGTTTGAGAGTGAGAGTGAGAGTTTGGATGAGAGAGAGAGTGAGAGTGAGAGTGAGAGTGAGGATGGGGAAAGGGAGTGTAAGTGTGGGAGTACGGATGGAAGAGAGTGTGAGAGTGAGACTGAGGATGGGAGAGAGAGTGTGAGAGTGAGAGTGAGAATGTGAGAGAGTGTCAGAGTGAAAGTGAGGAGAGAGAATGTGAGAGCGAGAGTGAGGATGGGACAGAGAGTGTCAGAGTGACAGTGAGGAGATCGAGTGTGAGAGTTAGAGAGAGTGAGGATGGGAGAGAGTGAGTAAGAGTGAGAGTGAGGATGGGAGAGAGAATGTGAGAGTGAGAGTGAGGATGGGAGAGAGAGTGCGAGAAAGAGATGAGGAATGGAGAGAGTGTGGGAGTGCGGATGGGAGGGAGAGTGTGAGAGTGAGAGTGAGAATGGGAGAGAGTGTGTGAGAGTGAGAGTGAGAATTTGAGTGAGTGTGGAAGTGAGGATGTGAGAGAGAGTGTGAGAGTGAGAGTGAGGATGGGAGAGAGAGTGTGAGAGTGAGAGTGCGGATGGGAGAGAGTGTATGAGGCTGAGAGTGAGAATGGGAGACAGTGTGAGAGTGAGAGTGCGGAGGGAAGAGAGAGTGTGAGACTGAGAGTGAGGATGGGAGAGAGTGTGAGAGTGAGAATGGGAGAGAGAGTGTGAGAGTGAGAGTGAGAATGTGAAAGAGAATGTGAGTGTGAGAGTGAGAGTGAGGATGGGAGAGAGAGTGTGAGAATGAGAGTGAGGGGTGGGAGAGAGTGTGAGAGTGAGACTGAGAATGGGAGCGAGTGCGTGAGTGCAAGTGCGGATGGGAGAGAGAGTGTGTGAGTGAGAGTGAGGATGGGAGAGAGTGTGTGAGGGGTAGAGTAAGAATGGGAGAGAGAGTGAGAGTGAGAGTGAGGATGGGAGAGAGTGTGAGATTGAGCGTGAGGATGGGAGAGAGTGTGAGAGTGAGAGTGCGGAAGGGAGAGAGAGTGTGAGAATGAGAGTGAGGATGGAAGAGAGAGTTTGAGAGTGAGAGTGAGAGCGACGATGGGAGAGAGAGTGTGAGAATGAGAGTGGGGTTGGGAGAGAGTGTGAGAGTGAGAATGAGAATGGGAGCGAGTGTGAGAGTGCAAGTGCGGATGGGAGAGAGAGTGTGAGAGTAAGAGTGAGAGTGAGGATGGGAGAGAGAGTGTGAGAGTGAAGGTGAGGATGGGAGAGAGAGTGTGAGAGTGAGTGTGAGGATGGAGAGAGATTGTGAGAGTGAGAGTGAGGATGAGAGCGAGTGTGAGAGTGAGAATGGGAGAGAGAGTGTGAGAGTGAGAGTGAGGATGAGAGCGAGTGTGAGAGTGAGAATGGGAGATAGAGTGTGAGAGTGAGAGTGAGGATGAGGGAGAGAGTGTGAGAGTGAGAGTGAGGATGGGAGAGAGTGTGTGAGAGTGAGAGTGAGGATGGGAGAGCGTGTATGAGGCTGAGAGTGAGAATGGGAGACAGTGTGAGAGTGAGAGTGCGGAGGGAAGAGAGAGTGTGAGACTGAGAGTGAGGATGGGAGAGAGTGTGAGAGTGAGAATGGGAGAGAGAGTGTGAGAGTGAGAGTGAGAATGTGAAAGAGAATGTGAGTGTGAGAGTGAGAGTGAGGATGGGAGAGAGAGTGTGAGAATGAGAGTGAGGGATGGGAGAGAGTGTGTGAGGGGTAGAGTAAGAATGGAAGAGAGAGTGAGAGTGAGAGTGAGGATGGGAGAGAGTGTGAGATTGAGCGTGAGGATGGGAGAGAGTGTGAGAGTGAGAGTGCGGAAGGGAGAGAGAGTGTGAGAATGAGAGTGAGGATGGAAGAGAGAGTTTGAGAGTGAGAGTGAGAGTGACGATGGGAGAGAGAGTGTGAGAATGAGAGTGGGGTTGGGAGAGAGTGTGAGAGTGCGAATGAGAATGGGAGCGAGTGTGAGAGTGCAAGTGCGGATGGGAGAGAGAGTGTGAGAGTAAGAGTGAGAGTGAGGATGGGAGAGAGAGTGTGAGAGTGACGGTGAGGATGGGAGAGAGAGTGTGAGAGTGAGTGTGAGGATGGAGAGAGATTGTGAGAGTGAGAGTGAGGATGAGAGCGAGTGTGAGAGTGAGAATGGGAGAGAGAGTGTGAGAGTGAGAGTGAGGATGAGAGCGAGTGTGAGAGTGAGAGTGAGAATGGGAGATAGAGTGTGAGAGTGAGAGTGAGGATGAGGGAGAGAGTGTGAGAGTGAGAGTGAGGATGGGAGAGAGTGTGTGAGAGTGAGAGTGAGAATTTGAGTGAGTGTGGAAGTGAGGATGTGAGAGAGAGTGTGAGAGTGAGAGTGAGGATGGGAGAGAGAGTGTGAGAGTGAGAGTGCGGATGGGAGAGAGTGTATGAGGCTGAGAGTGAGAATGGGAGACAGTGTGAGAGTGAGAGTGCGGAGGGAAGAGAGAGTGTGAGACTGAGAGTGAGGATGGGAGAGAGTGTGAGAGTGAGAATGGGAGAGAGAGTGTGAGAGTGAGAGTGAGAATGTGAAAGAGAATGTGAGTGTGAGAGTGAGAGTGAGGATGGGAGAGAGAGTGTGAGAATGAGAGTGAGGGATGGGAGAGAGTGTGAGAGTGAGAATGAGAATGGGAGCGAGTGTGAGAGTTCAAGTGCGAATGGGAGAGAGAGTGTGAGAGTTAGAGTGAGAGTAAGGATGGGAGAGAGAGTGTGAGAGTGAGTGGGAGGATGGGAGAGAGAGTGTGAGAGTGAGAGTGAGATGAGAGCGAGTGTGAGAGTGAGAGTGAGAATGGGAGAGAGAGTGTGAGAGTGTGAGTGTGGATAGGAGAGAGTGTGAGAGTGAGAGTGAGGATGGGAGAGAGAGTGTGAGAGTGAGAGAGAGGATGAGAGCGAGTGTGAGAGTGAGAGTGAGATTGGGAGAGAGAGTTTGAAAGTGTGAGTGTGGATGGGAGAGAGTGTTAGAGTCAGAGTGAGGATGGGAGAGAGAGTGTGAGAGTGAGAATGAGAAGGGAAGAGAGTGTGAGAGTGAGAGTGCGATTGGGAGAGAATGTGAGAGTGACAGTGAGGATGGGAGAGAGTGTGAGAGAGGGAGTGCAGATGGGAGAGAGTGTGAGAGTGAGAGTGAGGATTGGAGAGAGTGTGAGTGAGAGTGAGAGTGAGGATGGGAGAGAGTGTGAGAGTGAGGATGGGAGAGAGTGTGTGAGGGCGAGAGTGAGAATGACCGAAAGAGTGTGAGATTGACAGTGAGGATGGGAGAGAGTGTGAGAGTGAGAGTGATGATGGGAGAGAGAGTGTGAGAGTGAGAATGAGAAGGGAAGACAGTGTGAGAGCGAGTGTGAGAATTGGAGAGAGTGTGAGAGTGAGGATGAGAAGGGAAGAGAGTGTAAGAGTGAGAGTGAGTGTGAGGATGGGAGAGAGAGTGTGAGAGTGAGATTGAGGATGGGAGAGAGAGTGTGAGAGTGAGAGTGAGAGTGAGAATGTGAGAGAGTGTGAGAGTGAAAGTGAGGAGAGAGAATGTGAGAGCGAGAGTGAGGATGGGACAGAGAGTGTCAGAGTGACAGTGAGGAGATCTAGTGTGAGAGTTAGAGAGAGTGAGGATGGCAGAGAGTGAGTAAGAGTGAGAGTGAGGATGGGAGAGAGAATGTGAGAGTGAGAGTGAGGATGGGAGAGATAGTGCGAGAAAGAGATGAGGAATGGAGAGAGTGTGGGAGTGAGGATGGGAGGGAGAGTGTGAGAGTGAGAGTGAGAATGGGAGAGAGTGTGTGAGAGTGAGAGTGAGAATTTGAGTGAGTGTGGAAGTGAGGATGTGAGAGAGAGTGTGAGAGTGAGAGTGAGGATGGGAGAGAGAGTGTGAGAGTGAGAGTGCGGATGGGAGAGAGTGTATGAGGCTGAGAGTGAGAATGGGAGACAGTGTGAGAGTGAGAGTGCGGAGGGAAGAGAGAGTGTGAGACTGAGAGTGAGGATGGGAGAGAGTGTGAGAGTGAGAATGGGAGAGAGAGTGTGAGAGTGAGAGTGAGAATGTGAAAGAGAATGTGAGTGTGAGAGTGAGAGTGAGGATGGGAGAGAGAGTGTGAGAATGAGAGTGAGGGGTGGGAGAGAGTGTGAGAGTGAGACTGAGAATGGGAGCGAGTGCGTGAGTGCAAGTGCGGATGGGAGAGAGAGTGTGTGAGTGAGAGTGAGGATGGGAGAGAGTGTGTGAGGGGTAGAGTAAGAATGGGAGAGAGAGTGAGAGTGAGAGTGAGGATGGGAGAGAGTGTGAGATTGAGCGTGAGGATGGGAGAGAGTGTGAGAGTGAGAGTGCGGAAGGGAGAGAGAGTGTGAGAATGAGAGTGAGGATGGAAGAGAGAGTTTGAGAGTGAGAGTGAGAGTGACGATGGGAGAGAGAGTGTGAGAATGAGAGTGGGGTTGGGAGAGAGTGTGAGAGAGAGAATGAGAATGGGAGCGAGTGTGAGAGTGCAAGTGCGGATGGGAGAGAGAGTGTGAGAGTAAGAGTGAGAGTGAGGATGGGAGAGAGAGTGTGAGAGTGACGGTGAGGATGGGAGAGAGAGTGTGAGAGTGAGTGTGAGGATGGAGAGAGATTGTGAGAGTGAGAGTGAGGATGAGAGCGAGTGTGAGAGTGAGAATGGGAGAGAGAGTGTGAGAGTGAGAGTGAGGATGAGAGCGAGTGTGAGAGTGAGAGTGAGAATGGGAGAGAGAGTGTGAGAGTGAGAGTGAGAATGAGGGAGAGAGTGTGAGAGTGAGAGTGAGGATGGGAGAGAGTGTGTGAGAGTGAGAGTGAGGATGGGAGAGCGTGTATGAGGCTGAGAGTGAGAATGGGAGACAGTGTGAGAGTGAGAGTGCGGAGGGAAGAGAGAGTGTGAGACTGAGAGTGAGGATGGGAGAGAGTGTGAGAGTGAGAATGGGAGAGAGAGTGTGAGAGTGAGAGTGAGAATGTGAAAGAGAATGTGAGTGTGAGAGTGAGAGTGAGGATGGGAGAGAGAGTGTGAGAATGAGAGTGAGGGATGGGAGAGAGTGTGAGAGTGAGAATGAGAATGGGAGCGAGTGTGAGAGTTCAAGTGCGAATGGGAGAGAGAGTGTGAGAGTTAGAGTGAGAGTAAGGATGGGAGAGAGAGTGTGAGAGTGAGTGGGAGGATGGGAGAGAGAGTGTGAGAGTGTGAGTGTGGATAGGAGAGAGTGTGAGAGTGAGAGTGAGGATAGGAGAGAGTGTGAGAGTGAGAGTGAGGATGGGAGAGAGAGTGTGAGAGTGTGAGTGTGGATAGGAGAGAGTGTGAGAGTGAGAGTGAGGATGGGAGAGAGAGTGTGAGAGTGAGAGAGAGGATGAGAGCGAGTGTGAGAGTGAGAGTGAGATTGGGAGAGAGAGTTTGAGAGTGTGAGTGTGGATGGGAGAGAGTGTTAGAGTGAGAGTGAGGATGGGAGAGAGAGTGTGAGAGTGAGAATGAGAAGGGAAGAGAGTGTGAGAGTGAGAGTGCGATTGGGAGAGAGTGTGAGAGTGACAGTGAGGATGGGAGAGAGTGTGAGAGTGGGATTGCAGATGGGAGAGAGTGTGAGAGTGAGAGTGAGGATTTGAGAGAGTGTGAGTGAGAGTGAGAGTGAGGATGGGAGAGAGTGTGAGAGTGAGGATGGGAGAGAGTGTGTGAGGGCGAGAGTGAGAATGACCGAAAGAGTGTGAGATTGACAGTGAGGATGGGAGAAACTGTGAGAGTGAGAGTGATGATGGGAGAGAGAGTGTGAGAGTGAGAATGAGAAGGGAAGACAGTGTGAGAGCGAGTGTGAGAATTGGAGAGAGTGTGAGAGTGAGGATGAGAAGGGAAGAGAGTGTAAGAGTGAGAGTGAGTGTGAGGATGGGAGAGAGAGTGTGAGAGTGAGATTGAGGATGGGAGAGAGAGTGTGAGAGTGAGAGTGAGAGTGAGGATGGGAGAGAGAGTGTGAGAGTTAGAGTGAGAGAGGATGGGAGAGAGAGTGTGAGAGTGAGAGTGAGAGTGAGGACGGGAGAGAGAGTGTGAGAGTGACAGTGAGAATGGGAGAGTTTGTGAGAGTGTGAGTGAGGATGGGAGCGAGCGTGTGAGATTGACAGTGAGGATGGGAGAGAGTGTGAGTGTGAGAGTGCAGATGGGAGAGAGTGTGAGAGTGACAGTGAGGATGGGAGAGAGTGTGAGAGTGGGAGTGCAGATGGGAGAGAGTGTTAGAGTGAGAGTGAGGATGGGAGAGAGAGAGTGAGAGTGAGGATGGGAGGGAGAGTGTGAGATTGACAGTGAGGATGGGAGAGAGTGTGAGAGTGAGAGTGAGGATGGGAGAGAGAGTGTGAGAACGAGAATGAGAAGGGAAGAGAGTGTGAGAGTGAGAGTGCGATTGGGAGAGAGTGTGAGAGTGAGGATGAGAAGGGAAGAGAGTGTAAGAGTGAGAGTGAGAGTGAGGATTGGAGAGAGTGTGAGAGTGAGATTGAGATGGGAGAGGGTGTGAGAGTGACAGTGAGGATGGGAGAGAGTGTGAGAGTGAGAGTGAGGATGGGAGAGAGAGAGTGAGAGTGAGGATGGGAGAGAGAGTGTGAGGGCGAGATTGAGGATGAGCGAGAGAGTGTGAGATTGACAGTGAGGATGGGAGAGAGTGTGAGAGTGAGCATGATGATGGGAGAGAGAGTGTGAGAGTGAGAATGAGAAGGGAAGAAAGTGTGAGAGCGAGTGTGAGAATGGGAGAGAGAGTGTGAGAGTGAGGATGAGAAGGGAAGAGAGTGTAAGAGTGAGAGTTAGTGTGAGGATGGAAGAGAGAGTGTGAGTGTGAGAGTGAGAGTGAGGATGGGAAAGAGAGTGTGAGAGTGAGAGTGAGAGTGAGGAGGGGAGAGAGAGTGTGAGAGTTAGAGTGAGAGAGGATGGGAGAGAGAGTGTGAGAGTGAGAATGAGGACGGGAGAGAGAGTGTGAAAGTGACAGTGAGAATGGGAGAGAGTGTGAGAGTGAGAGTGAGGATTGGAGCGAGCGTGTGAGATTGACAGTGAGGATGGGAGAGAGTGTGAGAGTGGGAGTGCAGATGGGAGAGAGTGTTAGAGTGAGAGTGAGGATGGGAGAGAGAGTGTGAGAGTGACATTGTGAATGGGAGAGCGTGTGAGAGTGAGAGAGAGGATGGGAGAGAGTGTGAGAGTGGGAGTGCAGATGGGAGAGAGTGGAAGAGTGAGAGTGAGGATGGAAGAGAGAGAGTGAGAGTGAGAGTGAGGGTGGGAGAGAGAGTGTGAGAGTTAGAGTGAGAGAGGATGGGAGAGAGAGTGTGAGAGTGAGAGTGAGGACGGGAGAGAGAGTGTGAGAGTGACAGTGAGAATGGGAGAGAGTGTGAGAGTGAGAGTGAGGATGGGAGCGAGCGTGTGAGATTGACAGTGAGGATGTGAGAGAGTGTGAGAGTGAGAGTGCAGATGGGAGAGAGTGTGAGAGTGACAGTGAGGATGGGAGAGAGTGTGAGAGTGGGAGTGCAGATGGGAGAGAGTGTTAGAGTGAGAGTGAGGATGGGAGAGAGCGAGTGAGAGTGAGGATGGGAGAGAGAGTGTGAGGGCGAGAGTGAGGATGACCGAGAGAGTGTGAGATTGACAGTGAGGATGGGAGAGATTGTGAGAGTCAGAGTGAGGATGGAAGAGAGTGTGAGAGTGAGAGTGAGAATGGGAAAGAGTTTGAGAGTGAGAGTGAGTGTTTGGATGAGAGAGAGAGAGTGAGAGTGAGAGTGAGAGTGAGGATGGGGAAAGAGAGTGTGAGTGTGAGAGTACGGATGGAAGAGAGTGTGAGAGTGAGACTGAGGATGGGAGAGAGAGTGTGAGAGTGTGAGTGAGAATGTGAGAGAGTGTCAGAGTGAAAGTGAGGAGAGAGAATGTGAGAGCGAGAGTGAGGATGGGACAGAGAGTGTCAGAGTGACAGTGAGGAGATCGAGTGTGAGAGTTAGAGAGAGTGAGGATGGGAGAGAGTGAGTAAGAGTGAGAGTGAGGATGGGAGAGAGAATGTGAGAGTGAGGATGGGAGAGAGAGTGCGAGAAAGAGAGTGAGGAATGGAGAGAGTGTGGGAGTGAGGATGGGAGGGAGAGTGTGAGAGTGAGAGTGAGAATGGGAGAGAGTGTGTGAGAGTGAGAGTGAGAATTGGAGAGAGTGTGGAAGTGAGGATGGGAGAGAGAGTGTGAGAGTGAGATTGCGGATGGGAGAGAGTGTATGAGGCTGAGAGTGAGAATGGGAGACAGTGTGAGAGTGAGAGTGCGGAGGGAAGAGAGAGTGTGAGACTGAGAGTGAGGATGGGAGAGAGTGTGAGAGTGAGAATGGGAGAGAGAGTGTGAGAGTGAGAGTGAGAATGGGAGAGAGTGTGAGAGTGAGAGTGAGGATGGGAGCGAGCGTGTGAGATTGACAGTGAGGATGTGAGAGAGTGTGAGAGTGAGAGTGCAGATGGGAGAGAGTGTGAGAGTGACAGTGAGGATGGGAGAGAGTGTGAGAGTGGGAGTGCAGATGGGAGAGAGTGTTAGAGTGAGAGTGAGGTTGGGAGAGAGCGAGTGAGAGTGAGGATGGGAGAGAGAGTGTGAGGGCGAGAGTGAGGATGACCGAGAGAGTGTGAGATTGACAGTGAGGATGGGAGAGATTGTGAGAGTCAGAGTGAGGATGGAAGAGAGTGTGAGAGTGAGAGTGAGAATGGGAAAGAGTTTGAGAGTGAGAGTGAGTGTTTGGATGAGAGAGAGAGAGTGAGAGTGAGAGTGAGAGTGAGGATGGGGAAAGAGAGTGTGAGTGTGAGAGTACGGATGGAAGAGAGTGTGAGAGTGAGACTGAGGATGGGAGAGAGAGTGTGAGAGTGTGAGTGAGAATGTGAGAGAGTGTCAGAGTGAAAGTGAGGAGAGAGAATGTGAGAGCGAGAGTGAGGATGGGACAGAGAGTGTCAGAGTGACAGTGAGGAGATCGAGTGTGAGAGTTAGAGAGAGTGAGGATGGGAGAGAGTGAGTAAGAGTGAGAGTGAGGATGGGAGAGAGAATGTGAGAGTGAGGATGGGAGAGAGAGTGCGAGAAAGAGAGTGAGGAATGGAGAGAGTGTGGGAGTGAGGATGGGAGGGAGAGTGTGAGAGTGAGAGTGAGAATGGGAGAGAGTGTGTGAGAGTGAGAGTGAGAATTGGAGAGAGTGTGGAAGTGAGGATGGGAGAGAGAGTGTGAGAGTGAGATTGCGGATGGGAGAGAGTGTATGAGGCTGAGAGTGAGAATGGGAGACAGTGTGAGAGTGAGAGTGCGGAGGGAAGAGAGAGTGTGAGACTGAGAGTGAGGATGGGAGAGAGTGTGAGAGTGAGAATGGGAGAGAGAGTGTGAGAGTGAGAGTGAGAATGGGAAAGAGAATGTGAGTGTGAGAGTGAGAGTGAGGATGGGAGAGAGAGTGTGAGAAGGAGAGTGAGGGGTGGGAGAGAGTGTGAGAGTGAGAATGAGAATGGGAGCGAGTGTGAGAGTTCAAGTGCGGATGGGAGAGAGAGTGTGAGAGTTAGAGTGAGAGTGAGGATGGGAGAGAGAGTGTGAGAGTGACGGTGAGGATGGGAGAGAGAGTGTGAGAGTGAGTGGGAGGATGGGAGAGAGAGTGTGAGAGTGAGAGTGAGGATGAGAGCGAGTGTGAGAGTGAGAGTGAGAATGGGAGAGAGAGTGTGAGAGTGTGAGTGTGGATGGGAGAGAGTGTGAGAGTGAGAGTGAGGATGGGAGAGAGAGTGTGAGAGTGAGAGAGAGGATGAGAGTGAGTGTGAGAGTGAGAGTGAGATTGGGAGAGAGAGTTTGAGAGTGTGAGTGTGGATGGGAGAGAGTGTTAGAGTGAGAGTGAGGATGGGAGAGAGAGTGTGAGAGTGAGAGTGCGATTGGGAGAGAGTGTGAGAGGGACAGTGAGGATGGGAGAGAATGTGAGAGTGGGAGTGCAGATGGGAGAGAGTGTGAGAGTGAGAGTGCGATTGGGAGAGAGTGTGAGAGTGACAGTGAGGATGGGAGAGAATGTGAGAGTCGAAGTGCAGATGGGAGAGAGTGTGAGAGTGAGAGTGAGGATGGGAGAGAGAGAGTGAGAGTGAGAGTGAGGATGGGAGAGAGTGTGAGGGTGAGAGTGATGATGGGAGAGAGAGTGTGAGAGTGAGAATGAGAAGGGAAGAGAGTGTAAGAGTGAGAGTGAGTGTGAGGATGGGAGAGAGAGTGTGAGAGTGAGATTGAGGATGGGAGAGAGAGTGTGAGAGTGAGAGTGAGAGTGAGGATGGGAGAGAGAGAGTGAGAGTTAGATTGAGAGAGGATGGGAGAGAGAGTGTGAGAGTGAGAGTGAGAGTGAGGACGGGAGAGAGAGTGTGAGAGTGACAGTGAGAATGGGAGAGAGTGTGAGTGTGAGAGTGCAGATGGGAGAGAGTGTGAGAGTGACAGTGAGGATGGGAGAGAGTGTGAGAGTGGGAGTGTAGATGGGAGAGAATGTGAGAGTGAGAGTGAGGATGGGAGTGAGAGAGTGAGAGTGAGAGTGAGAGTGAGGATGGGAGAGAGATGTGTGAGAGTTAGAGTGAGAGAGGATGGGAGAGAGAGTGTGAGAGTGAGAGTGAGAGTGAGGACTGGAGAGAGATTGTGAGAGTGACAGTGAGAATGGGAGAGAGTGTGAGAGTGAGAGTGAGGATGGGAGCGAGTGTGTGAGATTGACAGTGAGGATGGGAGAGTGTGTGAGTGTGAGAGTGCAGATCGGAGAGAGTGTGAGAGTGACAGTGAGGATGGGATAGAGTGTGAGAGTGGGAGTGCAGATGGGAGAGAGTGTTAGAGTGAGAGTGAGGATGGGAGAGATAGAGTGAGAGTGTGGATGGGAGGGAGAGTGTGAGATTGACAGTGAGGATGGGAGAGAGTGTGAGAGTGAGAGTGAGGATGGGAGAGAGAGTGTGAGAATGAGAATGAGAAGGGAAGAAAGTGTGAGAGTTAGAGTGCGATTGGGAGAGAGTGTGAGAGTGAGGATGAGAAGGGAAGAGAGTGTAAGAGTGAGAGTGAGAGTGAGGATTGGAGAGAGTGTGAGAGAGAGATGGAGATGGGAGAGAGTGTGAGAGGTACAGTGAGGATGGGAGAGAGTGTGAGAGTGAGAGTGAGGATGGGGAGAGAGAGTGAGAGTGAGGATGGGAGAGAGAGTGTGAGGGCGAGATTGAGGATGAGCGAGAGAGTGTGAGATTGACAGTGAGGATGGGAGAGAGTGTGAGAGTGAGCGTGATGATGGGAGAGAGAGTGTGAGAGTAAGAATGAGAAGGGAAGAAAGTGTGAGAGCGTGTGTGAGAATGGGAGAGAGAGTGTGAGAGTGAGGATGAGAAGGGAAGAGAGTGTAAGAGTGAGAGTTAGTGTGAGGATGGAAGAGAGAGTGTGAGAGTGAGAGTGAGAGTGAGGATGGGAAAGAGAGTGTGAGAGTGAGAGTGAGAGTGAGAGTGAGGATGGGAGAGAGAGTGTGAGATTTAGAGTGAGAGAGGATGGGAGAGAGAGTGTGAGAGTGAGAGTGACTACGGGAGAGAGAGTGTGAGAGTGACAGTGTGAATGGGAGAGAGTGTGAGAGTGAGAGTGAAGCTGGGAGCGAGCGTGTGAGATTGACAGTGAGGTTGGGAGAGAGTGTGAGAGTGAGAGTGCAGATGGGAGAGAGTGTGAGAGTGACAGTGAGGATGGGAGAGAGTGTGAGAGTGGGAGTGCAGATGGGAGAGAGTGTTAGAGTGAGAGTGAGGATGGGAGAGAGCGAGTGAGAGTGAGGATGGGAGAGAGAGTGTAAGGGCGAGAGTGAGGATGATCGAGAGAGTGTGAGATTGACAGTGAGGATGGGAGAGATTGTGAGAGTCAGAGTGAGGATTGAGAGAGAGTCAGAGTGAGAGTTTGGATGAGAGAGAGAGAGTCAGAGTGAGAGTGAGAGTGAGGATGGGGATAGGGAGTGTGAGTGTGAGAGTACGGATGGAAGAGAGTGTGAGAGTGAGACTGAGGATGGGAGAGAGAGTGTGAGAGTGAGAGTGAGAATGTGAGAGAGTGTCAGAGTGAAAGTGAGGAGAGAGAATGTGAGAGCGAGAGTGAGGATGGGACAGAGAGTGTCAGAGTGACAGTGAGGAGATCGAGTGTGAGAGTTAGAGAGAGTGAGGATGGGAGAGAGTGAGTAAGAGTGAGAGTGAGGATGGGAGAGAGAATGTGAGAGTGATAGAGAGAGTGAGGATGGGAGAGAGAGTGCGAGAAAGAGAGTGAGGAATGGAGAGTGTGTGGGAGTGAGGATGGGAGGGAGAGTGTGGGAGTGAGAGTGAGGATGGGAGAGAGAGTGTGAGAGTGAGAGTGAGGATGGGAGAGAGTGTGAGAGTGAGAGTGAGAATGGGAGAGAGAGTGTGAGAGTGAGAGTGAGAATGTGAAAGAGAATGTGAGTGTGAGAGTGAGAGTGAGGATGGGAGAGAGAGTGTGAGAATGTGAGTGAGGGGTGGGAGAGAGTGTGAGAGTGAGAATGAGAATGGGAGCGAGTGTGAGAGTTCAAGTGCGGATGGGAGAGAGAGTGTGAGAGTAAGAGTGAGAGTGAGGATGGGAGAGAGAGTGTGAGAGTGACGGTGAGGATGGGAGAGAGAGTGTGAGAGTGAGTGGGAGGATGGGAGAGAGAGTGTGAGATTGAGAGTGAGGATGAGAGCGAGTGTGAGAGTGAGAGTGAGAATGGGAGAGAGAGTGTGAGAGTGTGAGTGTGGATGGGAGAGAGTGTGAGAGTGAGAGTGAGATTGGGAGAGAGAGTGTGAGAGTGAGAGAGAGGATGAGAGCGAGTGTGAGAGTGAGAGTGAGAATGGGAGAGAGAGTTTGAGAGTGTGAGTGTGGATGGGAGAGAGTGTTAGAGTGAGAGTGAGGATGGGAGAGAGAGTGTGAGAGTGAGAATGAGAAGGGAAGAGAGTGTGAGAATGAGAGTGCGATTGGGAGAGAGAGTGAGAGTGACAGTGAGGATGGGAGAGAGTGTGAGAGTGGGAGTGCACATGGGAGAGAGTGTGAGAGTGAGAGTGAGGATGGGAGAGAGAGAGAGTGAGAGAATGAGGATGGGAGAGATGTGAGAGTGAGAGTGAGGATGGGAGAGAGAGTGTGAGGGCGAGAGTGAGAATGACCGAATTAGTGTGAGATTGACAGTGAGGATGGGAGAGAGTGTGAGAGTGAGAGTGAGGATGGGAGTGAGCGTGTGTGATTGACATTGAGGATGGGAGAGAGTGTGAGTGTGAGAGTGCAGATCGGAGAGAGTGTGAATGGGACAGTGAGGATGGGAGAGAGTGTGAGAGTGGGAGTGCAGATGGGAGAGAGTGTTAGAGTGAGAGTGAGGATGGGAGAGAGAGAGTGAGAGTGTGGATGGGAGGGAGAGTGTGATATTTACAGTGAGGATGGGAGGCAGTGTGAGAGTGAGAGTGAGGATGGGAGAGAGAGTGTGAGAATGAGAATGAGATGGGAAGAGAGTGTGAGAGTGAGAGTGCGATTGGGAGAGAGTGTGAGAGTGAGGATGAGAAGGGAAGAGAGTGTAAGAGTGAGAGTTAGTGTGAGGATGGAAGAGAGAGTGTGAGAGTGAGAGTGAGAGTGAGGATGGGAAAGAGAGTGTGAGAGTGAGAGTGAGAGTGAGAGTGAGGATGGGAGAGAGAGTGTGAGATTTAGAGTGAGAGAGGATGGGAGAGAGAGTGTGAGAGTGAGAGTGACTACGGGAGAGAGAGTGTGAGAGTGACAGTGTGAATGGGAGAGAGTGTGAGAGTGAGAGTGAAGCTGGGAGCGAGCGTGTGAGATTGACAGTGAGGTTGGGAGAGAGTGTGAGAGTGAGAGTGCAGATGGGAGAGAGTGTGAGAGTGACAGTGAGGATGGGAGAGAGTGTGAGAGTGGGAGTGCAGATGGGAGAGAGTGTTAGAGTGAGAGTGAGGATGGGAGAGAGCGAGTGAGAGTGAGGATGGGAGAGAGAGTGTAAGGGCGAGAGTGAGGATGACCGAGAGAGTGTGAGAGTGAGAGTGAGGATGGGAGAGATTGTGAGAGTCAGAGTGAGGATTGAGAGAGAGTCAGAGTGAGAGTTTGGATGAGAGAGAGAGAGTCAGAGTGAGAGTGAGAGTGAGGATGGGGAAAGGGAGTGTGAGTGTGAGAGTACGGATGGAAGAGAGTGTGAGAGTGAGACTGAGGATGGGAGAGAGAGTGTGAGAGTGAGAGTGAGAATGTGAGAGAGTGTCAGAGTGAAAGTGAGGAGAGAGAATGTGAGATCGAGAGTGAGGATGGGACAGAGAGTGTCAGAGTGACAGTGAGGAGATCGAGTGTGAGAGTTAGAGAGAGTGAGGATGGGAGAGAGTGAGTAAGAGTGAGAGTGAGGATGGGAGAGAGAATGTGAGAGTGAGAGTGAGGATGGGAGAGAGAGTGTGAGAGTGAGAGTGAGGATGGGAGAGAGTGTGAGAGTGAGAGTGAGAATGGGAGAGAGAGTGTGAGAGTGAGAGTGAGAATGTGAAAGAGAATGTGAGTGTGAGAGTGAGAGTGAGGATGGGAGAGAGAGTGTGAGAATGTGAGTGAGGGGTGGGAGAGAGTGTGAGAGTGAGAATGAGAATGGGAGCGAATGTGAGAGTTCAAGTGCGGATGGGAGAGAGAGTGTGAGAGTAAGAGTGAGAGTGAGGATGGGAGAGAGAGTGTGAGAGTGACGGTGAGGATGGGAGAGAGAGTGTGAGAGTGAGTGGGAGGATGGGAGAGAGAGTGTGAGATTGAGAGTGAGGATGAGAGCGAGTGTGAGAGTGAGAGTGAGAATGGGAGAGAGAGTGTGAGAGTGTGAGTGTGGATGGGAGAGAGTGTGAGAGTGAGAGTGAGATTGGGAGAGAGAGTGTGAGAGTGAGAGAGAGGATGAGAGCGAGTGTGAGAGTGAGAGTGAGATTGGGAGAGAGAGTTTGAGAGTGTGAGTGTGGATGGGAGAGAGTGTTAGAGTGAGAGTGAGGATGGGAGAGAGAGTGTGAGAGTGAGAATGAGAAGGGAAGAGAGTGTGAGAATGAGAGTGCGATTGGGAGAGAGAGTGAGAGTGACAGTGAGGATGGGAGAGAGTGTGAGAGTGGGAGTGCACATGGGAGAGAGTGTGAGAGTGAGAGTGAGGATGGGAGAGAGAGAGAGTGAGAGAATGAGGATGGGAGAGATGTGAGAGTGAGAGTGAGGATGGGAGAGAGAGTGTGAGGGCGAGAGTGAGAATGACCGAATTAGTGTGAGATTGACAGTGAGGATGGGAGAGAGTGTGAGAGTGAGAGTGAGGATGGGAGTGAGCGTGTGTGATTGACATTGAGGATGGGAGAGAGTGTGAGTGTGAGAGTGCAGATCGGAGAGAGTGTGAATGGGACAGTGAGGATGGGAGAGAGTGTGAGAGTGGGAGTGCAGATGGGAGAGAGTGTTAGAGTGAGAGTGAGGATGGGAGAGAGAGAGTGAGAGTGTGGATGGGAGGGAGAGTGTGATATTTACAGTGAGGATGGGAGGCAATGTGAGAGTGAGAGTGAGGATCGGAGAGAGAGTGTGAGAATGAGAATGAGATGGGAAGAGAGTGTGAGAGTGAGAGTGCGATTGGGAGAGAGTGTGAGAGTGAGGATGAGAAGGGAAGAGAGAGTGTGAGAGTGAGAGTGAGAGTGAGGATGGGAAAGAGAGTGTGAGAGTGAGAGTGAGAGTGAGGATGGGAGAGAGAGTGTGAGAGTTAGAGTGAGAGAGGATGGGAGAGAGAGTTTGAGAGTGAGAGTGAGGACGGGAGAGAGAGTGTGAGATTGACAGTGTGAATGGGAGAGAGTGTGAGTGTGAGAGTGAGGATGGGAGCGAGCGTGTGAGATTGACAGTGAGGATGGGAGAGAGTGTTAGTGTGATAGTGCAGATGGGAGAGAATGTGTGAGTGACAGTGAGGATGGGAGAGAGCGTGAGAGTGGGAGTGCAGATGGGAGAGAGTGTAAGAGTGAGAGTGAGGATGGGAAAGAGAGAGTGAGAGTGAGAGTGAGAGTGAGGATGGGAGAGAGAGTGTGAGAGTTAGAGTGAGAGAGGATGGAAGAGAGAGTGTGAGAGTGAGAGTGAGGACGGGAGAGAGAGTGTGAGAGTGACAGTGAGAATGGGAGAGAGTGTGAGAGTGAGAGTGAGGATGGGAGCGAGCGTGTGAGATTGACAGTGAGGATGGGAGAGAGTGTGAGCGTGAGAGTGCAGATGGGAGAGAGTGTGAGAGTGACAGTGAGGATGGGAGAGAGTGTGAGAGTGGGAGTGCAGATGGGAGAGAGTGTTAGAGTGAGAGTGAGGATGGGAGAGAGCGAGTGAGAGTGAGGATGGGAGAGAGAGTGTGAGGGCGAGAGTGAGGATGACCGAGAGAGTGTGAGATTGACAGTGAGGATGGGAGAGATTGTGAGAGTCAGAGTGAGGATGGGAGAGAGAGTGAGAGTGAGAATTTGGATGAGAGAGAGTGAGAGTGAGAGTGAGAGTGAGGATGGGGAAAGGGAGTGTGTGTGTGAGAGTACGGATGGAAGAGCGTGTGAGAGTGAGACTGAGGATGGGAGAGAGAGTGTGAGAGTGAGAGTGAGGATGGGAGAGAGAGTGTGAGAGTGAGAGTGCGGATGGGAGAGAGTGTATGAGGCTGAGAGTGAGAATGGGAGACAGTGTGAGAGTGAGAGTGCGGAGGGAAGAGAGAGTGTGAGACTGAGAGTGAGGATGGGAGAGAGTGTGAGAGTGAGAGTGAGAATGGGAGAGAGAGTGTGAGAGTGAGAGTGAGAATGGGAAAGAGAATGTGAGTGTGAGAGTGCGAGTGAGGATGGGAGAGAGGGTTTGAGATTGAGAGCGAGGTTGGGAGAGAGTGTGAGAGTGAGAGTGCGGCTGGGAGAGAGTGTTACAGGGAGAGTGCGGATGGGAGAGTGTGAGACTGAGAGTGAGAATTGGAGATAGAGTGTGAGAGTAAGAGTGAGATTGAGGATGGGAGAGAGAGTGTGAGCTTGAGAGTGAGAATGGGAGAGCGTGTGAGAGTGAGAGTGAGGATGGTAGAGAGAAAGTCACATTAAAGATGGGAGAGAGAGTGTGAGAGTGAGAGCGCAGATGGGATAGAGAGTGCGTGTGAGAGTGAGAGTGAGAATGGGAGAGAGTATGAGAGTGAGAGTGAGGATGGGTGAGAGAGTGTGAGAGAGAGAGTGCGACTGGAAGAGAGAGTGTGAGAGTGACAGCGAGGATGGGAGAGAGAGTGTGAGAGTGATAGTGCGGATGGGAGAGAGTGTGAGAGCGAGAGTGTTGATGGGAGAGAGAGTGTGAGAGTGAGAGTGAGGATGGGAAATAATGTGTGAGAATGAAACTGCGGATGGGAGAGAGTGTGAGAGTGAGAGTGAGAGTGAGGATGGGAGAGTGTGTGAGAGTGAGAGTGAGGATGGGAGAGTGAGTGTGAGAGTGAGAGTGAGGATGGGGAGAGAGGGTGAGAATGAAACTGATGATGGGAGAGAAAGAGTGAGAGTGAGAGTGAAGATGGGAGAGAGTGTGAGAGTGAGAGTGAGTGTGAGGATGGGAGAGTGAGTGTGAGATTGAGCGCGAGGATGGGAGAGAGAGTGAGAGTGAGAGTGACGATGGAAGAGAGTGTGAGAGTGAGAGTGAGGATGGGAAGGAGAGTGTGAGAGTGAGAGTGAGGATGGGAGAGAGAGTGTGAGAGTGAGAGTGAGGATGGGAGAGAGTGTGAGAGTGAGAGTGAGGATAGGGAGAGTGTGAGACTGAGAGTGAGAATTGGAGATAGAGTGTGAGAGTGAGAGTGAGAGTGAGGATGGGAGAGAGAGTGTTAGGGTGAGAGTTAGGATTGGAGAGAGAGTGTGAGTGACAGTGAAGTTGGGAGAGAGAGTGTGAGAGTGAGAGTGACGAATAAAGAGAGAGTGTGAGAGTGAGAGTGAGGATGGGAGAGTGTGTGAGAGTGAGAGTGAGGATGGGAGAGAGAGAGTGTGATTGTGAGAGCGAGGATGGGAGAGAGTGTGTGAGAATGAAACTGCCGATGGGAGAGAGTGTGAGAGTGAGTGTGAGAGTGAGGATGGAAGAGAGTGTGAGAGTGAGAATGAGGATGGGGAGAGAGTGTGAGAATGAGAGTGAGGATGGGAGAGAGAGTGTGAGAGTGACAGCGAGGATGGGAGAGAGAGAGTGAAAGTGAGAGTGAGGATGGGGTGAGAGGGTGAGAATGAAACTGCGCATGGGAGAGAAAGAGTGAGAGTGAGAGTGAAGATGGGAGAGAGTGTGAGAGTGAGAGTGAGTGTGAGGATGGGAGAGAGAGTGTGAGATTGAGGGCGAGGATGGGAGAGAGAGTGAGAGTTATAGGGAGGATGGGAGAGAGTGTGAGAGTGAGGACGAGGATGGGTGAGAGAGTGTGAGAGAGAGAGTGCGAATAGAAGAGAGAGTGTGAGAGTGACAGCGAGGACGGGAGAGTGAGTGTGAGTCTGAGAGTGCGGATGGGAGAGAGTGTGAGAGCGAGACTGAGAGCGCGGATGGGAGAGAGCGTGAGTGTGAGAGTGAAAGTGCGAATGGGAGAGAGTGTGAGAGTGAGGATGAGGATGTATGAGAGAGTGTGAGAGAGAGAGTGCGAATGGAAGAGAGACGGTGAGAGTGACAGCGAGGATGGGAGAGAGAGTGTGAGAGTTAGAGTGCGGATGGGAGAGAGTGTGAGAGCGAGAGTGAGATTGCGGATGGGAGAGTGTGTGAGAGTGAGAGTGAGGATGGGAGAGAGTGTGAGAGTGAGAGTGAGGATGGGGAGAGTGTGAGACTGAGAGTGAGAATTGGAGTTAGAGTGTGAGAGTAAGTGTGAGATTGAGGATGGGAGAGAGAGTTTTAGGGTGAGAGTTAGGATTGTAGAGAGAGTGTGAGTGACAGTGAGGATGGGAGAGAGAGTGAGAGTGAGAGTGACGATGGAAGAGAGTGTGAGAGTGAGAGTGAGGATGGGAAGGAGAGTGTGAGAGTGAGAGTGAGGATGGGAGAGAGAGTGTGAGAGTGAGAGTGAGGATGGGAGAGAGTGTGAGAGTGAGAGTGAGGATAGGGAGAGTGTGAGACTGAGAGTGAGAATTGGAGATAGAGTGTGAGAGTGAGATTGAGGATGGGAGAGAGAGTGTTAGGGTGAGAGTTAAGATTGGAGAGAGAGTGTGAGTGACAGTGAAGTTGGGAGAGAGAGTGTGAGATTGAGAGTGATGAATAAAGAGAGAGTGTGAGACTGAGAGTGAGAATTGGAGATAGAGTGTGAGAGTAAGAGTGAGATTGAGGATGGGAGAGAGAGTGTGAGAGTGAGAGTGAGGATGGGAGAGAGAGGGTGAGAGTGACAGCGAGGATGGGAGAGAGAGTGTGAAAGTGAGAGTGCGGATGGGGAGAGAGGGTGAGAATGAAACTGCGGATGGGAGAGAAAGAGTGAGAGTGAGAGTGAAGATGGGAGAGACTGTGAGAGTGAGAGTGAGTGTGAGGATGGGTGAGAGAGTGTGAGATTGAGAGCGAGGACGGGAGAGAGAGTGAGAGTGACAGTGAGGATGGGAGAGAGTGTGAGAGTGAGGATGGGAGAGAGTGTGAGAGTGAGACTGAGGATGGGGGAGAGAGTGTGAGAATGAAACTGCGGATGGGAGAGAGTGTGGTAGTGAGAGTGAGAGTCAGGATGGGAGAGAGTGTGAGAGTGAGAATGAGGATGGGGAGAGAGTGTGAGAATGAAACTGCGGATGGGAGAGAGTGTGATAGTGAGAGTGAGAGTCAGGATGGGAGAGAGTGTGAGAGCGAGAGTAAGGATGGGAGAGTGAGTGTGAGAGTGAGAGCGTGGATGGGAGAGAGAGTGAGTGTGAGAGTGAGAGTGAGAATGGGAGAGAGTGTGAGAGTGAGGACGAGGATGGGTGAGAGAGTGTGAGAGAGAGAGTGCGAATAGAAGAGAGAGTGTGAGAGTGACAGCGAGGACGGGAGAGTGAGTGTGAGTCTGAGAGTGCGGATGGGAGAGAGTGTGAGAGCGAGACTGAGAGCGCGGATGGGAGAGAGCGTGAGTGTGAGAGTGAAAGTGCGAATGGGAGAGAGTGTGAGAGTGAGGATGAGGATGTATGAGAGAGTGTGAGAGAGAGAGTGCGAATGGAAGAGAGAGGGTGAGAGTGACAGCGAGGATGGGAGAGAGAGTGTGAGAGTTAGAGTGCGGATGGGAGAGAGTGTGAGAGCGAGAGTGAGATTGCGGATGGGAGAGTGTGTGAGAGTGAGAGTGAGGATGGGAGAGAGTGTGAGAGTGAGAGTGAGGATGGGGAGAGTGTGAGACTGAGAGTGAGAATTGGAGTTAGAGTGTGAGAGTAAGTGTGAGATTGAGGATGGGAGAGAGAGTTTTAGGGTGAGAGTTAGGATTGTAGAGAGAGTGTGAGTGACAGTGAGGATTGGAGAGAGAGTGAGAGTGAGAGTGACGATGGAAGAGAGTGTGAGAGTGAGAGTGAGGATGGGAAGGAGAGTGTGAGAGTGAGAGTGAGGATGGGAGAGAGAGTGTGAGAGTGACAGCGAGGATGGGAGAGAGAGTGTGAAAGTGAGAGTGAGGATGGGGAGAGAGGGTGAGAATGAAACTGCGGATGGGAGAGAAAGAGTGAGAGTGGGAGTGAAGCTGGGAGAGAGTGTGAGAGTGGGAGTGAGTGTGAGGATGGGTGAGAGAGTGTGAGATTGAGAGCGAGGATGGGAGAGAGAGTGAGAGTGACAGTGAGGATGGGAGAGAGTGTGAGAATGAAGCTGCGAATGAGAGAGAGTGTGATAGTGAGAGTGAGAGTGAGAGTGAGGATGGGAGAGAGGGTGTGAGATTGAGAGCGAGGTTGGGAGAGAGTGTGAGAGTGAGAGTGCGGCTGGGAGAGAGTGTGACAGGGAGAGTGCGGATGGGAGAGTGTGAGACTGAGAGTGAGAATTGGAGATAGAGTGTGAGAGTAAGAGTGAGATTGAGGATGGGGGAGAGAGTGTGAGCTTGAGAGTGAGAATGGGAGAGCGTGTGAGAGTGAGAGTGAGGATGGTAGAGAGAAAGTCACATTAAAGATGGGAGAGAGAGTGTGAGAGTGAGAGCGCAGATGGGATAGAGAGTGCGTGTGAGAGTGAGAGTGAGAATGGGAGAGAGTATGAGAGTGAGAGTGAGGATGGGTGAGAGAGTGTGAGAGAGAGAGTGCGACTGGAAGAGAGAGTGTGAGAGTGACAGCGAGGATGGGAGAGAGAGTGTGAGAGTGATAGTGCGGATGGGAGAGAGTGTGAGAGCGAGAGTGTTGATGGGGGAGAGAGTGTGAGAGTGAGAGTGAGGATGGGAAATAATGTGTGAGAATGAAACTGCGGATGGGAGAGAGTGTGAGAGTGAGAGTGAGAGTGAGGATGGGAGAGTGTGTGAGAGTGAGAGTGAGGATGGGAGAGTGAGTGTGAGAGTGAGAGTGAGGATGGGGAGAGAGGGTGAGAATGAAACTGCTGATGGGAGAGAAAGAGTGAGAGTGAGAGTGAAGATGGGAGAGAGTGTGAGAGTGAGAGTGAGTGTGAGGATGGGAGAGTGAGTGTGAGATTGAGCGCGAGGATGGGAGAGAGAGTGAGAGTGAGAGTGACGATGGAAGAGAGTGTGAGAGTGAGAGTGAGGATGGGAAGGAGAGTGTGAGAGTGAGAGTGAGGATGGGAGAGAGAGTGTGAGAGTGAGAGTGAGGATGGGAGAGAGTGTGAGAGTGAGAGTGAGGATAGGGAGAGTGTGAGACTGAGAGTGAGAATTGGAGATAGAGAGTGAGAGTGAGAGTGGGATTGAGGATGGGAGAGAGAGTGTTAGGGTGAGAGTTAGGATTGGAGAGAGAGTGTGAGTGACAGTGAAGTTGGGAGAGAGAGTGTGAGAGTGAGAGTGACGAATAAAGAGAGAGTGTGAGAGTGAGAGTGAGGATGGGAGAGTGTGTGAGAGTGAGAGTGAGGATGGGAGAGAGAGAGTGTGAGAGTGAGAGCGAGGATGGGAGAGAGTGTGTGAGAATGAAACTGCCGATGCGAGAGAGTGTGAGAGTGAGTGTGAGAGTGAGGATGGAAGAGAGTGTGAGAGTGAGAATGAGGATGGGGAGAGAGTGTGAGAATGAGAGTGAGCATGGGAGAGAGAGTGTGAGAGTGACAGCGAGGATGGGAGAGAGAGAGTGAAAGTGAGAGTGAGGATGGGGTGAGAGGGTGAGAATGAAACTGCGCATGGGAGAGAAAGAGTGAGAGTGAGAGTGAAGATGGGAGAGAGTGTGAGAGTGAGAGTGAGTGTGAGGATGGGAGAGAGAGTGTGAGATTGAGAGCGAGGATGGGAGAGAGAGTGAGAGTGATAGGGAGGATGGGAGAGAGTGTGAGAGTGAGAGTGAGGATTGGAGAGAGTGTGAGAGTGAGACTGAGGATTGGGGAGAGAGTGTGAGAATGAAACTGTGGATGGGAGAGAGTGTGAGAGTGAGAGTGAGGATGGGAGAGAGTGTGAGAGTGAGAGTGAGGATGGGGAGAGTGTGAGGCTGAGAGTGAGAATTGGAGATTGAGTGTGAGAGTAAGAGTGAGATTGAGGATGGGAGAGAGAGTTTTAGGGTGAGAGTTAGGATTTGAGAGAGAGTGTGAGTGACAGAGAGGATGGGAGAGAGAGTGAGAGTGAGAGTGACGATGGAAGAGAGTGTGAGAGTGAGAGTGAGGATGGGAATGCAAGTGTGAGAGTGAGAGTGAGGATGGGAGAGAGAGTGTGAGAGTGAGAGTGAGGATAGGAGAGAGTGTGAGAGTGAGAGTGAGGATGTGGAGAGTGTGAGACTGAGAGTGAGAATTGGAGATAGAGTGTGAGAGTGAGAGTGAGATTGAGGATGGGAGAGAGAGTGTTAGGTTGAGAGTTAGGATTGGAGAGAGAGTGTGAGTGACAGTGAGGTTAGGAGAGAGAGTGTGAGAGTGTGAGTGACGATGGAAGAGAGAGTGTGAGAGTGAGAGTGAGGATGGGAGAGAGAGTGTGAGAGTGAGAGCGAGGATGGGAGAGAGTGTGTGAGAATGAAACTGCGGATGCGAGAGAGTGTGAGAGTGAGTGTGAGAGTGAGGATGGAAGAGAGTGTGAGAGTGAGAATGAGGATGGGGAGAGAGTGTGTGAGTGAGAGTGAGGATGGGAGAGAGAGTGTGAAAGTGAGAGTGAGTGTGAGGATGGGTGAGAGAGTGTGAGATTGAGAGCGAGGATGGGAGAGAGAGTGAGAGTGACAGTGAGGATGGGAGAGAGTGTGAGAGTGAGGATGGGAGAGAGTGTGAGAGTAAGACTGAGGATGGGGGAGAGAGTGTGAGAATAAAACTGCGGATGGGAGAGAGTGTGATAGTGAGAGTGAGAGTGAGGATGGGAGAGAGTGTGAGAGTGAGAATGAGGATGGGGAGAGAGTGTGAGAGTGAGAGTAAAGATGGGAGAGTGAATGTGAGAGTGAGAGCGTGGATGGGAGAGAGAGTAAGTGTGAGAGTGAGAGTCAGAATGGGAGAGAGTGTGAGAGTGAGGACGAGGATGGGTGAGAGAGTGTGAGAGAGAGAGTGCGAATAGAAGAGAGAGTGTGAGAGTGACAGCGAGGATGGGAGAGTGAGTGTGAGACTGAGAGTGCGGATGGGAGAGAGTGTGAGAGCGAGACTGAGTGCGCGGATGGGAGAGAGCGTGAGTGTGAGAGTGAAAGTGAGAATGGGAGAGAGTGTGAGAGTGAGGACGAGTATGTATGACAGAGTGTGAGAGAGAGAGAGTGCGAATGGAAGAGAGAGTGTGAGAGTGACAGCCAGGATGGGAGAGAGAGTGTGAGAGTTAGAGTGCGGATGGGAGAGAGTGTGAGAGCGAGAGTAAGACTGCGGATGGGAGAGAGAGTGAGAGTGAGAGTGAGGATGGGAGAGAGTGTGTGAGAATGAAACTGCGGATGGGAGAGAGTGTGAGAGTGAGAGTGAGAGTGAGGATGGGAGAGAGTGTGAGAGTGAGAATGAGGATGGGGAGAGAGTGTGAGAGTGAGAGTGAGGATGGGATGGAGAGTGTGAGTGTGACAGCGAGGATGGGAGAGAGAGTGTGAGATTGAGAGCGAGGATGCGAAAGAGAGTGAGAGTGACAGTGAGGATGGGACAGAATGTGAGAGTGAGAGTGAGGATGGGAGAGAGTGTGAGAGTGAGAGTGAGGATGGGAGAGAGAGTGTGAGATTGAGAGCGAGGATGGGTGAGAGTGTGAGAGTGAGAGTGAGGATGGGAGAGAGTGTGAGAGTAAGAGAGAGGAATGCGAGTGTGAGACTGAGAGTGAGAATTGGAGATAGAGTGTGAGAGTAAGAGTCAGATTGAGAATGGGAGAGAGAGTGTTAGGGTGAGAGTTAGGATTGTAGAGAGAGTGTGAGTGACAGTGAGGATTGGACAGAGAGTGTGAGAGTGAGAGTGAGGATGGGAAGGAGAGTGTGAGAGTGAGAGTGAGGATGGCAGAGAGAGTGTGAGAGTGAGGATGGGAGAGTGTGAGAGAGTGAGAGTGAGGATGGGAGAGAGAATGTGAGTGTGAGAGTGAGGAGGGGAGAGAGTGTGTGAGAATGAAACTGCGGATGGAAGAGAGTGTGAGAGTGACAGTGAGAGTGAGGATGGGAGAGAGTGTGAGAGTGAGAATGAGGATGGGGAGAGAGTGTGAGAGTGAGAGTGAGGATGGGAGAGAGAGTGTGAGAGTGACAGCGGGGATGGGAGAGAGAGTGTGAAAATGAGAGTGAGGATGGGGAGAGAGGGTGAGAATGAAACTGTGGATGGGAGAGAAAGAGTGAGAGTGAGAGTGAAGATGTGAGAGAGTGTGAGAATGAGAGCGAGAATGGGTGAGAGAGTGAGAGTGACAGTGAGGATGGGAGAGAGTGTGAGAGTGAGAGTGAGGATTGGAGAGAGTGTGAGAGTGAGACTGAGATTGGGGGAGAGAGTGTGAGAATGAAACTGCGGATGGGAGAGAGTGTGATAGTGAGAGTGAGAGTGAGAGTGAGTCTGGGAGAGAGAGTGTGAGATTGAGAGCGAGGATGGGCGAGAGTGTGAGAGTGAGAGTGAGGATGGGAGAGTGTGTGAGAGTGAGAGTGAGGATGGGGAGAGTGTGAGACTGAGAGTGAGAACTGGAGATAGAGTGTGAGAGTAAGAGTGAGATTGTGGATGGGACAGAGAGTGTGAGAGTGAGAGTGACGATGAAAGAGAGAGTGTGAGAGTGACGGTGAGGTTGGGAGTGAGAGTGTGAGAGTGAGAGTGACGATGGAAGGGAGAGTGTGAGAGTGAGAGTGAGGATGGGAAGGAGAGTGTGAGAGTGAGAATGAGGATGGGAGAGCGTGTGAGAGTGAGAATGAGGATGGGGAGAGAGTGTGAGAGTGAGAGTATGGATGGGACAGTGAGTGTGAGAGTGAGAGCGCGGATGAGAGAGAGAGTGAGTGTGAGAGTGAGAGTGAGGATGGGAGAGAGTGTGAGAGTAAGAGAGAGGAATGCGAGTGTGAGACTGAGAGTGAGAATTGGAGATAGAGTGTGAGAGTAAGAGTCAGATTGAGAATGGGAGAGAGAGTGTTAGGGTGAGAGTTAGGATTGTAGAGAGAGTGTGAGTGACAGTGAGGATTGGACAGAGAGTGTGAGAGTGAGAGTGAGGATGGGAAGGAGAGTGTGAGAGTGAGAGTGAGGATGGCAGAGAGAGTGTGAGAGTGAGGATGGGAGAGTGTGAGAGAGTGAGAGTGAGGATGGGAGAGAGAATGTGAGTGTGAGAGTGAGGAGGGGAGAGAGTGTGTGAGAATGAAACTGCGGATGGAAGAGAGTGTGAGAGTGACAGTGAGAGTGAGGATGGGAGAGAGTGTGAGAGTGAGAATGAGGATGGGGAGAGAGTGTGAGAGTGAGAGTGAGGATGGGAGAGAGAGTGTGAGAGTGACAGCGGGGATGGGAGAGAGAGTGTGAAAATGAGAGTGAGGATGGGGAGAGAGGGTGAGAATGAAACTGTGGATGGGAGAGAAAGAGTGAGAGTGAGAGTGAAGATGTGAGAGAGTGTGAGAATGAGAGCGAGAATGGGTGAGAGAGTGAGAGTGACAGTGAGGATGGGAGAGAGTGTGAGAGTGAGAGTGAGGATTGGAGAGAGTGTGAGAGTGAGACTGAGATTGGGGGAGAGAGTGTGAGAATGAAACTGCGGATGGGAGAGAGTGTGATAGTGAGAGTGAGAGTGAGAGTGAGTCTGGGAGAGAGAGTGTGAGATTGAGAGCGAGGATGGGCGAGAGTGTGAGAGTGAGAGTGAGGATGGGAGAGTGTGTGAGAGTGAGAGTGAGGATGGGGAGAGTGTGAGACTGAGAGTGAGAACTGGAGATAGAGTGTGAGAGTAAGAGTGAGATTGTGGATGGGACAGAGAGTGTGAGAGTGAGAGTGACGATGGAAGAGAGAGTGTGAGAGTGACGGTGAGGTTGGGAGTGAGAGTGTGAGAGTGAGAGTGACGATGGAAGGGAGAGTGTGAGAGTGAGAGTGAGGATGGGAAGGAGAGTGTGAGAGTGAGAATGAGGATGGGAGAGCGTGTGAGAGTGAGAATGAGGATGGGGAGAGAGTGTGAGAGTGAGAGTATGGATGGGACAGTGAGTGTGAGAGTGAGAGCGCGGATGAGAGAGAGAGTGAGTGTGAGAGTGAGAGTGAGAATGGGAGAGAGTGTGAGAGTGAGGATGAGGATGGGAGAGTGAGTGTGAGAGTGAGAGTGCGGATGGGAGAGAGTGTGAGAGTGAGAGTGAGAGCGCGGATGGGAGAGAGAGTGAGTGTGAGAGTGAGAGTGCGAATGGAAGAGAGAGTGTGAGAGTGACAGCGAGGATGGGAGAGAGAGTGTGAGAGTTAGAGTGCGGATGGGAGAGAGTGTGAGAGCGAGAGTGAGAGTGTGGATGGGAGAGTGTGTGAGAGTGAGAGTGAGGTTGGGAGAGAGTGTGTGAGAATGAAACTGCGGATGGGAGAGAGTGTGAGAGTGAGAGTGAGAGTGAGGATGGGAGAGAGTGTGAGAGTGAGAATGAGGATTGGGGAGAGTGAGAGTGAGAATGAGGATGGGAGAGAGAATGTGAGAATGACAGCGAGGATGGGAGTGAGAGTGTGAGAGTGAGAGTGCGGATGGGAGAGAGAGTGTGAGTGAGACTGAGAGTGAGGATGGAAGAGAGAGTGTGAGAGTGAGAGTGAGGATGGGAGAGAGAGTGTGAGAGTGAGAGTGCGGATGGGAGAGAGGGAGTGTGAGAGTGAGAATGGGAGAGTGTGTGAGAGTGAGAGTGCAGATGGGAGAGAGTGTGAGAGTGAGAGTGAGAGTGAGGATGGGAGAGAGAGAGTGAGATTAAGGATGGGAGAGAGAGTGTGAGAATGAGAGCGCAGATGGGAGAGAGAGTGAGTGTGAGAGTGAGAGTGAGAATGGGAGAGAGTGTGAGAATGAGAGTGAGGATGGGGGAGCAGTGTGAGTGTGAGAGTGAGAATGAGGATGTGTGAGAGTGTGAGAGTGAGGATGGGAGAGAGAGTGTGAGTGTGAGAATGAGGATGGGAGAGAATGTGAGAGTGATAGTGCGAATGGGAGAGTGTGTGAGAGTGAGGATGGGAGAGTGTGAGAGAGTGAGAGTGAGGATGGGAGAGAGAGTGTGAGAATGAAACTGCGGATGGAAGAGAGTGTGAGAGTGACAGTGAGAGTGAGGATGGGAGAGAGTGTGAGAGTGAGAATGAGGATGGGGAGAGAGTGTGAGATTGAATGAGGATGGGAGAGAGAGTGTGAGAGTGACAGCGGGGATGGGAGAGAGAGTGTGAAAATGAGAGTGAGGATGGGGAGAGAGGGTGAGAATGAAACTGTGGATGGGAGAGAAAGAGTGAGAGTGAGAGTGAAGATGTGAGAGAGTGTGAGAATGAGAGCGAGAATGGGTGAGAGAGTGAGAGTGACAGTGAGGATGGGAGAGAGTGTGAGAGTGAGAGTGAGGATTGGAGAGAGTGTGAGAGTGAGACTGAGATTGGGGGAGAGAGTGTGAGAATGAAACTGCGGATGGGAGAGAGTGTGATAGTGAGAGTGAGAGTGAGAGTGAGTCTGGGAGAGAGAGTGTGAGATTGAGAGCGAGGATGGGCGAGAGTGTGAGAGTGAGAGTGAGGATGGGAGAGTGTGTGAGAGTGAGAGTGAGGATGGGGAGAGTGTGAGACTGAGAGTGAGAACTGGAGATAGAGTGTGAGAGTAAGAGTGAGATTGTGGATGGGACAGAGAGTGTGAGAGTGAGAGTGACGATGGAAGAGAGAGTGTGAGAGTGACGGTGAGGTTGGGAGTGAGAGTGTGAGAGTGAGAGTGACGATGGAAGGGAGAGTGTGAGAGTGAGAGTGAGGATGGGAAGGAGAGTGTGAGAGTGAGAATGAGGATGGGAGAGCGTGTGAGAGTGAGAATGAGGATGGGGAGAGAGTGTGAGAGTGAGAGTATGGATGGGACAGTGAGTGTGAGAGTGAGAGCGCGGATGAGAGAGAGTGAGTGTGAGAGTGAGAGTGAGAATGGGAGAGAGTGTGAGAGTGAGGATGAGGATGGGAGAGTGAGTGTGAGAGTGAGAGTGCGGATGGGAGAGAGTGTGAGAGTGAGAGTGAGAGCGCGGATGGGAGAGAGAGTGAGTGTGAGAGTGAGAGTGCGAATGGAAGAGAGAGTGTGAGAGTGACAGCGAGGATGGGAGAGAGAGTGTGAGAGTTAGAGTGCGGATGGGAGAGAGTGTGAGAGCGAGAGTGAGAGTGTGGATGGGAGAGTGTGTGAGAGTGAGAGTGAGGTTGGGAGAGAGTGTGTGAGAATGAAACTGCGGATGGGAAAGAGTGTGAGAGTGAGAGTGAGAGTGAGGATGGGAGAGAGTGTGAGAGTGAGAATGAGGATTGGGGAGAGTGAGAGTGAGAATGAGGATGGGAGAGAGAATGTGAGAATGACAGCGAGGATGGGAGTGAGAGTGTGAGAGTGAGAGTGCGGATGGGAGACAGAGTGTGAGTGAGACTGAGAGTGAGGATGGAAGAGAGAGTGTGAGAGTGAGAGTGAGGATGGGAGAGAGAGTGTGAGAGTGAGAGTGCGGATGGGAGAGAGGGAGTGTGAGAGTGAGAATGGGAGAGTGTGTGAGAGTGAGAGTGCAGATGGGAGAGAGTGTGAGAGTGAGAGTGAGAGTGAGGATGGGAGAGAGAGAGTGAGATTAAGGATGGGAGAGAGAGTGTGAGAATGAGAGCGCAGATGGGAGAGAGAGTGAGTGTGAGAGTGAGAATGAGGATGTGTGAGAGTTTGAGAGTGAGAGTGAGGATGGGAGAGAGAGTGTGAGTGTGAGAGTGAGGATGGGAGAGAATGTGAGAGTGATAGTGCGAATGGGAGAGTGTGTGATAGTGAGAGTGTGGATGGGAGAGAGTGTGAGAGTGAGAGTGAGAATGAGGATGGGAGAGAGATTGTGAGAGTGAGAGTGAGGATGTGAGAGAGTGTGTGTGAATGAAAGTGAGGATGGGAGAAAGAGTGTGAGAGTGAGAGTGTCGATAGGATAGAGAGTGTGAGAGTGAGAGTGAGGATGGGACAGTGATTGTGAGAGTGAGTGTGAGAGTGAGGGTGGGAGAGAGTGTTTGAGGGTGAGAGTGAGGATTGGAGAGAGAGTGTGAGAGTGAGTGTGAGAGTGAGAATGGGAGAGAGTGTGTGAGAATGTAACTGCGGATGGAAGAGAGTGTGAGAGCGACAGTGAGAGTGAGGATGGGAGAGAGTGTGAGAGTGAGAATGAGGATGGGGAGAGAGAATGTGAGAATGACAGCGAGGATGGGAGTGAGAGTGTGAGAGTGAGAGTGCGGATGGGAGACAGAGTGTGAGTGAGACTGAGAGTGAGGATGGAAGAGAGAGTGTGAGAGTGAGAGTGAGGATGGGAGAGAGAGTGTGAGAGTGAGAGTGCGGATGGGAGAGAGGGAGTGTGAGAGTGAGAATGGGAGAGTGTGTGAGAGTGAGAGTGCAGATGGGAGAGAGTGTGAGAGTGAGAGTGAGAGTGAGGATGGGAGAGAGAGAGTGAGATTAAGGATGGGAGAGAGAGTGTGAGAATGAGAGCGCAGATGGGAGAGAGAGTGAGTGTGAGAGTGAGAATGAGGATGTGTGAGAGTTTGAGAGTGAGAGTGAGGATGGGAGAGAGAGTGTGAGTGTGAGAGTGAGGATGGGAGAGAATGTGAGAGTGATAGTGCGAATGGGAGAGTGTGTGATAGTGAGAGTGTGGATGGGAGAGAGTGTGAGAGTGAGAGTGAGAATGAGGATGGGAGAGAGATTGTGAGAGTGAGAGTGAGGATGTGAGAGAGTGTGTGTGAATGAAAGTGAGGATGGGAGAAAGAGTGTGAGAGTGAGAGTGTCGATAGGATAGAGAGTGTGAGAGTGAGAGTGAGGATGGGACAGTGATTGTGAGAGTGAGTGTGAGAGTGAGGGTGGGAGAGAGTGTTTGAGGGTGAGAGTGAGGATTGGAGAGAGAGTGTGAGAGTGAGTGTGAGAGTGAGAATGGGAGAGAGTGTGTGAGAATGTAACTGCGGATGGAAGAGAGTGTGAGAGCGACAGTGAGAGTGAGGATGGGAGAGAGTGTGAGAGTGAGAATGAGGATGGGGAGAGAGTGTAAGAGTGAGGATGGGAGAGAGAGTGTGAGAGTGACAGCGGGGATGGGAGAGAGTGTGAGAGTGAGAATGAGGATGGGGAGAGAGTGTGAGAATGAAACTGCGGATGGGAGAGAGTGTGATAGTGAGAGTGAGAGTCAGGATGGGAGAGAGTGTGAGAGCGAGAGTAAGGATGGGAGAGTGAGTGTGAGAGTGAGAGCGTGGATGGGAGAGAGAGTGAGTGTGAGAGTGAGAGTGAGAATGGGAGAGAGTGTGAGAGTGAGGACGAGGATGGGTGAGAGAGTGTGAGAGAGAGAGTGCGAATAGAAGAGAGAGTGTGAGAGTGACAGCGAGGACGGGAGAGTGAGTGTGAGTCTGAGAGTGCGGATGGGAGAGAGTGTGAGAGCGAGACTGAGAGCGCGGATGGGAGAGAGCGTGAGTGTGAGAGTGAAAGTGCGAATGGGAGAGAGTGTGAGAGTGAGGATGAGGATGTATGAGAGAGTGTGAGAGAGAGAGTGCGAATGGAAGAGAGAGGGTGAGAGTGACAGCGAGGATGGGAGAGAGAGTGTGAGAGTTAGAGTGCGGATGGGAGAGAGTGTGAGAGCGAGAGTGAGATTGCGGATGGGAGAGTGTGTGAGAGTGAGAGTGAGGATGGGAGAGAGTGTGAGAGTGAGAGTGAGGATGGGGAGAGTGTGAGACTGAGAGTGAGAATTGGAGTTAGAGTGTGAGAGTAAGTGTGAGATTGAGGATGGGAGAGAGAGTTTTAGGGTGAGAGTTAGGATTGTAGAGAGAGTGTGAGTGACAGTGAGGATTGGAGAGAGAGTGAGAGTGAGAGTGACGATGGAAGAGAGTGTGAGAGTGAGAGTGAGGATGGGAAGGAGAGTGTGAGAGTGAGAGTGAGGATGGGAGAGAGAGTGTGAGAGTGAGAGTGAGGATGGGAGAGAGTGTGAGAGTGAGAGTGAGGATAGGGAGAGTGTGAGACTGAGAGTGAGAATTGGAGATAGAGTGTGAGAGTGAGATTGAGGATGGGAGAGAGAGTGTTAGGGTGAGAGTTAAGATTGGAGAGAGAGTGTGAGTGACAGTGAAGTTGGGAGAGAGAGTGTGAGAGTGAGAGTGACGAATAAAGAGAGAGTGTGAGACTGAGAGTGAGAATTGGAGATAGAGTGTGAGAGTAAGAGTGAGATTGAGGATGGGAGAGAGAGTGTGAGAGTGAGAGTGAGGATGGGAGAGAGAGTGTGAGAGTGACAGCGAGGATGGGAGAGAGAGTGTGAAAGTGAGAGTGAGGATGGGGAGAGAGGGTGAGAATGAAACTGCGGATGGGAGAGAAAGAGTGAGAGTGGGAGTGAAGCTGGGAGAGAGTGTGAGAGTGGGAGTGAGTGTGAGGATGGGTGAGAGAGTGTGAGATTGAGAGCGAGGATGGGAGAGAGAGTGAGAGTGACAGTGAGGATGGGAGAGAGTGTGAGAATGAAGCTGCGAATGAGAGAGAGTGTAATAGTGAGAGTGAGAGTGAGAGTGAGGATGGGAGAGAGGGTGTGAGATTGAGAGCGAGGTTGGGAGAGAGTGTGAGAGTGAGAGTGCGGCTGGGAGAGAGTGTGACAGGGAGAGTGCGGATGGGAGAGTGTGAGACTGAGAGTGAGAATTGGAGATAGAGTGTGAGAGTAAGAGTGAGATTGAGGATGGGGGAGAGAGTGTGAGCTTGAGAGTGAGAATGGGAGAGCGTGTGAGAGTGAGAGTGAGGATGGTAGAGAGAAAGTCACATTAAAGATGGGAGAGAGAGTGTGAGAGTGAGAGCGCAGATGGGATAGAGAGTGCGTGTGAGAGTGAGAGTGAGAATGGGAGAGAGTATGAGAGTGAGAGTGAGGATGGGTGAGAGAGTGTGAGAGAGAGAGTGCGACTGGAAGAGAGAGTGTGAGAGTGACAGCGAGGATGGGAGAGAGAGTGTGAGAGTGATAGTGCGGATGGGAGAGAGTGTGAGAGCGAGAGTGTTGATGGGGGAGAGAGTGTGAGAGTGAGAGTGAGGATGGGAAATAATGTGTGAGAATGAAACTGCGGATGGGAGAGAGTGTGAGAGTGAGAGTGAGAGTGAGGATGGGAGAGTGTGTGAGAGTGAGAGTGAGGATGGGAGAGTGAGTGTGAGAGTGAGAGTGAGGATGGGGAGAGAGGGTGAGAATGAAACTGCTGATGGGAGAGAAAGAGTGAGAGTGAGAGTGAAGATGGGAGAGAGTGTGAGAGTGAGAGTGAGTGTGAGGATGGGAGAGTGAGTGTGAGATTGAGCGCGAGGATGGGAGAGAGAGTGAGAGTGAGAGTGACGATGGAAGAGAGTGTGAGAGTGAGAGTGAGGATGGGAAGGAGAGTGTGAGAGTGAGAGTGAGGATGGGAGAGAGAGTGTGAGAGTGAGAGTGAGGATGGGAGAGAGTGTGAGAGTGAGAGTGAGGATAGGGAGAGTGTGAGACTGAGAGTGAGAATTGGAGATAGAGAGTGAGAGTGAGAGTGGGATTGAGGATGGGAGAGAGAGTGTTAGGGTGAGAGTTAGGATTGGAGAGAGAGTGTGAGTGACAGTGAAGTTGGGAGAGAGAGTGTGAGAGTGAGAGTGACGAATAAAGAGAGAGTGTGAGAGTGAGAGTGAGGATGGGAGAGTGTGTGAGAGTGAGAGTGAGGATGGGAGAGAGAGAGTGTGAGAGTGAGAGCGAGGATGGGAGAGAGTGTGTGAGAATGAAACTGCCGATGGGAGAGAGTGTGAGAGTGAGTGTGAGAGTGAGGATGGAAGAGAGTGTGAGAGTGAGAATGAGGATGGGGAGAGAGTGTGAGAATGAGAGTGAGCATGGGAGAGAGAGTGTGAGAGTGACAGCGAGGATGGGAGAGAGAGAGTGAAAGTGAGAGTGAGGATGGGGTGAGAGGGTGAGAATGAAACTGCGCATGGGAGAGAAAGAGTGAGAGTGAGAGTGAAGATGGGAGAGAGTGTGAGAGTGAGAGTGAGTGTGAGGATGGGAGAGAGAGTGTGAGATTGAGAGCGAGGATGGGAGAGAGAGTGAGAGTGATAGGGAGGATGGGAGAGAGTGTGAGAGTGAGAGTGAGGATTGGAGAGAGTGTGAGAGTGAGACTGAGGATTGGGGAGAGAGTGTGAGAATGAAACTGTGGATGGGAGAGAGTGTGAGAGTGAGAGTGAGGATGGGAGAGAGTGTGAGAGTGAGAGTGAGGATGGGGAGAGTGTGAGGCTGAGAGTGAGAATTGGAGATTGAGTGTGAGAGTAAGAGTGAGATTGAGGATGGGAGAGAGAGTTTTAGGGTGAGAGTTAGGATTTGAGAGAGAGTGTGAGTGACAGAGAGGATGGGAGAGAGAGTGAGAGTGAGAGTGACGATGGAAGAGAGTGTGAGAGTGAGAGTGAGGATGGGAATGCAAGTGTGAGAGTGAGAGTGAGGATGGGAGAGAGAGTGTGAGAGTGAGAGTGAGGATAGGAGAGAGTGTGAGAGTGAGAGTGAGGATGTGGAGAGTGTGAGACTGAGAGTGAGAATTGGAGATAGAGTGTGAGAGTGAGAGTGAGATTGAGGATGGGAGAGAGAGTGTTAGGTTGAGAGTTAGGATTGGAGAGAGAGTGTGAGTGACAGTGAGGTTAGGAGAGAGAGTGTGAGAGTGTGAGTGACGATGGAAGAGAGAGTGTGAGAGTGAGAGTGAGGATGGGAGAGAGAGTGTGAGAGTGAGAGCGAGGATGGGAGAGAGTGTGTGAGAATGAAACTGCGGATGCGAGAGAGTGTGAGAGTGAGTGTGAGAGTGAGGATGGAAGAGAGTGTGAGAGTGAGAATGAGGATGGGGAGAGAGTGTGTGAGTGAGAGTGAGGATGGGAGAGAGAGTGTGAAAGTGAGAGTGAGTGTGAGGATGGGTGAGAGAGTGTGAGATTGAGAGCGAGGATGGGAGAGAGAGTGAGAGTGACAGTGAGGATGGGAGAGAGTGTGAGAGTGAGGATGGGAGAGAGTGTGAGAGTAAGACTGAGGATGGGGGAGAGAGTGTGAGAATAAAACTGCGGATGGGAGAGAGTGTGATAGTGAGAGTGAGAGTGAGGATGGGAGAGAGTGTGAGAGTGAGAATGAGGATGGGGAGAGAGTGTGAGAGTGAGAGTAAAGATGGGAGAGTGAATGTGAGAGTGAGAGCGTGGATGGGAGAGAGAGTAAGTGTGAGAGTGAGAGTCAGAATGGGAGAGAGTGTGAGAGTGAGGACGAGGATGGGTGAGAGAGTGTGAGAGAGAGAGTGCGAATAGAAGAGAGAGTGTGAGAGTGACAGCGAGGATGGGAGAGTGAGTGTGAGACTGAGAGTGCGGATGGGAGAGAGTGTGAGAGCGAGACTGAGTGCGCGGATGGGAGAGAGCGTGAGTGTGAGAGTGAAAGTGAGAATGGGAGAGAGTGTGAGAGTGAGGACGAGTATGTATGACAGAGTGTGAGAGAGAGAGAGTGCGAATGGAAGAGAGAGTGTGAGAGTGACAGCCAGGATGGGAGAGAGAGTGTGAGAGTTAGAGTGCGGATGGGAGAGAGTGTGAGAGCGAGAGTAAGACTGCGGATGGGAGAGAGAGTGAGAGTGAGAGTGAGGATGGGAGAGAGTGTGTGAGAATGAAACTGCGGATGGGAGAGAGTGTGAGAGTGAGAGTGAGAGTGAGGATGGGAGAGAGTGTGAGAGTGAGAATGAGGATGGGGAGAGAGTGTGAGAGTGAGAGTGAGGATGGGATGGAGAGTGTGAGTGTGACAGCGAGGATGGGAGAGAGAGTGTGAGATTGAGAGCGAGGATGCGAAAGAGAGTGAGAGTGACAGTGAGGATGGGACAGAATGTGAGAGTGAGAGTGAGGATGGGAGAGAGTGTGAGAGTGAGAGTGAGGATGGGAGAGAGAGTGTGAGATTGAGAGCGAGGATGGGTGAGAGTGTGAGAGTGAGAGTGAGGATGGGAGAGAGTGTGAGAGTAAGAGAGAGGAATGCGAGTGTGAGACTGAGAGTGAGAATTGGAGATAGAGTGTGAGAGTAAGAGTCAGATTGAGAATGGGAGAGAGAGTGTTAGGGTGAGAGTTAGGATTGTAGAGAGAGTGTGAGTGACAGTGAGGATTGGACAGAGAGTGTGAGAGTGAGAGTGAGGATGGGAAGGAGAGTGTGAGAGTGAGAGTGAGGATGGCAGAGAGAGTGTGAGAGTGAGGATGGGAGAGTGTGAGAGAGTGAGAGTGAGGATGGGAGAGAGAATGTGAGTGTGAGAGTGAGGAGGGGAGAGAGTGTGTGAGAATGAAACTGCGGATGGAAGAGAGTGTGAGAGTGACAGTGAGAGTGAGGATGGGAGAGAGTGTGAGAGTGAGAATGAGGATGGGGAGAGAGTGTGAGAGTGAGAGTGAGGATGGGAGAGAGAGTGTGAGAGTGACAGCGGGGATGGGAGAGAGAGTGTGAAAATGAGAGTGAGGATGGGGAGAGAGGGTGAGAATGAAACTGTGGATGGGAGAGAAAGAGTGAGAGTGAGAGTGAAGATGTGAGAGAGTGTGAGAATGAGAGCGAGAATGGGTGAGAGAGTGAGAGTGACAGTGAGGATGGGAGAGAGTGTGAGAGTGAGAGTGAGGATTGGAGAGAGTGTGAGAGTGAGACTGAGATTGGGGGAGAGAGTGTGAGAATGAAACTGCGGATGGGAGAGAGTGTGATAGTGAGAGTGAGAGTGAGAGTGAGTCTGGGAGAGAGAGTGTGAGATTGAGAGCGAGGATGGGCGAGAGTGTGAGAGTGAGAGTGAGGATGGGAGAGTGTGTGAGAGTGAGAGTGAGGATGGGGAGAGTGTGAGACTGAGAGTGAGAACTGGAGATAGAGTGTGAGAGTAAGAGTGAGATTGTGGATGGGACAGAGAGTGTGAGAGTGAGAGTGACGATGAAAGAGAGAGTGTGAGAGTGACGGTGAGGTTGGGAGTGAGAGTGTGAGAGTGAGAGTGACGATGGAAGGGAGAGTGTGAGAGTGAGAGTGAGGATGGGAAGGAGAGTGTGAGAGTGAGAATGAGGATGGGAGAGCGTGTGAGAGTGAGAATGAGGATGGGGAGAGAGTGTGAGAGTGAGAGTATGGATGGGACAGTGAGTGTGAGAGTGAGAGCGCGGATGAGAGAGAGAGTGAGTGTGAGAGTGAGAGTGAGGATGGGAGAGAGTGTGAGAGTAAGAGAGAGGAATGCGAGTGTGAGACTGAGAGTGAGAATTGGAGATAGAGTGTGAGAGTAAGAGTCAGATTGAGAATGGGAGAGAGAGTGTTAGGGTGAGAGTTAGGATTGTAGAGAGAGTGTGAGTGACAGTGAGGATTGGACAGAGAGTGTGAGAGTGAGAGTGAGGATGGGAAGGAGAGTGTGAGAGTGAGAGTGAGGATGGCAGAGAGAGTGTGAGAGTGAGGATGGGAGAGTGTGAGAGAGTGAGAGTGAGGATGGGAGAGAGAATGTGAGTGTGAGAGTGAGGAGGGGAGAGAGTGTGTGAGAATGAAACTGCGGATGGAAGAGAGTGTGAGAGTGACAGTGAGAGTGAGGATGGGAGAGAGTGTGAGAGTGAGAATGAGGATGGGGAGAGAGTGTGAGAGTGAGAGTGAGGATGGGAGAGAGAGTGTGAGAGTGACAGCGGGGATGGGAGAGAGAGTGTGAAAATGAGAGTGAGGATGGGGAGAGAGGGTGAGAATGAAACTGTGGATGGGAGAGAAAGAGTGAGAGTGAGAGTGAAGATGTGAGAGAGTGTGAGAATGAGAGCGAGAATGGGTGAGAGAGTGAGAGTGACAGTGAGGATGGGAGAGAGTGTGAGAGTGAGAGTGAGGATTGGAGAGAGTGTGAGAGTGAGACTGAGATTGGGGGAGAGAGTGTGAGAATGAAACTGCGGATGGGAGAGAGTGTGATAGTGAGAGTGAGAGTGAGAGTGAGTCTGGGAGAGAGAGTGTGAGATTGAGAGCGAGGATGGGCGAGAGTGTGAGAGTGAGAGTGAGGATGGGAGAGTGTGTGAGAGTGAGAGTGAGGATGGGGAGAGTGTGAGACTGAGAGTGAGAACTGGAGATAGAGTGTGAGAGTAAGAGTGAGATTGTGGATGGGACAGAGAGTGTGAGAGTGAGAGTGACGATGGAAGAGAGAGTGTGAGAGTGACGGTGAGGTTGGGAGTGAGAGTGTGAGAGTGAGAGTGACGATGGAAGGGAGAGTGTGAGAGTGAGAGTGAGGATGGGAAGGAGAGTGTGAGAGTGAGAATGAGGATGGGAGAGCGTGTGAGAGTGAGAATGAGGATGGGGAGAGAGTGTGAGAGTGAGAGTATGGATGGGACAGTGAGTGTGAGAGTGAGAGCGCGGATGAGAGAGAGTGAGTGTGAGAGTGAGAGTGAGAATGGGAGAGAGTGTGAGAGTGAGGATGAGGATGGGAGAGTGAGTGTGAGAGTGAGAGTGCGGATGGGAGAGAGTGTGAGAGTGAGAGTGAGAGCGCGGATGGGAGAGAGAGTGAGTGTGAGAGTGAGAGTGCGAATGGAAGAGAGAGTGTGAGAGTGACAGCGAGGATGGGAGAGAGAGTGTGAGAGTTAGAGTGCGGATGGGAGAGAGTGTGAGAGCGAGAGTGAGAGTGTGGATGGGAGAGTGTGTGAGAGTGAGAGTGAGGTTGGGAGAGAGTGTGTGAGAATGAAACTGCGGATGGGAAAGAGTGTGAGAGTGAGAGTGAGAGTGAGGATGGGAGAGAGTGTGAGAGTGAGAATGAGGATTGGGGAGAGTGAGAGTGAGAATGAGGATGGGAGAGAGAATGTGAGAATGACAGCGAGGATGGGAGTGAGAGTGTGAGAGTGAGAGTGCGGATGGGAGACAGAGTGTGAGTGAGACTGAGAGTGAGGATGGAAGAGAGAGTGTGAGAGTGAGAGTGAGGATGGGAGAGAGAGTGTGAGAGTGAGAGTGCGGATGGGAGAGAGGGAGTGTGAGAGTGAGAATGGGAGAGTGTGTGAGAGTGAGAGTGCAGATGGGAGAGAGTGTGAGAGTGAGAGTGAGAGTGAGGATGGGAGAGAGAGAGTGAGATTAAGGATGGGAGAGAGAGTGTGAGAATGAGAGCGCAGATGGGAGAGAGAGTGAGTGTGAGAGTGAGAATGAGGATGTGTGAGAGTTTGAGAGTGAGAGTGAGGATGGGAGAGAGAGTGTGAGTGTGAGAGTGAGGATGGGAGAGAATGTGAGAGTGATAGTGCGAATGGGAGAGTGTGTGATAGTGAGAGTGTGGATGGGAGAGAGTGTGAGAGTGAGAGTGAGAATGAGGATGGGAGAGAGATTGTGAGAGTGAGAGTGAGGATGTGAGAGAGTGTGTGTGAATGAAAGTGAGGATGGGAGAAAGAGTGTGAGAGTGAGAGTGTCGATAGGATAGAGAGTGTGAGAGTGAGAGTGAGGATGGGACAGTGATTGTGAGAGTGAGTGTGAGAGTGAGGGTGGGAGAGAGTGTTTGAGGGTGAGAGTGAGGATTGGAGAGAGAGTGTGAGAGTGAGTGTGAGAGTGAGAATGGGAGAGAGTGTGTGAGAATGTAACTGCGGATGGAAGAGAGTGTGAGAGCGACAGTGAGAGTGAGGATGGGAGAGAGTGTGAGAGTGAGAATGAGGATGGGGAGAGAGTGTAAGAGTGAGGATGGGAGAGAGAGTGTGAGAGTGACAGCGGGGATGGGAGAGAGAGTGTGAAAGTGAGAGTGAGGATGGGGAGAGAGGGTGAGAATGAAACTGTGGATGGGAGAGAAAGAGTGAGAGTGAGAGTGAAGATGTGAGAGAGTGTGAGAATGAGAGCGAGAATGGGTGAGAGAGTGAGAGTGACAGTGAGGATGGGAGAGAGTGTGAGAGTGAGAGTGAGGATTGGAGAGAGTGTGAGAGTGAGATTGAGATTGGGGGAGAGTGTGTGAGAATGAAACTGCGGATGGGAGAGAGTGTGATAGTGAGAGTGAGAGTGAGAGTGAGTATGGGAGAGAGATTGTGAGATTGAGAGCGAGGATGGGCGAGAGTGTGAGAGTGAGAGTGAGGATGGGAGAGTGTGTGAGAGTGAGAGTGAGGATGGGGAGAGTGTGAGACTGAGAGTGATAACTGGAGATAGAGTGTGAGAGTAAGAGTGAGATTGTGGATGGGACAGAGAGTGTGAGAGTGAGAGTGACGATGGAAGAGAGAGTGTGAGAGTGACAGTGAGGTTGGGAGAGAGAGTGTGAGAGTGAGAGTGACGATGGAAGGGAGAGTGTGAGAGTGAGAGTGAGGATGGGAAGGAGAGTGTGAGAGTGAGAATGAGAATGGGAGAGAGTGTGAGAGTGAGAATGAGGATGGGGAGAGAGTGTGAGAGTGAGAGTATGGATGGGACAGTGAGTGTGAGAGTGAGAGCGCGGATGGGAGAGAGAGTGAGTGTGAGAGTGAGAGTGAGAATGGGAGAGAGTGTGAGAGTGAGGACGAGGATGAGTGAGAGAGTGTGTGAGAGAGAGTGCGAATAGAAGAGAGAGTGTGAGTGTGAGAGCGAGGATGGGAGAGTGAGTGTGAGAGTGAGAGCGCGGATGGGAGAGAGAGTGAGTGTAAGTGTGAGAGTGAGAATGGGAGAGTGTGTGAGAGTGTGGATGAGGATGGGTGAGAGAGTGTGAGAGAGAGAGTGCGAATGGAAGAGAGAGTGTGAGAGTGACAGCGAGGATGGGAGAGAGAGTGTGAGAGTTAGAGTGCGGATGGGAGAGAGTGTGAGAGCGAGAGGGAGAGTGTGGATGGGAGAGTGTGTGAGAGTGAGAGTGAGGTTGGAGAGAGTGTGTGAGAGTGAAACTGCGGATGGGAGAGAGTGTGAGAGTGAGAGTGAGAGTGAGGATGGGAGAGAGTGTGAGAGTGAGAATGAGGATTGGGGAGAGTGAGAGTGAGAATGAGGATGGGAGAGAGAATGTGAGAATGACAGCGAGGATGGGAGTGAGAGTGTGAGAGTGAGAGTGCGGATGGGAGAGAGAGTGTGAGTGAGACTGAGAGTGAGGATGGAAGAGAGAGTGTGAGAGTGAGAGTGAGGATGGGAGAGAGAGTGTGAGAGTGAGAGTGCGGATGGGAGAGAGGGAGTGTGAGAGTGAGAATGGGAGAGTGTGTGAGAGTGAGAGTGCAGATGGGAGAGAGTGTGAGAGTGAGAGTGAGAGTGAGGATGGGAGAGAGAGAGTGAGATTAAGGATGGGAGAGAGAGTGTGAGAATGAGAGCGCAGATGGGAGAGAGAGTGAGTGTGAGAGTGAGAGTGAGAATGGGAGAGAGTGTGAGAATGAGAGTGAGGATGGGGGAGCAGTGTGAGAGTGAGAGTGAGAGTGAGGATGGGAGAGAGTGTGAGAATGAGAATGAGGATGTGTGAGAGTGTGCGAGTGAGAGTGAGGATGGGAGAGAGAGTGTGAGAGTGAGAGTGAGGATGGGAGAGAATGTGAGAGTGAGAGTGCGAATGGGAGAGTGTGTGATAGTGAGAGTGTGGATGGGAGAGAGTGTGAGAGTGAGAGTGAGAATGAGGATGGGAGAGAGATTGTGAGAGTGAGAGTGAGGATGTGAGAGAGTGTGTGTGAATGAAAGTGAGGATGGGAGAGAGAGTGTGAGAGTGAGAGTGTCGATAGGATGGAGAGTGTGAGAGTGAGAGTGAGGATGGGACAGTGATTGTGAGAGTGAGTGTGAGAGTGAGGGTGGGAGAGAGTGTGTGAGGGTGAGAGTGAGGATTGGAGAGAAAGTGTGAGAGTGAGAGTGAGAGTGAATGGGAGAGAGAGTGTGAGAGTAAGAGTGAGGATGGGAGAGAGTGTGAGAGTGAGAGTGAGAATGGGAGAGAGTGTGTGAGAGTGAGAATGAGGATGGGAGAGAGAGTGTGAGGGTGAGAGTGAGGATTGGAGTGAGAGTGTGAGAGTTTGAGTGTGGATGGGAGAGAGTGTGTGTGAGAGAAAGTGAGGATGGGAGAGATATTGAGAGAGTGAGAGTGACAGTGAGGATGGGAGAGAGATTGTGAGAGTGAGAGTGTGGATGGGAGAGAGTGTGAGAGTGAGAGTGAGGATGGGAGAGAGAGTGAGAGTGAGAGTGAGGATGGGAGAGAGTGCGAGAGTGAGGATGGGAGAGAGTGTGACAATGAGAGTGAGAATTGGAGATAGAGTGTGAGAGTAAGAGTGAGATTGAGGATGGGAGAGAGAGTGTTAGGGTGAGAGTTAGGATTGGAGAGAGAGTGTGAGTGAGAGTGAGGATGGGAGAGAGAGTGTGAGAGTGATAGTGAGGCTGGGAGAGAGAGTGTGAGATTGAGAGTGAGGATGGGAGAGAGAGTGTGAGAGTGAGAGTGTGACTGGAAGAGAGAGTTTGAGAGTGACAGCGAGGATGGGAGAGAGAGTGTGAGAGTGATAGTGCGGATGGGAGAGAGTGTGAGAGCGAGAGTGAGGATGGGAGAGAGAGAGTGACAGTGAGAGTGAGGATGGGAGAGAGTGTGTGAGAATGAAACTGCGGATGGGAGATAGTGTGAGAGTGAGAGTGAGAGTGAGGATGGGAGAGAGTGTGTGAGAGTGAGAGTGAGGATGGGAGAGAAAGTGTGAGAGTGAGAGTGTGGTTGGGAGAGAGTGTGTGAGAATGAAACTGCATATGGGAGAGAGTGTGAGAGTGAGAGTGAGGATGGGAGAGAGTGTGAGAGTGAGAATGAGGATGGGGTGAGAGTGTGAGAGTGAGAGTGAGGAGGGGAGAGAGAGTGTGAGAGTGATAGCGATGATGGGAGAGAGAGTGTGAGAGTGAGAGTGAGGATGCGAGAGAGTATATGAGTGAGAATGAGGATGGGGAGAGAGGGTGAGAATGATGCTGCGGATGGGGAGAAATAGTTTGAGAGTGAGAGTGAGGATGGGAGAGAGTGTGTGAGATTGAGAGCGAGGATGGGAGAGAGTGTGAGAGTGAGACTAGGGTGGCGAGAGAGTGTGAGAATGAAACTGCGGATGGGAGAGAGTGTGATAGTTGGGGTGAGAGTGAGAGTGAGGATGGGAGAGAGAGTGTGAAATTGAGAGCGAGGATGGGAGAGAGTGTGAGAGTGAGATTGAGGATGGGAGAGAGTGTGAGAGTGAGAGTGAGGATGGGAGAGTGTGAGACTGAGAGTGAGAATTGGAGTTAGAGTGTGAGAGTAAGAGTGAGATTGAGGATGGGAGAGAGAGTGTTGCGTTGAGAGTGAGGACGGGGAGAGTGTGAGACTGAGAGTGAGAATTGGAGATAGAGTGTGAGAGTAAGAGTGAGAGTGAGGATGGGAGACAGAGTGTTAGGGGGAGAGTTAGGTTTGGAGAGAGTGTGTGAGTGTCAGTGAGGATGGGAGAGAGAGTGTGAGAGTGAGAGTGAGGATGGGAAGGAGAGTGTGACAGTGAGAGTGAGGATGGGAGATAGAGTGAGAGTGAGAGTGAGGACGGGGAGAGTGTGAGACTGAGAGTGAGAATTGGAGATAGAGTGTGAGAGTAAGTGTGAGAGTGAGGATGGGAGACAGAGTGTTAGGGGGAGAGTTAGGTTTGGAGAGAGAGTGTGAGTGTCAGTGAGGATGGGAGAGAGAGTGTGAGAGTGAGAGTGAGGATGGGAAGGAGAGTGTGAGAGTGAGAGTGAGGATGGGAGAGAGTGTGTGAATGAGAGTGAAGTTTGGAGAGAGAGTGTGAGAGTGAGAGTGAGCATGGGAGAGAGTGTGTGAGAGTGAGAGTGAGGATGGGAGACAGTGTGAGAGTGAGAGTGAGGATTGGAGAGAGAGTGTGAGAGTGACAGCGAGGATGGGAGAGAGAGTGTGAGAGTGAGAGTGAGGATGGGAGAGTGTGTGAATGAGAGTGAAGTTTGGAGAGAGAGTGTGAGAGTGAGAGTGAGCATGGGAGAGAGTGTGTGAGAGTGAGTATGAGTTTGGAAGGGAGTGTGAGAGTGAGAGTGAGAGTGAGGATGGGAGAGAGTGTGAGAGTGAGATTGAGAAGGGAAGAGAGTGTGAGAGTTAGAGTGCGGATGGAAGAGAGTGTGAGAGTGAGGTTGGGAGAGAGAATGTGAGACTGACAGTGTGGATGGAAGAGAGAGTGTGAGAGAGAGAGTTTGAGAGTGAGGATGGGAGAGAGAGTGTGAGAGTGACTTTGAGGATGGGAGAGAGAGTGTGAGAGTGAGAGTGAGAGTGAGGATGGGAGAGAGAGTGTGCTAGTGACAGTGAGGATTGGAGAGAGAGTGTGAGAGTTCGATTGAGAGTGAGGATGGGAGAATGAGTGTGAGAATGAGAGTGAGAGTGAGAATGGGACACAGAGTGTGAGAGTGAGAGTGTGACTGTGGACGGGAGAGAGAGTGTGAGAGTGACAGTGAGAATGGGAGAGAGTGTGAGAGTGAGAGTGCAGATGGGAGAGTGAGTGAGAGTGAGAGTAAGGATGGGAGAGAGAGTATGAGAGTGAGAGTGAAGATGGGACGATAGTGACATGAGAGTGACAGTGAGGATGGGAGAGAGAGTGTGAGAGTGAGAGTGTGGATGGGAGAGAGAGCGTGAGATTGAGAGTGAGGATGGGAGAGAGTGTGAGAGTGAGGATGGGAGAGAGTGTGACAATGAGAGTGAGAATTGGAGATAGAGTGTGAGAGTAAGAGTGAGATTGAGGATGGGAGAGAGAGTGTTAGGGTGAGAGTTAGGATTGGAGAGAGAGTGTGAGTGAGAGTGAGGATGGGAGAGAGAGTGTGAGAGTGATAGTGAGGCTGGGAGAGAGAGTGTGAGATTGAGAGTGAGGATGGGAGAGAGAGTGTGAGAGTGAGAGTGTGACTGGAAGAGAGAGCTTGAGAGTGACAGCGAGGATGGGAGAGAGAGTGTGAGAGTGATAGTGCGGATGGGAGAGAGTGTGAGAGCGAGAGTGAGGATGGGAGAGAGAGAGTGACAGTGAGAGTGAGGATGGGAGAGAGTGTGTGAGAATGAAACTGCGGATGGGAGATAGTGTGAGAGTGAGAGTGAGAGTGAGGATGGGAGAGAGTGTGTGAGAGTGAGAGTGAGGATGGGAGAGAAAGTGTGAGAGTGAGAGTGTGGTTGGGAGAGAGTGTGTGAGAATGAAACTGCATATGGGAGAGAGTGTGAGAGTGAGAGTGAGGATGGGAGAGAGTGTGAGAGTGAGAATGAGGATGGGGTGAGAGTGTGAGAGTGAGAGTGAGGAGGGGAGAGAGAGTGTGAGAGTGATAGCGATGATGGGAGAGAGAGTGTGAGAGTGAGAGTGAGGATGCGAGAGAGTATATGAGTGAGAATGAGGATGGGGAGAGAGGGTGAGAATGATGCTGCGGATGGGGAGAAATAGTTTGAGAGTGAGAGTGAGGATGGGAGAGAGTGTGTGAGATTGAGAGCGAGGATGGGAGAGAGTGTGAGAGTGAGACTAGGGTGGCGAGAGAGTGTGAGAATGAAACTGCGGATGGGAGAGAGTGTGATAGTTGGGGTGAGAGTGAGAGTGAGGATGGGAGAGAGAGTGTGAAATTGAGAGCGAGGATGGGAGAGAGTGTGAGAGTGAGATTGAGGATGGGAGAGAGTGTGAGAGTGAGAGTGAGGATGGGAGAGTGTGAGACTGAGAGTGAGAATTGGAGTTAGAGTGTGAGAGTAAGAGTGAGATTGAGGATGGGAGAGAGAGTGTTGCGTTGAGAGTGAGGACGGGGAGAGTGTGAGACTGAGAGTGAGAATTGGAGATAGAGTGTGAGAGTAAGAGTGAGAGTGAGGATGGGAGACAGAGTGTTAGGGGGAGAGTTAGGTTTGGAGAGAGTGTGTGAGTGTCAGTGAGGATGGGAGAGAGAGTGTGAGAGTGAGAGTGAGGATGGGAAGGAGAGTGTGACAGTGAGAGTGAGGATGGGAGATAGAGTGAGAGTGAGAGTGAGGACGGGGAGAGTGTGAGACTGAGAGTGAGAATTGGAGATAGAGTGTGAGAGTAAGTGTGAGAGTGAGGATGGGAGACAGAGTGTTAGGGGGAGAGTTAGGTTTGGAGAGAGAGTGTGAGTGTCAGTGAGGATGGGAGAGAGAGTGTGAGAGTGAGAGTGAGGATGGGAAGGAGAGTGTGAGAGTGAGAGTGAGGATGGGAGAGAGTGTGTGAATGAGAGTGAAGTTTGGAGAGAGAGTGTGAGAGTGAGAGTGAGCATGGGAGAGAGTGTGTGAGAGTGAGAGTGAGGATGGGAGACAGTGTGAGAGTGAGAGTGAGGATTGGAGAGAGAGTGTGAGAGTGACAGCGAGGATGGGAGAGAGAGTGTGAGAGTGAGAGTGAGGATGGGAGAGTGTGTGAATGAGAGTGAAGTTTGGAGAGAGAGTGTGAGAGTGAGAGTGAGCATGGGAGAGAGTGTGTGAGAGTGAGTATGAGTTTGGAAGGGAGTGTGAGAGTGAGAGTGAGAGTGAGGATGGGAGAGAGTGTGAGAGTGAGATTGAGAAGGGAAGAGAGTGTGAGAGTTAGAGTGCGGGTGGAAGAGAGTGTGAGAGTGAGGTTGGGAGAGAGAATGTGAGACTGACAGTGTGGATGGAAGAGAGAGTGTGAGAGAGAGAGTTTGAGAGTGAGGATGGGAGAGAGAGTGTGAGAGTGACTTTGAGGATGGGAGAGAGAGTGTGAGAGTGAGAGTGAGAGTGAGGATGGGAGAGAGAGTGTGCTAGTGACAGTGAGGATTGGAGAGAGAGTGTGAGAGTTCGATTGAGAGTGAGGATGGGAGAATGAGTGTGAGAATGAGAGTGAGAGTGAGAATGGGACACAGAGTGTGAGAGTGAGAGTGTGACTGTGGACGGGAGAGAGAGTGTGAGAGTGACAGTGAGAATGGGAGAGAGTGTGAGAGTGAGAGTGCAGATGGGAGAGTGAGTGAGAGTGAGAGTAAGGATGGGAGAGAGAGTATGAGAGTGAGAGTGAAGATGGGACGATAGTGACATGAGAGTGACAGTGAGGATGGGAGAGAGAGTGTGAGAGTGAGAGTGTGGATGGGAGAGAGAGCGTGAGATTGAGAGTGAGGATGGGAGAGAGTGTGAGAGTGAGAGTGCGGATGGGAGAGCGAAAGTGAGAGTGAGAGTGAGGATGGGACAGAGAGTGTGAGAGTGAGAGTGAGGATGGGAGAGAGAGTGTGAGAATGAGAGTGAGGGGTGCGAGTGAGTGTGAGAGTGAGAATGAGAATGGGAGCGAGAGTGTGAGAGTGAGTGTGAGGATGGGGAGAGAGTGTGAAAGTGAGAGTGAGAATGAGAGCGAGTGTGAGAGTGAGAGCGCGAATGGGGGAGAGAGTGTGAGAGTGAGAGTGTGGATGAGAGCGAGTGTGAGAGTGAGGATGGGAGAGAGAGTGTGAGACTGACAGTGTGGATGGGAGAGAGTGTGAGAGTGAGAGTGTGGATGGTAGAGAGTGTGTGAGAGTGAGAATGAGAAATGAAGAGAGTGTGAGAGTGAGAGTGCGATTGGGAAAGAGTGTGAGAGTGAGGATTAGAAGGGAAGAGAGTGTGTGAGTGAAAGTGAGAGTGAGGATGGGAGAGAGTGTGAGAGTGAGATTGAGAAGGGAAGAGAGTGTGAGAGTGAGAGTGAGAGTGAGAGTGAGGATGGGAGAGAGTGCGAGAGTGAGATTGAGAAGGGAAGAGAGTGTGAGAGTTAGAGTGTGAGGGAGAGTTTGAGAGTGAGGAAGGGAGAGAGAGTGTGAGAGTGAAAGTGAGAGTGAGGATGGGAGAGAGAGTGTGAGAGTGACAGTGAGGGTGGGAGAGAGAGTGTGAGAGTGAGAGTGAGCGTGAGGATGGGAGAGAGAGTGTGAGAGTGAGAGTGAGAGTGAGGACGGGAGAGAGAGTGTGAGAGTGACCGTGAGAATTGGAGAGAGTGTGTGAGATTGACAGTGAGGATTGGAGAGAGTGTGAGTGTGAGAGTGCAGATGGGAGAGAGTGTGAGAGTGACAGTGAGGATGGGCGAGAGTGTGTGAGAGTGAGATTGCGGATGGGAGAGAGAGTGTGTGAGAGAGAGAGTGCGATTGGGAGAGAGTGTGAAAGTGAGGATTAGAAGGGAAGAGAGTGTGTGAGTGAAAGTGAGAGTGAGGATGGGAGAGAGTGTGAGAGTGAGATTGAGAAGGGAAGAGAGTGTGAGAGTTAGAGTGCGGATGGGAGAGAGTGTGAGAGTGAGGATGGGAGAGAGAGTGTGAGACTGACAGTGTGGATGGGAGAGAGAATGTGAGAGAGAGTTTGAGAGTGAGGATGGGAGATAGAGTGTGAGAGTGACGGTGAAGATGGGAGAGAGAGTGTGAGAGTGAGAGTGAGGATGGGAGACAGAGTGTGAGAATGAGAGTGAGGGGTGGGAGAGAGTGTGAGAGTGAGAATGAGAATGGGAGCGAGTGTGAGAGTGCAAGTGCGGATGGGAGAGAGAGTATGAGAGTAAGAGTGAGAGTGAGGATGGGAGAGAGAGTGTGAGAGTGACGGTGAGGATGGGAGAGAGAATATGAGAGTGAGAGTGAGGAAGGGAGAGAGAGTGTGACAGTGAGGGTGAGAATGAGAGTTAGAATGGGAGAGAAAGTGTGAGAGTGTGAGTGTGGATGGGAGAGAGTGTGACAGTGAGTGTGAGGATGGGAGAGTGAGTGTGAGAGAGAGAGTGAGGATGAGAGCGAGTGTGAGAGTGAGGATGGGAGAGAGAGTGTGGGAGGGAGGATGGGGAGAGAGTCTGAGAGTGAGAGTGAGAATTGGAGAGAGTGTGTGAGAGTGAGAGTGAGAATGGGAGTGAGAGTGGGAGTGAGAATGGGAGAGAGAGTGTGCGAGTAAGAGTGAGGTTGGGAGAGAGAGTGTGCGAGTGAGAGTGAGGATGGGAGAGAGTGTGTGAGGGTGAGAGTGAGAATGGGAGAGAGAGTGAGAGTGATAGTGGGGATGGGAGAGAGAGTGTGAGATTGAGAGTGAGGATGGGAGAGAGTGTGAGAGTGAGAGTGCGGATGGGAGAGAGAGTGTGGGAGGGAGGATGGGAGAGAGAGTGTCAGAGTGAGAGTGAGAATGGGAGAGAGTGTGTGAGAGTGAGAGTGAGAATGGGAGTGAGAGTGCGAGTGAGGATGGGAGAGAGAGTGTGAGAGTAAGAGTGAGGATGGGAGAGAGAGTGTGAGAGTGAGAGTGAGGATGGGAGAGAGTGTGTGAGGGTGAGAGTGAGAATGGGAGAGACAGTGAGAATGAGAGTGAGGATGGGAGAGAGAGTTTGAGATTGAGAGTGAGGATGGGAGAGAGTGTGAGAGTGAGAGTGCGGATGGGAGAGAGAGTGTGAGAGTGAGAGTGAGGATGGAAGAGAGGGTTTGAGAGTGAGAGTAAGAGTGACGATGGGAGAGAGAGTGTGAGAATGAGAGTGGGGTTGGGTGAGAGTGTGAGAGTGAGAATGAGAATGGGAGCGAGTGTGAGAGTGCAAGTGCGGATGGGAGAGAGCGTGTCCGAGTAAGAGTGAGAGTGAGGATTGTTGAGAGAGTGAGAGAGTGACGGTGAGGATGGGAGAGAGAGTGTGAGAGTGAGTGTGAGGATGGGAGAGAGATTGTGAGAGTGAGAGTGAGGATGAGAGCGAGTGTGAGAGTGGGAGTGCAGATGGGAGAGAGTGTGAGAGTGAGAGTGAGGATGGGAGAGAGAGTGAGAGTGAGAGTGAGAGTGAGGATGGGAGAGAGAGTGTGAGAGTTGAAGTGAGAGAGGATGGGAGAGAGAGTGTGAGAGTGAGAGTGAGAGTGAGGACGGGAGAGAGTGTGAGAGTGACAGTGAGAATGGGAGGGAGTGTGAGAGTGAGAGTGAGGATGGTAGCGAGCGTATGAGATTGATAGTGAGGATGGGAGAGAGAGTGTGAGTGTGAGAGTGAGGATGGTAGAGAGAGTGTGAGAGTGAGAATGAGAAGGGAAGAGAGTGTGAGAGTGAGAGTGCGATTGGGAGAGAGTGTGAGAGTGAGTATGAGTTTGGAAGAGAGTGTGAGAGTGAGAGTGAGGATGTGAGAGAGTGTGAGAGTGAGATTGAGAAGGGAAGAGAGTGTGAAAGTTAGAGTGCGGATGGGAGAGAGTGTGAGAGTGACGATGGGAGAGAGAATGTGAGAGAGAGTTTGTGAGTGAGGATGGGAGAGAGAGTGTGAGAGTGACTTTGAGGATGGGAGAGAGAGTGTGAGAGTGAGAGTGAGAGTGAGAGTGAGGATGGGAGAGAGAGCGAATGAGTGTGAGTGTGGATGGGAGAGAGTGTGAGAGCGAGAGTGTGGATGGGAGAGAGAGTGTGAGAGTGAGAGTGTGGATGCGAGCGAGTGTGAGAGTGAGATTGAGAATGGGAGAGAGAGTGTGAGAGTTAGAGTGCGGATTGGAGAGAGTGTGAGAGTTAGATTGAGAAGGGAAGAGAGTGTGAGAGTTAGAGTGCGAATGGGAGAGAGTGTGAGACTGAGGATTGGAGAGAGTGTGAGATTGAGAGTGAGGATGGGAGATTGAGTGTGCTAGTGACAGTGAGGATGGGAGAGAGAGTGTGAGAGTTCGAGTGAGAGTGAGGATGGGAGAAAGAGTGTGAGACTGAGAGTGAGAGTGAGAGTGAGGATGGGACAGAGAGTGTGAGAGTGAGAGTGTGACTGTGGACGGGAGAGAGAGTGTGAGAGTGACAGTGAGAATGGGAGAGAGTGTGAGAGTGAGAGTGCAGATGGGAGAGAGAGTGAGAGTGAGAGTAAGGATGGGAGAGAGAGTATGAGAGTGAGAGTGAGGATGGGACTAGTGTGACATGAGAGTGAGAGTGAGGATGGGAGAGAGTGTGAGAGTGAGAGTGCGGATGGGAGAGAGAGCGTGAGATTGAGAGTGAGGATGGGAGAGAGTGTGAGGGTGAGAGTGCGGATGGGAGAGTGAGTGTGAGAGTGAGAGTGAGGATGGGAGAGAGAGTGAGAGAGTGAGAGTGAGGATGGGTGACAGAGTGTGAGAATGAGAGTGAGGGGTGGGAGGGAGCGTGAGAGTGAGAATGAGAATGGGAGCGAGTGTGAGAGTGCAAGTGCGGATGGGAGAGAAAGTGTGAGAGGAAGAGTGAGAGTGAGGATGGGAGAGAGTGTGAGAGTGAGATTGAGAAGGGAAGAGAGTGTGAGAGTTAGAGTGCGGATGGAAGAGAGTGTGAGAGTGAGGATGGGAGAGACAATGTGAGACTGACAGTGTGGATGGAAGAGAGAGTGTGAGAGAGAGTTTGAGAGTGAGGATGGGAGAGAGAGTGTGAGAGTGACTTTGAGGATGGGAGAGAGAGTGTGAGAGTGAGAGTGAGAGTGAGGATGGGAGAGAGAGTGTGCTAGTGACAGTGAGGATTGGAGAGAGAGTGTGAGAGTTCGAGTGAGAGTGAGGATGGCAGAAAGAGTGTGAGAATGAGAGTGAGAGTGAGGATGGGACACAGAGTGTGAGAGTGAGAGTGTGACTGTGGACGGGAGAGAGAGTGTGAGAGTGACAGTGAGAATGGGAGAGTGTGTGAGAGTGAGAGTGCAGATGGGAGAGAGAGTGAGAGTGAGAGTAAGGATGGGACGATAGTGACATGAGAGTGACAGTGAAGATGGGAGAGAGAGTGTGAGAGTGAGAGTGTGGATGGGAGAGAGAGCGTGAGATTGATTGTGAGGATGGGAGAGAGTGTGAGAGTGAGAGTGCGGATGGGAGAGCGAAAGTGAGAGTGAGAGTGAGGATGGGACAGAGAGTGTGAGAGTGAGAGTGAGAGTGAGGATGGGAGAGAGAGTGTGAGAATGAGAGTGAGGGGTGCGAGTGAGTGTGAGAGTGAGAATGAGAATGGGAGCGAGAGTGTGAGAGTGAGTGTGAGGATGGGGAGAGAGTGTGAAAGTGAGAGTGAGAATGAGAGCGAGTGTGAGAGTGAGAGCGCGAATGGTTAGAGAGTGTGAGAGTGAGAGTGTGGATGAGAGCGAGTGTGAGAGTGAGAGTGAGAATGGGAGAGATAGTGTGAGAGTGTGAGTGTGGATGGGAGAGAGTGTGAGAGTGAGAGTGAGGATGGTAGAGAGTGTGTGAGAGTGAGAATGAGAAATGAAGAGAGTGTGAGAGTGAGAGTGCGATTGGGAGAGAGTGTGAGAGTGAGGATTAGAAGGGAAGAGAGTGTGTGAGTGAAAGTGAGAGTGAGGATGGGAGAGAGTGTGAGAGTGAGATTGAGAAGGGAAGAGAGTGTGAGAGTGAGAGTGCGATTGGGAGAGAGTGTGAGATTGTGGATGAGAAGGGAAGAGAGTGTGAGAGTGAGAGTGAGAGTGAGGATGGGAGAGAGTGTGAGAGTGAGATTGAGAAGGGAAGAGAGTGTGAGAGTTAGAGTGTGAGGGAGAGTTTGAGAGTGAGGAAGGGAGAGAGAGTGTGAGTGAAAGTGAGAGTGAGGATGGGAGAGAGAGTGTGAGAGTGAGAGTGAGCGTGAGGATGGGAGAGAGAGTGTGAGAGTGAGAGTGAGGACGGGAGAGAGAGTGTGAGAGTGACCGTGAGAATTGGAGAGAGTGTGTGAGATTGACAGTGAGGATTGGAGAGAGTGTGAGTGTGAGAGTGCAGATGGGAGAGAGTGTGAGAGTGACAGTGAGGATGGGCGAGAGTGTGTGAGAGTGAGATTGCGGATGGGAGAGAGAGTGTGTGAGAGAGAATGCGATTGGGAGAGAGTGTGAAAGTGAGGATTAGAAGGGAAGAGAGTGTGTGAGTGAAAGTGAGAGTGAGGATGGGAGAGAGTGTGAGAGTGAGATTGAGAAGGGAAGAGAGTGTGAGAGTTAGAGTGCGGATGGAGAGAGTGTGAGAGTGAGGATGGGAGAGAGAGTGTGAGACTGACAGTGTGGATGGGAGAGAGAATGTGAGAGAGAGTTTGAGAGTGAGGATGGGAGATAGAATGTGAGAGTGACGGTGAAGATGGGAGAGAGAGTGTGAGAGTGAGAGTGAGGATGGGAGAGAGAGTGTGAGAATGAGAGTGAGGGGTGGGAGAGAGTGTGAGTGTGAGAATGAGAATGGGAGCGAGTGTGAGAGTGCAACTGCGGATGGGAGAGAGAGTATGAGAGTAAGAGTGAGAGTGAGGATGGGAGAGAGAGTGTGAGAGTGACGGTGAGGATGGGAGAGAGAATATGAGAGTGAGAGTGAGGAAGGGAGAGAGAGTGTGACAGAGAGGGTGAGAATGAGAGTTAGAATGGGAGAGAAAGTGTGAGAGTGTGAGTGTGGATGGGAGAGAGTGTGACAGTGAGAGTGAGGATGGGAGAGTGAGTGTGAGAGAGAGTGAGGATGAGAGCGAGTGTGAGAGTGAGGATGGGAGAGAGAGTGTGGGAGGGAGGATGGGAGAGAGAGTGTGAGAGTGAGAGTGAGAATTGGAGAGAGTGTGTGAGAGTGAGAGTGAGAATGGGAGTGAGAGTGGGAGTGAGAATGGGAGAGAGAGTGTGCGAGTAAGAGTGAGGTTGGGAGAGAGAGTGTGCGAGTGAGAGTGAGGATGGGAGAGAGTGTGTGAGGGTGAGAGTGAGAATGGGAGAGAGAGTGAGAGTGAGAGTGGGGATGGGAGAGAGAGTGTGAGATTGAGAGTGAGGATGGGAGAGAGTGTGAGAGTGAGAGTGAGGATGGGAGAGAGAGTGTGGGAGGGAGGATGGGAGAGAGAGTGTCAGAGTGAGAGTGAGAAAGGGAGAGAGTGTGTGAGAGTGAGAGTGAGAATGGGAGTGAGAGTGCGAGTGAGGATGGGAGAGAGAGTGTGAGAGTAAGAGTGAGGATGGGAGAGAGAGTGTGAGAGTGAGAGTGAGGATGGGAGAGAGTGTGTGAGGGTGAGAGTGAGAATGGGAGAGAGAGTGAGAGTGAGAGTGAGGATGGGAGAGAGTGTGTGAGATTGAGAGTGAGGATGGGAGAGAGTGTGAGAGTGAGAGTGCGGATGGGAGAGAGAGTGTGAGAGTGAGAATGAGGATGGAAGAGAGGGTTTGAGAGTGAGAGTAAGAGTGACGATGGGAGAGAGAGTGTGAGAATGAGAGTGGGGTTGGGAGAGAGTGTGAGAGTGAGAATGAGAATGGGAGCGAATGTGAGAGTGCAAGTGCGGATGGGAGAGAGCGTGTCCGAGTAAGAGTGAGAGTGAGGATTGTTGAGAGAGTGTGAGAGTGACGGTGAGGAAGGGAGAGAGAGTGTGAGAGTGAGTGTGAGGATGGGAGAGAGATTGTGAGAGTGAGAGTGAGGATGAGAGCGAGTGTGAGAGTGGGAGTGCAGATGGGAGAGAGTGTGAGAGTGAGAGTGAGGATGGGAGAGAGAGTGAGAGTGAGAGTGAGAGTGAGGATGGGAGAGAGAGTGTGAGAGTTGAAGTGGGAGAGGATGGGAGAGAGAGTGTGAGAGTGAGAGTGAGAGTGAGGACGGGAGAGAGTGTGAGAGTGACAGTGAGAATGGGAGGGAGTGTGAGAGTGAGAGTGAGGATGGGAGCGAGCGTATGAGATTGATAGTGACGATGGGAGAGAGAGTGTGAGTGTGAGAGTGAGGATGGTAGAGAGAGTGTGAGAGTGAGAATGAGAAGGGAAGAGAGTGTGAGAGTGAGAGTGCGATTGGGAGAGAGTGTGAGAGTGAGTATGAGTTTGGAAGAGAGTGTGAGAGTGAGAGTGAGGATGTGAGAGAGTGTGAGAGTGAGATTGAGAAGGGAAGAGAGTGTGAAAGTTAGAGTGCGGATGGGAGAGAGTGTGAGAGTGACGATGGGAGAGAGAATGTGAGAGTGAGTTTGTGAGTGAGGATGGGAGAGAGAGTGTGAGAGTGACTTTGAGGATGGGAGAGAGAGTGTGAGAGTGAGAGTGAGAGTGAGAGTGAGGATGGGAGAGAGAGCGAATGAGTGTGAGTGTGGATGGGAGAGAGTGTGAGAGCGAGAGTGTGGATGGGAGAGAGAGTGTGAGAGTGAGAGTGTGGATGCGAGCGAGTGTGAGAGTGAGATTGAGAATGGGAGAGAGAGTGTGAGAGTTAGAGTGCGGATTGGAGAGAGTGTGAGAGTTAGATTGAGAAGGGAAGAGAGTGTGAGAGTTAGAGTGCGAATGGGAGAGAGTGTGAGACTGAGGATTGGAGAGAGTGTGAGATTGAGAGTGAGGATGGGAGATTGAGTGTGCTAGTGACAGTGAGGATGGGAGAGAGAGTGTGAGAGTTCGAGTGAGAGTGAGGATGGGAGAAAGAGTGTGAGAGTGAGAGTGAGAGTGAGGATGGGACAGAGAGTGTGAGAGTGAGAGTGTGACTGTGGACGGGAGAGAGAGTGTGAGAGTGACAGTGAGAATGGGAGAGAGTGTGAGAGTGAGAGTGCAGATGGGAGAGAGAGTGAGAGTGAGAGTAAGGATGGGAGAGAGAGTATGAGAGTGAGAGTGAGGATGGGACTAGTGTGACATGAGAGTGAGAGTGAGGATGGGAGAGAGTGTGAGAGTGAGAGTGCGGATGGGAGAGAGAGCGTGAGATTGAGAGTGAGGATGGGAGAGAGTGTGAGGGTGAGAGTGCGGATGGGAGAGTGAGTGTGAGAGTGAGAGTGAGGATGGGAGAGAGAGTGAGAGAGTGAGAGTGAGAGTGAGGATGGGTGACAGAGTGTGAGAATGAGAGTGAGGGGTGGGAGGGAGCGTGAGAGTGAGAATGGGAGCGAGTGTGAGAGTGCAAGTGCGGATGGGAGAGAAAGTGTGAGAGGAAGAGTGAGAGTGAGGATGGGAGAGAGTGTGAGATTGAGAAGGGAAGAGAGTGTGAGAGTTAGAGAGCGGATGGAAGAGAGTGTGAGAGTGAGGATGGGAGAGAGAATGTGAGACTGACAGTGTGGATGGAAGAGAGAGTGTGAGAGAGAGTTTGAGAGTGAGGATGGGAGAGAGAGTGTGAGAGTGAATTTGAGGATGGGAGAGAGAGAGTGTGAGAGTGAGAGTGAGAGTGAGGATGGGAGAGAGAGTGTGCTAGTGACAGTGAGGATTGGAGAGAGAGTGTGAGAGTTCGAGTGAGAGTGAGGATGGCAGAAAGAGTGTGAGAATGAGAGTGAGAGTGAGGATGGGACACAGAGTGTGAGAGTGCGAGTGTGACTGTGGACGGGAGAGAGAGTGTGAGAGTGACAGTGAGATTGGGAGAGAGTGTGAGAGTGAGAGTGCAGATGGGAGAGAGAGTATGAGAGTGAGAGTGAGGATGGGACGATAGTGACATGAGAGTGACAGTGAAGATGGGAGAGAGATTGTGAGAGTGAGAGTGTGGATGGGAGAGAGAGCGTGAGATTGATTGTGAGGATGGGAGAGAGTGTGAGAGTGAGAGTGCGGATGGGAGAGCGAAAGTGAGAGTGAGAGTGAGGATGGGACAGAGAGTGTGAGAGTGAGAGTGAGAGTGAGGATGGGAGAGAGAGTGTGAGAATGAGAGTGAGGGGTGCGAGTGAGTGTGAGAGTGAGAATGAGAATGGGAGCGAGAGTGTGAGAGTGAGTGTGAGGATGGGGAGAGAGTGTGAAAGTGAGAGTGAGAATGAGAGCGAGTGTGAGAGTGAGAGCGCGAATGGTTAGAGAGTGTGAGAGTGAGAGTGTGGATGAGAGCGAGTGTGAGAGTGAGAGTGAGAATGGGAGAGATAGTGTGAGAGTGTGAGTGTGGATGGGAGAGAGTGTGAGAGTGAGAGTGTGGATGGTAGAGAGTGTGTGAGAATGAGAATGAGAAATGAGGAGATTGTGAGAGTGAGAGTGCGATTGGGAGAGAGTGTGAGAGTGAGGATTAGAAGGGAAGAGAGTGTGTGAGTGAAAGTGAGAGTGAGGATGGGAGAGAGTGTGGAAGTGAGATTGAGAAGGGAAGAGAGTCTGAGAGTGAGAGTGCGACTGGGAGAGAGTGTGAGATTGTGGATGAGAAGGGAAGAGAGTGTGAGAGTGAGAGTGAGAGTGAGGATGGGAGAGAGTGTGAGAGTGAGATTGAGAAGGGAAGAGAGTGTCAGAGTGACGGTGAGGATGGGAGAGAGTGTGAGAGTGAGATTGAGAAGGGAAGAGAGTGTGAGAGTTAGAGTGTGAGGGAGAGTTTGAGAGTGAGGAAGGGAGAGAGAGTGTGAGTGAAAGTGAGAGTGAGGATGGGAGAGAGAGTGTGAGAGTGTCAGTGAGGGTGGGAGAGAGAGTGTGAGAGTGAGCGTGAGGATGGGAGAGAGAGTGTGAGAGTGAGAGTGAGAGTGAGGACGGGAGAGAGAGTGTGAGAGTGACGGTGAGGATGGGAGAGAGTGTGAGAGTGAGATTGAGAAGGGAAGAGAGTGTGAGAGTTAGAGTGCGGATGGAGAGAGTGAGAGAGTGAGGATGGGAGAGAGAGTGTGAGACTGACAGTGTGGATGGGAGAGAGAATGTGAGAGAGAGTTTGAGAGTGAGGATGGGAGATAGAGTGTGAGAGTGACGGTGAAGATGGGAGAGAGAGTGTGAGAGTGAGAGTGAGGATGGGAGAGAGAGTGTGAGAATGAGAGTGAGGGGTGGGAGAGAGTGTGAGACTGAGAATGAGAATGGGAGCGAGTGTGAGAGTGCAACTGCGGATGGGAGAGAGAGTATGAGAGTAAGAGTGAGAGTGAGGATGGGAGAGAGAGTGTGAGAGTGACGGTGAGGATGGGAGAGAGTGTGAGAGTGAGATTGAGAAGGGAAGAGAGTGTGAGAGTTAGAGTGTGAGGGAGAGTTTGAGAGTGAGGAAGGGAGAGAGAGTGTGAGTGAAAGTGAGAGTGAGGATGGGAGAGAGAGTGTGAGAGTGACAGTGAGGGTGGGAGAGAGAGTGTGAGAGTGAGAGTGAGCGTGAGGATGGGAGAGAGAGTGTGAGAGTGAGAGTGAGAGTGAGGACGGGAGAGAGAGTGTGAGAGTGACCGTGACAATTGGAGAGAGTGTGTGAGATTGGCAGTGAGGATTGGAGAGAGTGTGAGTGTGAGAGTGCAGATGGGAGAGAGTGTGAGAGTGACAGTGAGGATGGGCGAGAGTGTGTGAGAGTGAGATTGCGGATGGGAGAGAGAGTGTGAGAGAGAGAGTGCGATTGGGAGAGAGTGTGAAAGTGAGGATTAGAAGGGAAGAGAGTGTGTGAGTGAAAGTGAGAGTGAGGATGGGAGAGAGTGTGAGAGTGAGATTGAGAAGGGAAGAGAGTGTGAGAGTTAGAGTGCGGATGGAGAGAGTGTGAGAGTGAGGATGGGAGAGAGAGTGTGAGACTGACAGTGTGGATGGGAGAGAGAATGTGAGAGAGAGTTTGAGAGTGAGGATGGGAGATAGAGTGTGAGAGTGACGGTGAAGATGGGAGAGAGAGTGTGAGAGTGAGAGTGAGGATGGGAGAGAGAGTGTGAGAATGAGAGTGAGGGGTGGGAGAGAGTGTAGAGTGAGAATGAGAATGGGAGCGAGTGTGAGAGTGCAACTGCGGATGGGAGAGAGAGTATGAGAGTAAGAGTGAGAGTGAGGATGGGAGAGAGAGTGTGAGAGTGACGGTGAGGATGGGAGAGAGAATATGAGAGTGAGAGTGAGGAAGGGAGAGAGAGAGTGAGAGTGAGGGTGAGAATGAGAGTTAGAATGGGAGAGAAAGTGTGAGAGTGTGAGTGTGGATGGGAGAGAGTGTGACAGTGAGAGTGAGGATGGGAGAGTGAGTGTGAGAGAGAGTGAGGATGAGAGCGAGTGTGAGAGTGAGGATAGGAGAGAGAGTGTGAGAGTGAGAGTGAGAATTGTAGAGAGTGTGTGAGAGTGAGAGTGAGAATGGGAGTGAGAGTGGGAGTGAGAATGGGAGAGAGAGTGTGCGAGTAAGAGTGAGGTTGGGAGAGAGAGTGTGCGAGTGAGAGTGAGGATGGGAGAGAGTGTGTGAGGGTGAGAGTGAGAATGGGAGAGAGAGTGAGAGTGAGAGTGGGGATGGGAGAGAGAGTGTGAGATTGAGAGTGAGGATGGGAGAGAGTGTGAGAGTGAGAGTGAGGATGGGAGAGAGAGTGTGGGAGGGAGGATGGGAGAGAGAGTGTCAGAGTGAGAGTGAGAATGGGAGAGAGTGTGTGAGAGTGAGAGTGAGAATGGGAGTGAGAGTGCGAGTGAGGATGGGAGAGAGAGTGTGAGAGTAAGAGTGAGGATGGGAGAGAGAGTGTGAGAGTGAGAGTGAGGATGGGAGAGAGTGTGTGAGGGTGAGAGTGAGAATGGGAGAGAGAGTGAGAGTGAGAGTGAGGATGGGAGAGAGAGTGTGAGATTGAGAGTGAGGATGGGAGAGAGTGTGAGAGTGAGAGTGCGGATGGGAGAGAGAGTGTGAGAGTGAGAGTGAGGATGGAAGAGAGGGTTTGAGAGTGAGAGTAAGAGTGACGATGGGAGAGAGAGTGTGAGAATGAGAGTGGGGTTGGGAGAGAGTGTGAGAGTGAGAATGAGAATGGGAGCGAATGTGAGAGTGCAAGTGCGGATGGGAGAGAGCGTGTCCGAGTAAGAGTGAGAGTGAGGATTGTTGAGAGAGTGTGAGAGTGACGGTGAGGATGGGAGAGAGAGTGTGAGAGTGAGTGTGAGGATGGGAGAGAGATTGTGAGAGTGAGAGTGAGGATGAGAGCGAGTGTGAGAGTGGGAGTGCAGATGGGAGAGAGTGTGAGAGTGAGAGTGAGGATGGGAGAGAGAGTGAGAGTGAGAGTGAGGATGGGAGAGAGAGTGTGAGAGTTGAAGTGAGAGAGGATGGGAGAGAGAGTGTGAGAGTGAGTGTGAGAGTGAGGACGGGAGAGAGTGTGCGAGTGACAGTGAGAATGGGAGGGAGTGTGAGAGTGAGAGTGAGGATGGGAGCGAGCGTATGAGATTGATAGTGAGGATGGGAGAGAGAGTGTGAGTGTGAGAGTGAGGATGGGAGAGAGATTGTGAGAGTGAGAATGAGAAGGGAAGAGAGTGTGAGAGTGAGAGTGCGATTGGGAGAGAGTGTGAGAGTGAGTATGAGTTTGGAAGAGAGTGTGAGAGTGAGAGTGAGGATGTGAGAGACTGTGAGAGTGAGATTGAGAAGGGAAGAGAGTGTGAAAGTTAGAGTGCGGATGGGAGAGAGTGTGAGAGTGAGGATGGGAGAGAGAATGTGAGAGAGAGTTTGTGAGTGAGGATGGGAGAGAGAGTGTGAGAGTGACTTTGAGGATGGGAGAGAGAGTGTGAGAGTGAGAGTGAGAGTGTGAGTGAGGATGGGAGAGAGAGCGAATGAGTATGAGTGTGGATGGGAGAGAGTGTGAGAGCGAGAGTGTGGATGGGAGAGAGAGTGTGAGAGTGAGAGTGTGGATGCGAGCGAGTGTGAGAGTGAGATTGAGAATGGGAGAGAGAGTGTGAGAGTTAGAGTGCGGATTGGAGAGAGTGTGAGAGTTAGATTGAGAAGGGAAGAGAGTGTGAGAGTTAGAGTGCGAATGGGAGAGAGTGTGAGACTGAGGATTGGAGAGAGTGTGAGATTGAGAGTGAGGATGGGAGAGAGAGTGTGCTATGACAGTGAGGATGGGAGAGAGTGTGTGAGAGTTCGAGTGAGAGTGAGGATGGGAAAAAGAGTGTGAGAATGAGAGTGAGAGTGAGGATGGGACACAGAGTGTGAGAGTGAGAGTGTGACTGTGGACGGGAGAGAGAGTGTGAGAGTGACAGTGAGATTGGGAGAGAGTGTGAGAGTGAGAGTGCAGATGGGAGAGAGAGTGAGAGTGAGAGTAAGGATGGGAGAGAGAGCGTGAGATTGATTGTGAGGATGGGAGAGAGTGTGAGAGTGAGAGTGCGGATGGGAGAGCGAAAGTGAGAGTGAGAGTGAGGATGGGACAGAGAGTGTGAGAGTGAGAGTGAGAGTGAGGATGGGAGAGAGAGTGTGAGAATGAGAGTGAGGGGTGCGAGTGAGTGTGAGAGTGAGAATGAGAATGGGAGCGAGAGTGTGAGAGTGAGTGTGAGGATGGGGAGAGAGTGTGAAAGTGAGAGTGAGAATGAGAGCGAGTGTGAGAGTGAGAGAGCGAATGGTTAGAGATGTGAGAGTGAGAGTGTGGATGAGAGCGAGTGTGCGAGTGAGAGTGAGAATGGAAGAGATAGTGTGAGAGTGTGAGTGTGGATGGGAGAGAGTGTGAGAGTGAGAGTGAGGATGGTAGAGAGTGTGTGAGAGTGAGAATGAGAAATGAAGAGAGTGTGAGAGTGAGAGTGCGATTGGGAGAGAATGTGAGAGTGAGGATTAGAAGGGAAGAGAGTGTGTGAGTGAAAGTGAGAGTGAGGATGGGAGAGAGTGTGAGAGTGAGATTGAGAAGGGAAGAGAGTGTGAGAGTGAGAGTGCGATTGGGAGAGAGTGTGAGATTGTGGATGAGAAGGGAAGAGAGTGTGAGAGTGAGAGTGAGAATGGGAGAGTGTGAGAGTGAGAATGGGAGAGTGAGAGTGAGGATGGGAGAGAGAATGTGAGAGTGAGAATGGGAGAGAGTGTGAGAGTGGAAGTGAGAATGGGAGAGTGTGAGAGTGAGAATGGGAGAGTGAGAGTGAGAGTGAGGATGGGAGAGAGAGTGTGAGAGTGAGAATGAGAATGAGGATGGGAGAGAGTGTGTGAGAGTTAGAGTGAGAGTGAGGATGGGAGAGAGATTGTGAGAGTGAGAGTGAGGATGGGAGAGAATGTGAGAGTGAGAATGAGGATGGGAGAGAGAGTGTGAGAGTGAGAATGGGAGAGAGTGTGAGAGTGGAAGTGCAAATGGGAGAGAGTGAGAGAGTGAGAGTGAGAATGTGAGAGAGAGTGTGAGAGTGAGAATGGGAGAGTGAGAGTGATAGTGAGGATGGGAGAGAGAGTGTGAGAGTGAGAGTGAGGATGGGAGAGAGAGTGTGAGAGTTAGAGTGAGAGTGAGGATGGGAGAGAGAGTGTGAGAGCGAGAGTGAGAGTGCAGATGGGAGAAAGAGTGAGGGTGAGAGTGAGGATGTGAGAGAGAGTGTGAGAGTGACAGTGAGGATGGGAGAGAGAGTGTGAGAGTGACATTGAGGATGGGAGAGAGTGTGAGAGTGCGAGTGAGGATGGGAGAGAGAGTGTGAGAGTGAGAATGAGAATTGGAGAGAGTTTGAGAGTGAGAGTGAGGATGGCAGAGAGAGTGTGAGAGTGAAAGTGAGGATGGGAGAGAGTGTGAGATTGAGAGTGAGGATGGGAGTGAATGAGTGAGAGTGAGAATGTGAGAGAGTGGGAGAGTGAGAGTGAGAGTGAGGATGGGAGAGAGAGTGTGAGAGTGAGAGTGAGGATGGGAGAGAGTGAGTGGGAGTGAGAGTGAGAATGAGGATGGGAGAGAGAGAGAGTGAGAATGAGAGTGACAATCGGAGAGAGAGTGTGAGAGCGATGGTGAGAGTGCGGATGGGAGACAGTGTGAGTGTGAGAGTGAGAGTGAGGATTGGAAAGAGAGTGTGAGAGTGAGAGTGAGGATTGGAGAGAAAGTGTGGGAGTGAGAGTGAGGATGGGAGAGAGCGTGTGAGGGTGAGAGTGAGAATGAGGAGGGTAGAGAGAGTGTGAGTGTGAGAGTGAGGATAGGAGCGTGAGTGTGAGAGTGAGTGGGGAAGGGAGAGAGAGTGAGAGAGTGAGAGTGTGGATGGGAGAGAGAGTGTGAGAGTGAGAGTGTGAGAGAGTGTGAGAGTGAAAGTGAGGATGGAACAGGAAGTGTGAGAGTGAGTGAGAATGGGAGTGAGAGAGTGAGAGTGATAGTGTGAATGGGAGAGAGTGTGAGAGTGAGAGTGAGGATGGGAGAGAGAGTGTGACAGTGAGAGTGAGGATGCGAGAAAGAGTGGGAGAGTGAGTGAGAATGGGAGTGAGTGCGTGAGAGTGAAAGTGAGGGTGGGAGAGAGAGTGTGAGAGTGAGAGTGAGAATGGGAGAGAGAGTGTAAGGGTGAGAGTGAGGATGGGAGAGAGAGTGTGAGGGTGAGAGTGAGGATTGGAGAGAGTGTGTGAGAGTGACAGCGAGGATGGGTAAGAGAGTGTGAGAGTGAGAGTGAGGATGGGAGAGAGAGTGTGAGAGTGAGAGTGAGAATGGGAGAGAGTGTGAGAGTGAGAGTGAGGATGGGAGAAAAAGTGTGATAGTAAGAGTGAGAATGGGAGAGAGTGTGAGAGTGAGAGAGACGATGGGTGGGAGAGTGTGAGACTGAGACTGAGGATGCGAGAGAGTGTGAGTGTGAGAGTGAGAGTGAGGATGGGTGATAGAGTGTGAGAGTGAGAGTGAGGACGGGAGAGAGAGAGTGAGAGTGAGAGTGAGGATGGGAGAGAATGTGAGAGTGAGAATGAGGATGGGCGAGAGAGTGAGAGTGAGAGTAAGAGTGCGGATGGGAGGGAGTGTGAGTGTGAGCGTGAGAGTAAGGAAGGGAGAGAGAGTGTGAGAGTGAGAGTGAGGATGGGAGAGAGTGAGTGAGGGTGAGAGTGAGAATGAGGATGGGAGAGAGAGTGTGAGAATGAGAGTGAGAATCGGAGAGAGAGTGCTAGAGCGAGAGTGAGCGTGTGGATGGGAGAGAGTGTGAGTGTGAGAGTGAGAGTGAGGATTGGAGAGAGAGTATGAGAGTGAGAGTGATGTTGGGAGAGAGAGTGTGAGAGTGAGAATGAGGATCGTAGAGAGAGTGTGAGAGTGAGAGTGAGGATGGGTGAGAGAGTGAGTGAGTGAGAGTGTGGATGGGAGAGAGAGTGTGAGAGTGTGGATGGGAGAGAATGTGTGAGAATGAGAGTGAGAATGAGGATGGGAGAGAGAGTGAGAGTGAGTGTGAGAATCGGAGAGAGTGAGTGTGTGAGTGCGGATGGGAGGGAGTGTGAGAGTGAGAGTGAGGATGGAAGAGGGAGTGAGAGAGTGAGTGAGAATGGGAGTGAGAGAGTGAGAGTGGTAGTGTGAATGGGAGAGAGTGTGAGAGCGAGAGTGAGGATGGGATAGAGAGTGTGACAGTGAGAGTGAGGATGGGAGAGAGAGTGTGAGTGTGAGTGAGAATGGGAGTGAGTGTGTGAGAGTGAGAGTGAGGATGGGAGAGAGAGTGAGAGTGAGAGTGAGAATGGGAGAATGAGTGTGAGAGTGAGAATGAGGATTGGAGAGAGAGTGTGAGGGTGAGAGTGAGGATGGGAGAGAGAGTGTGAGGGTGAGAGTGAAGATGGGAGAGAGAGTGTGAGAGTGACAGCGAGGATGGGAGAGAGAGTGTGTGAGTGAGAGTGAGGATGGGAGAGAGAGTGTGAGAGTGAGAGTGAGAATGGGAGAGAGTGTGAGAGTGAGAGTGAGAATTGGAGAGAGGGTGAGAGTGAGATTGTGAGTGAGGATGGGAGAGAGAGTGAGAGTGACAGCGAGGATGGGAGAGAGCGTGTGAGAGTGAGTGTGAGGATGGGAGAGACAGTGTGAGAGTGAGAGCGAGAATGAGAGAGAGTGTGAGAGTGAGAATGAGGATGTGAGAGGGAGAGTGAGAGTGAGAGTGAGGATGGCAGAGAATGTGAGAGTGAGAGTGAGGATGGGAGAGAGTGTGAGAGTGAAAGTGAGAAATGGAAAGAGAGTGAGAGATTGAGAGTGAGAATGGGAGAGAGTGTGAGAGTTAGAATGAGGATGTGAGAGAGAGTGTGAGAGTGAGAGTGTGGATGGGAGAGAGAGTGTGAGAGTGAGGATGGGAGAGAGTGTGTGAGAGTGAGAGTGAGAATGAGGATGGGAGAGAGAGTGTGAGAGTGAGAATCGGAGAGAGAGTGATAGTGAGAGTGCGGATGGGAGAGAGTGTGAGAGTGAAAGCGAGGGTGGAAGAGGGAATGTGAGAGTGAGTGAGAATGGGAGTGAGAGAGCAAGAGTGAGAGTGTGAATGGGAGAGAGTGTGAGAGTGAGAATGAGGATGGGAGAGAGAGTGTGATAGTGACAGTTAGGAAGCGAGAGAGAGTGTGAGAGTGAGTGAGAATGGGATTGTGTGCGTGAGAGTGAACGTGAGGATGGGAGAGAGAGTGTGAGAGTGAGAGTGAGGATGCGAGAGAGAATGAGTGTGAGAGTGAGAATGGGAGAATGAGTGTGACAGTGAGAGTGAGAGTGAGAATGGGAGAGTGAGTGTGAGAGTGAGAATGTTAGAGAGAGTGTGAGGGTGAGAGTGAGGATGGGACAGAGAGTGTGAGGGTGAGAGTGAGGATGGGAGAGAGAGTGTGAGAGGGACAGCGAGGATGGGAAAGAGAGTGTGGGAGTGAGAGTGAGGTTGGGAGTGCGAGTGTAAGAGTGAGAGTGAGAATGGGAGAGAGTATGAGAGTGAGAATGAGGATGGGAGAGAGAGTGTGAGAGTGAGAGTGAGAGTGAGGATAGGAGAGAAATTGTGATAGTGAGATTGAGAATGGGAAAGAGTGTGTGAGTGAGAGAGAGTGACGATGTGAGGGAGAGTGTGAGAGTGAGAGTGAGGATGGGAGAGAGAGTGTGACAGTGAGAGTGAGGATGGGTGAGAGAGTGTGAGTGTGAGTGAGAATGGGAGTGAGTGTGTGAGAGTGTGGATGTGAGAGAGTGTGTGAGAATGAGAGTGAGAATGAGGATGGGAGTGAGAGTGTGAGAGTGAGAATCGGAGAGAGTGAGAGTGTGAGTGTGGATGGGAGGGAGTTTGAGAATGAGAGTGAGGATGGAAGAGAGAGTGAGAGTGAGAGTGAGAATGGGAGAGAGTGTGAGAGTGAGAGAGAGAATTGGAGAGAGTGTGAGAGTGAGATTGAGAATGAGGATGGGAGAGAGAGTGAGAGTGACAGCGAGGATGGGAGAGAGCGTGTGAGAGTGAGTGTGAGAATGAGGATGGGAGAGAGAGTGTGAGAGTGTGGATGGGAGAGAGTGTGTGAGAATGATTGTGAGAATGAGGATGGGAGTGAGAGTGTGAGAGTAAGTGTGAGAATCGGAGAGAGTGAGAGTGTGAGTGCGGAATGGAGGGAGTGTGAGAGTGAGAGTGAGGATGGAAGAGGGAGTGAGAGAGTGAGTGAGAATGGGAGTGAGAGAGTGAGAGTGGTAGTGTGAATGGGAGAGAGTGTGAGAGCGAGAGTGAGGATGGGAGAGAGAGTGTGACAGTGAGAGTGAGGATGGGAGAGAGAGTGTGAGTGTGAGTGAGAATGGGACTGAGTGTGTGAGAGTGAGAGTGAGTGAGAGTGAGAATGGGAGAATGAGTGTGAGAGTGAGAATGAGGATTGGAGAGAGAGTGTGAGGGTGAGAGTGAGGATGGGACAGAGAGTGCGAAGGTGAGAGTGAAGATGGGAGAGAGAGTGTGAGAGTGACAGCGAGGATGGGAGAGAGAGTGTGAGAGTGAGAGTGAGGATGGGAGAGAGAGTGTGAGAGTGAGAGTGAGAATGGGAGAGAGTGTGAGAGTGAGAGTGAGAATTGGAGAGAGTGTGAGAGTGAGATTGAGAGTGAGGATGGGAGAGAGAGTGAGAGTGACAGCGAGGATGAGAGAGAGCGGTTGAGAGTGAGTGTGAGGATGGGAGAGACAGTGTGAGAGTGAGAGCGAGAATGAGAGAGAGTGTGAGAGTGAGAATGAGGATGTGAGAGGGAGAGTGAGAGTGAGAGTGAGGATGGGAGAGAATGTGAGAGTGAGAGTGAGGATGGGAGAGAGAGTGAGAGTGAGAGTGAGAATGGGAGAGAGTGTGAGAGTTAGAATGAGGATGTGAGAGAGAGTGTGAGAGTGAGAGTGAGAATCGGAGAGAGAGTGATAGCGAGAGTCCGGATGAGAGAGAGTGTGAGAGTGAAAGCGAGGATGGAAGAGGGAATGTGAGAGTGAGTGAGAATGGGAGTGAGAGAGTGAGAGTGACAGTGTGAATGGGAGAGTGTGTGAGAGTGAGAATGAGGATGGGAGAGAGAGTGCGATAGTGACAGTTAGGAAGCGAGAGAGAGTGTGAGAGCGAGTGAGAATGGGTGTGTGTGCGTGAGAGTGAACGTGAGGATGGGAGAGAGAGTGTGAGAGTGAGAGTGAGGATGCGAGAGAGAATGAGAGTGAGAGTGAGAATGTGAGAGTGTGAGAGTGAGAGTGAGGATGGGAGAGAGTGAGTGAGGGTGAGAGTGAGAATGAGGATGGGAGTGAGAGTGTGAGAGTGAGAGTGAGAATCGGAGAGAGTGAGAGTGTGAGTGTGGATGGGAGGGAGTTTGAGAGTGAGAGTGAGGATGGAAGAGAGAGTGAGAGAGTGAGTGAGAATGGGAGTGAGAGAGTGAGTGTGGTAGTGTGAATGGGAGAGAGTGTGAGAGCGAGAGTAAGGATGGGAGAGAGAGTGTGACAGTGAGAGTGAGGATGGGTGAGAGAGTGTGAGTGTGAGTGAGAATGGGAGTGAGTGTGTGAGAGTGTGGATGGGAGAGAGTGTGTGAGAATGAGAGTGAGAATGAGGATGGGAGTGAGAGTGTGAGAGTGAGAGTGAGAATCGGAGAGAGTGAGAGTGTGAGTGTGGATGGGAGGGAGTTTGAGAGTGAGAGTGAGGATGGAAGAGAGAGTGAGAGTGAGAGTGAGAATGGGAGAGAGTGTGAGAGTGAGAGTGAGAATTGGAGAGAGTGTGAGAGTGAGATTGAGAGTGAGGATGGGAGTAAAAGTGTGATAGTGAGAGTGATGATGGGAGAGAGTGTGAGAGTGAGAGTGACGATGTGAGGGAGAGTGAGAGAGTGAGAGTGAGAGTGAGGATAAGTGAGAGTGTGAGAGTGAGAGTGAGAGTGAGGATGGGAGAGATAGTGTGACAGTGAGAGTGAGGATGGGCGAGAGAGTGTGAGAGTGAGACTGAGAGTGAGGATGGGAGAGAGAGTGTGAGAGTGAGAGAGAGGATGGGAGAGAGTGTGAGAGTGAGAGTGAGGATTGGAGAGACAGTGTGAGAGTGACAGCGAGGATGGGTAAGAGAGTGTGAGAGTGAGAGTGAGGATGGGAGAGAGAGTGTCAGAGTGAGAGTGAGAATGGGAGAGAGTGTGAGAGTGAGAATGAGGATGGGAGAGAGAGTCTCCGAGTGAGAGTGAGGATGGGAGAAAAAGTGTGATAGTGAGAGTGAGAATGGAAGAGAGTGTGAGAGTCAGAGTGAGAGTCACGATGGGAGGGAGAGTGTGAGAGTGAGAGTGAGAATGGGAGAGAGTGTGAGAGTGAGAGTGAGAGTGAGGATTGGAGATAGAGTTTGAGAGTGAGAGTGAGGATGGTTGAGAGAGAGTGAGAGTGAGGATAGGAGAGAATATGAGAGTGAGAATGAGGATGGGAGAGAGTGTGAGAGTGAGCGTGAGGATGCGAGAGAGAATGAGAGTGAGAGTGAGAATGGGAGAATGAGTGTGACAGTGAGAGTGAGAGTGAGAATGGGAGAGTGAGTGTGAGAGTGAGAGACAGAATGGGAGAGAGAGTGCGAGGGTGAGAGTGAGGATGGGAGAGAGAGTGAGAGTGAGAGTGAGAATTGGAGAGAGTGTAAGAGTGAGATTGAGAGTGAGGATGGGAGAGAGAGTGATAGCGAGAGTCCGGATGAGAGAGAGTGTGAGAGTGAAAGCGAGGATGGAAGAGGGAATGTGAGAGTGAGTGAGAATGGGAGTGAGAGAGTGAGAGTGACAGTGTGAATGGGAGAGTGTGTGAGAGTGAGAATGAGGATGGGAGAGAGAGTGCGATAGTGACAGTTAGGAAGCGAGAGAGAGTGTGAGAGCGAGTGAGAATGGGTGTGTGTGCGTGAGAGTGAACGTGAGGATGGGAGAGAGAGTGTGAGAGTGAGAGTGAGGATGCGAGAGAGAATGAGAGTGAGAGTGAGAATGTGAGAGTGTGAGAGTGAGAGTGAGGATGGGAGAGAGTGAGTGAGGGTGAGAGTGAGAATGAGGATGGGAGTGAGAGTGTGAGAGTGAGAGTGAGAATCGGAGAGAGTGAGAGTGTGAGTGTGGATGGGAGGGAGTTTGAGAGTGAGAGTGAGGATGGAAGAGAGAGTGAGAGAGTGAGTGAGAATGGGAGTGAGAGAGTGAGTGTGGTAGTGTGAATGGGAGAGAGTGTGAGAGCGAGAGTAAGGATGGGAGAGAGAGTGTGACAGTGAGAGTGAGGATGGGTGAGAGAGTGTGAGTGTGAGTGAGAATGGGAGTGAGTGTGTGAGAGTGTGGATGGGAGAGAGTGTGTGAGAATGAGAGTGAGAATGAGGATGGGAGTGAGAGTGTGAGAGTGAGAGTGAGAATCGGAGAGAGTGAGAGTGTGAGTGTGGATGGGAGGGAGTTTGAGAGTGAGAGTGAGGATGGAAGAGAGAGTGAGAGTGAGAGTGAGAATGGGAGAGAGTGTGAGAGTGAGAGTGAGAATTGGAGAGAGTGTGAGAGTGAGATTGAGAGTGAGGATGGGAGTAAAAGTGTGATAGTGAGAGTGATGATGGGAGAGAGTGTGAGAGTGAGAGTGACGATGTGAGGGAGAGTGAGAGAGTGAGAGTGAGAGTGAGGATAAGTGAGAGTGTGAGAGTGAGAGTGAGAGTGAGGATGGGAGAGATAGTGTGACAGTGAGAGTGAGGATGGGCGAGAGAGTGTGAGAGTGAGACTGAGAGTGAGGATGGGAGAGAGAGTGTGAGAGTGAGAGAGAGGATGGGAGAGAGTGTGAGAGTGAGAGTGAGGATTGGAGAGACAGTGTGAGAGTGACAGCGAGGATGGGTAAGAGAGTGTGAGAGTGAGAGTGAGGATGGGAGAGAGAGTGTCAGAGTGAGAGTGAGAATGGGAGAGAGTGTGAGAGTGAGAATGAGGATGGGAGAGAGAGTCTCCGAGTGAGAGTGAGGATGGGAGAAAAAGTGTGATAGTGAGAGTGAGAATGGAAGAGAGTGTGAGAGTCAGAGTGAGAGTCACGATGGGAGGGAGAGTGTGAGAGTGAGAGTGAGAATGGGAGAGAGTGTGAGAGTGAGAGTGAGAGTGAGGATTGGAGATAGAGTTTGAGAGTGAGAGTGAGGATGGTTGAGAGAGAGTGAGAGTGAGGATGGGAGAGAATATGAGAGTGAGAATGAGGATGGGAGAGAGTGTGAGAGTGAGCGTGAGGATGCGAGAGAGAATGAGAGTGAGAGTGAGAATGGGAGAATGAGTGTGACAGTGAGAGTGAGAGTGAGAATGGGAGAGTGAGTGTGAGAGTGAGAGACAGAATGGGAGAGAGAGTGCGAGGGTGAGAGTGAGGATGGGAGAGAGAGTGAGAGTGAGAGTGAGAATTGGAGAGAGTGTAAGAGTGAGATTGAGAGTGAGGATGGGAGAGAGAGTGAGAGTGACAGCGAGGATGGGAGAGAGCGTGTGAGAGTGAGTGTGAGGATGGGAGAGACAGTGTGAGAGTGAGAGCGAGAATGAGAGAGAGTGTGAGAGTGAGAATGAGGATGTGAGAGGGAGAGTGAGAGTGAAAGTGAGGATGGGAGAGAATGTGAGAGTGAGAGTGAAGATGGGAGAGAGTGTGAGAGTGAAAGTGAGAATTGGAGAGAGAGTGAGAGATTGAGAGTGAGAATGGGAGTGAGTGTGAGAGTTAGAATGAAGATGTGAGAGAGAGTGTAAGAGTGAGACTGTGGATGGGAGAGAGAGTGTGAGAGTGAGGACGGGAGAGAGTGTGTGAGAGTGAGAGTGAGAATGAGGATGGGAGAGAGAGTGTGAGAGTGAGAGTGAGAATCGGAGAGAGAGTGATAGTGAGAGTGCGGATGGGAGAGAGTGTGAGAGTGAAAGCGAGGGTGGAAGAGGGAATGTGAGTGTGAGTGTGACAGTGTGAATGGGAGAGAGTGTGAGAGTGAGAATGAGGATGGGAGAGAGAGTGTGATAGTGACAGTTAGTAAGCGAGAGAGAGTGTGAGAGTGAGTGAGAATGGGAGTGTGTGCGTGAGAGTGAACGTGAGGATGGGAGAGAGAGTGTGAGAGTGAGAGTGAGGATGCGAGAGAGAATGAGAGTGAGAGTGAGAATGGGAGAATGAGTGTGACAGTGAGAGTGAGAGTGAGAATGGGAGAGTGAGTGTGAGAGTGAGAGTGAGAATGGGAGAGAGAGTGTGAGGGTGAGAGTGAGGATGGGAGAGAGAGTGTGAGGGTGAGAGTGAGGATGGGAGAGAGAGTGTGAGAGGGACAGCGAGGATGGGAAAGAGAGTGTGGGAGTGAGAGTGAGGTTGGGAGTGCGAGTGTAAGAGTGAGAGTGAGAATGGGAGAGAGTGTGAGAGTGAGAATGAGGATGGGAGAGAGAGTGTGAGAGTGAGAGTGAGAGTGAGGATAGGAGAGAAAGTGTGATAGTGAGAGTGAGAATGGGAGAGAGTGTGAAAGTGAGAGTGAGAGTGACGATGTGAGGGAGAATGTGAGAGTGAGAGTGAGGATGGGAGAGATTGTGTGACAGTGAGAGTGAGGATGGGCGAGAGAGTGTGAGAGTGAGAGTGAGGATGGGAGAGAGTGTGAGAGTGAGAGTGAGGATTGGAGGGAGAGTGTGAGAGTGACAGCGAGGATGGGTAAGAGAGTGTGAGAGTGAGAGTGAGGATGGGAGAGAGAGTGTCAGAGTGAGAGTGAGAATGGGAGAGAGTGTGAGAGTGAGAATGAGGATGGGAGAGAGAGTCTCCGAGTGAGAGTGAGGATGGGAGAAAAAGTGTGATACTGAGCGTGAGAATGGGAGAGAGTGTGAGAGTGAGAGTGACGATGGGAGGGAGAGTGTGAGAGTGATAGTGACGATGGGAGAGAGTGTGAGAGTGAGAGTGAGAGTGAGGATGGTTCAGAGAGAGTGAGAATGAGAGTGAGGATGGGAGAGAATGTGAGAGTGAGAATGAGGATGGGAGAGAGTGTGAGAGTGAGAGTGAGAGTGCGGATGGGAGAGAGTGTGAGTGTGAGCGTGAGAGTGAGGAAGGGAGAGAGAGTGTGAGAGTGAGAGTGAGGATGGGAGAGAGTGAGTGAGGGTGAGAGTGAGAATGAGGATGGGAGTGAGAGTGTGAGAGTGAGAGTGAGAATCGGAGAGAGTGAGAGTGTGAGTGTGGATGGGAGGGAGTTTGAGAGTGAGAGTGAGGATGGAAGAGAGAGTGAGAGAGTGAGTGAGAATGGGAGTGAGAGAGTGAGTGTGGTAGTGTGAATGGGAGAGAGTGTGAGAGCGAGAGTAAGGATGGGAGAGAGAGTGTGACAGTGAGAGTGAGGATGGGTGAGAGAGTGTGAGTGTGAGCGAGAATGGGAGTGTGTGTGTGAGAGTGTGGATGGGAGAGAGTGTGTGAGAATGAGAGTGAGAATGAGGATGGGAGTGAGAGTGTGAGAGTGAGAGTGAGAATCGGAGAGAGTGAGAGTGTGAGTGTGGATGGGAGGGAGTTTGAGAGTGAGAGTGAGGATGGAAGAGAGAGTGAGAGTGAGAATGGGAGAGAGTGTGAGAGTGAGAGTGAGAATTGGAGAGAGTGTGAGAGTGCGATTGAGAGTGAGGATGGAAGAGAGAGTGAGAGTGACAGCGAGGATGGGAGAGAGCGTGTGAGAGTGAGTGTGAGGATGGGAGAGACAGTGTGAGAGTGAGAGTGAGAATGAGAGAGAGTGTGTGAGTGAGAATGAGGATGTGAGAGGGAGAGTGAGAGTGAGAGTGAGGATGGGAGAGAATGTGAGAGTGAGAGTGAGGATGGGAGAGAGTGTGAGAGTGAAAGTGAGGATGGGAGAGAGTGAGTGGGAGTGAGAGTGAGAATGAGGATGGGAGAGAGAGAGTGTGAGAATGAGAGTGACAATCGGAGAGAGAGTGTGAGAGCGATGGTGAGAGTGCGGATGGGAGACAGTGTGAGTGTGAGAGTGAGAGTGAGGATTGGAGAGAGAATGTGAGAGTGAGAGTGAGGATTGGAGAGAAAGTGTGGGAGTGAGAGTGAGGATGGGAGAGAGCGTGTGAGGGTGAGAGTGAGAATGAGGAGGGTAGAGAGAGTGTGAGTGTGAGAGTGAGGATAGGAGCGTGAGTGTGAGAGTGAGTGGGTAAGGGAGAGAGAGTGAGAGAGTGAGAGTATGGATGGGAGAGAGAGTGTGAAAGGGAGAGTGAGAATGAGGATGGGAGAGAGTGTGAGAGTGAAAGTGAGGATGGAAGAGGAAGTGTGAGAGTGAGTGAGAATGGGAGTGAGAGAGTAAGAGTGATAGTGTGAATGGGAGAGAGTGTGAGAGTGAGAGTAAGGATGGGAGAGAGAGTGTGACAGTGAGAGTGAGGATGCGAGAAAGAGTGGGAGAGTGAGTGAGAATGGGAGTGAGTGCGTGAGAGTGAAAGTGAGGGTGGGAGAGAGTGTGTGAGAGTGAGAGTGAGAATGGGAGAGAGAGTGTAAGGGTGAGAGTGAGGATGGGAGAGAGAGTGTGAGGGTGAGAGTGAGGATTGGAGAGAGTGTGTGAGAGTGACAGCGAGGATGGGTAAGAGAGTGTGAGAGTGAGAGTGAGGATGGGAGAGAGAGTGTGAGAGTGAGAGTGAGAATGGGAGAGAGTGTGAGAGTGAGAGTGAGGATGGGAGAAAAAGTGTGAGAGGAAGAGTGAGAATGGGAGAGAGTGTGAGAGTGAGAGAGACGATGGGTGGGAGAGTGTGAGACTGAGACTGAGGATGCGAGAGAGTGTGAGTGTGAGAGTGAGAGTGAGGATGGGTGATAGAGTGTGAGAGTGAGAGTGAGGACGGGAGAGAGAGAGTGAGAGTGAGAGTGAGGATGGGAGAGAATGTGAGAGTGAGAATGAGGATGGGCGAGAGTGTGAGAGTGAGAGTGAGAGTGCGGATGGGAGGGAGTGTGAGCGTGAGCGTGAGAGTAAGGAAGGGAGAGAGAGTGTGAGAGTGAGAGTGAGGATGGGAGAGAGTGAGTGAGGGTGAGAGTGAGAATGAGGATGGGAGAGAGAGTGTGAGAATGAGAGTGAGAATCGGAGAGAGAGTGCTAGAGCGAGAGTGAGCGTGTGGATGGGAGAGAGTGTGAGTGTGAGAGTGAGAGTGAGGATTGGAGAGAGAGTATGAGAGTGAGAGTGATGTTGGGAGAGACAGTGTGAGAGTGAGAATGAGGATCGTAGAGAGAGTGTGAGAGTGAGAGTGAGGATGGGTGAGAGAGTGAGAGAGTGAGAGTGTGGATGGGAGAGAGAGTGTGAGAGTGTGGATGTGAGAGAATGTGTGAGAATGAGAGTGAGAATGAGGATGGGAGAGAGAGTGTGAGAGTGAGTGTGAGAATCGGAGAGAGTGAGTGTGTGAGTGCGGATGGGAGGGAGTGTGAGAGTGAGAGTGAGGATGGAAGAGGGAGTGAGAGAGTGAGTGAGAATGGGAGTGAGAGAGTGAGAGTGGTAGTGTGAATGGGAGAGAGTGTGAGAGCGAGAGTGAGGATGGGAGAGAGAGTGTGACAGTGAGAGTGAGGATGGGAGAGAGAGTGTGAGTGTGAGTGAGAATGGGAGTGAGTGTGTGAGAGTGTGGATGGGAGAGAGTGTGTGAGAATGAGAGTGAGAATGAGGATGGGAGTGAGAGTGTGAGAGTGAGAGTGAGAATTGGAGAGAGTGTGAGAGTGAGATTGAGAGTGAGGATGGGAGAAAAAGTGTGATAGTGAGAGTGAGAATGGGAGAGAGTGTGAAAGTGAGAGTGACGATGTGAGGGAGAGTGTTTGAGCGAGAGTGAGAGTGAGGATAAGAGAGAGTGTGAGAGTGCGATTGAGAGTGAGGATGGACGAGAGAGTGAGAGTGACAGCGAGGATGGGAGAGAGCGTGTGAGAGTGAGTGTGAGGATGGGAGAGACAGTGTGAGAGTGAGAGTGAGAATGAGAGAGAGTGTGTGAGTGAGAATGAGGATGTGAGAGGGAGAGTGAGAGTGAGAGTGAGGATGGGAGAGAATGTGAGAGTGAGAGTGAGGATGGGAGAGAGTGTGAGAGTGAAAGTGAGAATTGGAGAGAGAGTGTGAGATTGAGAGTGAGAATGGGAGAGAGTGTGAGAGTAAGAATGAGGACGTGAGAGAGAGTGGGAGAGTGAGAGTGTGGATGGGAGAGAGAGTGTGAGAGTGAGGAAGGGAGAGAGCTTGTGAGAGTGAGAGTGAGGATTGGAGATAGAGTGTGAGAGTGAGGATGGTTGAGAGAGAGTGAGAGTGAGAGTGAGGATGGGAGAGAATGTGAGAGTGAGAATGACAATGGGAGAGAGTGTGAGAGTGAGAGTGAGAGTGCGGATGGGAGAGAGTGTGAGCGTGAGCGTGAGAGTGAGGAAGGGGGAGAGAGTGTGAGAGTGAGAGTGAGGATGGGAGAGAGTGAGTGAGGGTGAGAGTGAGAATGAGGATGGGAGTGAGAGTGTGAGAGTGAGAGTGAGAATCGGAGAGACTGAGAGTGTGAGTGTGGATGGGAGGGAGTTTGAGAGTGAGGATGGAAGAGAGAGTGAGTGAGTGAGTGAGAATGGGAGTGAGAGAGTGAGTGTGGTAGTGTGAATGGGAGAGAGTGTGAGAGCGAGAGTAAGGATGGGAGAGAGAGTGTGACAGTGAGAGTGAGGATGGGTGAGAGAGTGTGAGTGTGAGTGAGAATGGGAGTGAGTTTGTGAGAGTGTGGATGGGAGAGAGTGTGTGAGAATGAGAGTGAGAATGAGGATGGGAGTGAGAGTGTGAGAGTGAGAGTGAGAATTGGAGAGAGTGTGAGAGTGAGATTGAGAGTGAGGATGGGAGAAAAAGTTTGATAGTGAGAGTGAGAATGGGAGAGAGTGTGAGAGTGCGAGTGACGATGTGAGGCAGAGTGTGAGAGTGAGAGTGAGAGTGAGGATAAGAGAGAGTGTGAGAGTGAGAGTGAGAGTGAGGATGGGAGAGATAGTGTGACAGTGAGAGTGAGGATTGGCGAGAGAGTGTGAGAGTGAGAGTGAGAGTGAGGATGGGAGAGAGTGTGTGAGAGTGAGAGTGAGGATAGGAGAGAGAGTGTGAGAGTGAGAGTGAGGATGGGAGAGAGTGTGAGAGTGAGAGTGAGGATTGGAGAGACAGTGTGAGAGTGACAGCGAGGATGGGTAAGAGAGTGTGAGAGTGAGAGTGAGGATGGGAGAGAGAGTATCAGAGTGAGAGTGAGAATGGGAGAGAGTGTGAGAGTGAGAATGAGGATGGGAGAGAGAGTCTCCGAGTGAGAGTGAGGATGGGAGAAAAAGTGTGATAGTGAGAGTGAGAAAGAAAGAGAGTGTGAGAGTGAGAGTGAGAGTCACGATGGGAGGGAGAGTGTGAGAGTGAGAGTGAGGATGGGAGAGAGTGTGAGAGTGAGAGTGAGAGTGAGGATTGGAGATAGAGTTTGAGAGTGAGAGTGAGGATGGTTGAGAGAGAGTGAGAGTGAGGATGGGAGAGAATATGAGAGTGAGAATGAGGATGGGAGAGAGTGTGAGAGTGAGCGTGAGAGTGAGGAAGGGAGAGAGAGAGTGAGAGTGAGAGTGAGGATGGGAGAGAGAGTGCTAGAGCGAGAGTGAGAGTGTGGATGGGAGGGAGTGTGAGTGTTAGAGCGAGAGTGAGGTTTGGAGAGAGAGTATGAGAGTGAGAGTGATGTTGGGAGAGAGAGTGTGAGAGTGAGAGTGAGGTTGGGAGAGAGCGTGTGAGGGTGAGAGTGAGAGTGTGGATGGGAGAGAGAGTGTGAGAGTGTGGATGGGAGAGAGTGTGTGAGAATGAGAGTGAGAATGAGGATGGGAGTGAGAGTGAGAGTGAGAATCGGAGAGAGTGAGAGTGTGAGTGCGGATGGGAGGGAGTTTGAGAGTGAGAGTGAGGATGGAAGACAGAGTGAGAGAGTGAGTGAGAATGGGAGTGAGAGAGTGAGTGTGGTAGTGTGAATGGCAGAGAGTGTGAGAGCGAGAGTGAGGATGGGAGAGAGAGTGTGACAGTGAGAGTGAGGGTGGGTGAGAGAGTGTGAGTGTGAGTGAGAATGGGAGTGAGTGTGTGAGAGTGTGGATGGGAGAGAGTGTGTGAGAATGAGAGTGAGAATGAGGATGGGAGTGAGAGTGTGAGAGTGAGAGTGAGAATCGGAGAGTGTGCAAGTGTGAGTGCGGATGAGAGGGAGTTTGAGAGTGAGTGTGAGGATGGAAGAGAGAGTGAGAGTGAGAGTGAGAATGGGAGAATGAGTGTGAGAGTGAGAATGAGGATGGTAGAGAGAGTGTGAGGGTGAGAGTGAGGATGGAAAAGAGAGTGTGAGGGTGAGAGTGAAGATGAGAGAGAGAGTGTGAGAATGACAGCGAGGATGGGATAGAGAGTGTGATAGTGAGAGTGAGGATGGGAGAGAGTGTGTGAGAATGAGAGTGAGAATGAGGATGGGAGTGAGAGTGTGAGAGTGAGAGTGAGAATCGGAGAGAGTGAGAGTGTGAGTGCGGATGGGAGGGAGTTTGAGAGTGAGAGTGAGGATGGAAGAGAGTGTGAGAGTGAGAGTGAGAATGGGAGAGAGTGTGAGAGTGAGAATGAGGATGGGAGAGAGAGTGTGACAGTGAGAGTGAGAGTGAGGATGGGAGAGAAAGTGTGATAGTGAGAGTGAGGATGGGAGAGAGTGTGTGAAAATGAGAGTGAGAATGAGGATGGGAGTGAGAGTGTGAGAGTGAGAGTGAGAATCGGAGAGAGTGAGAGTGTGAGTGCGGATGGGAGGGAGTTTGAGAGTGAGAGTGAGGATGGAAGAGAGTGTGAGAGTGAGAATGAGGATGGGAGAGAGAATGTGAGAGTGAGAGTGAGAGTGAGAGTGAGGATGGGAGAGAAAGTGTGATAGTGAGAGTGAGAATGGGAAAGAGTGCGAGAGTGAGTGCGGATGGGAGGGAGTTTGAGAGTGAGAGTGAGGATGGAAGAGAGAGTGGGAGTGAGAGTGAGAATGGGAGAATGAGTGTGAGAGTGAGAATGAGAATTGTAGAGAGAGTGTGAGGGTGAGAATGAGGATGGAAGAGAGAGTGTGAGGGTGAGAGTGAAGATGGGAGAGAGAGTGTGAGAGTGACAGCGAGGATGGGATAGAGAGTGTGAGAATGAGAGTGAGGATGGGAGAGAGTGTGAGAGTGAGAGTGAGAATGGGAGAGAGTGTGAGAGTGAGAATGAGGATGGGAGAGAGAGTGTGAGAGTGAGAGTGAGGATGGGAAAGAAAGTGTGATAGTGAGAGTGAGAATTGGAGAGATTGAGAGTGAGAGTGAGAGTGACGATGGGAGGGAGAGTGTGAGAGTGAGAGTGAAGATGGGAGAGAGTATGACAGTGAGAGTGAGAGTGAGGATGGGAAAGAGAGAGTGAGAGTGAGGGTGAGGATGGGAGAGAAAGTGAGAGTGAAAGTGAGGATGGGAGAGAGTGTGAGAGTGAGAGTGAGAATTGGAGAGAGTGTGAGAGTGAGATTGAGAGTGAGGATGGGAGAGAAAGTGAGAGTGACATCGAGGATGGGAGAGAGAGTGTGAGAGTGAGTGTGAGGATGGGAGAGACAGTGTGAGAGTGAGAGTGAGAATGGGAGAGAGAGTGAGAGTGAGAATGAGGATGTGAGAGGGAGAGTGAGAGTGAGAGTGAGGATGGGAGAGAATGTGAGAGTGAGAGTGAGGATAGGAGAGAGAGTGAGAGTGAGAGTGAGAATTGGAGAGAGAGTGTGAGATTGAGAGTGAGAATGGGAGAGAGTGTGAGAGTGAGAATGAGGATGGGAGAGAGAGTGTGAGAGTGAGAGTGTGGATGGGAGAGAGAGTGTGAGAGTGAGGATGGGTAAGATTGTGTGAGAGTGAGAGTGAGAATGAGGATGGGAGACAGAGTGTGAGAGTGAGAGTGAGAATCGGAGAGAGAGTGAGAGTCTGAGTGCGGATGGGAGAGAGTGTGAGAGTGAAGGCGAGGGTGCAAGAGGGAGTGTGAGAGTGAGTGAGAATGGAAGTGAGAGAGTGGGAGTGACAGTGTGAATGGGAGAGAGTGTGAGAGGGAGAATGAGGATGGGAGAGAGAGTGTGATAATGACAGTTAGGAAGCGAGAGAGAGTGTGAGAGTGAGTGAGAATGGGAGTGTGTGCGTGAGAGCGAACGTGAGGATGGTAGAGAGAGTGTGAGCGTGAGAGTGAGGATGCGAGAGAGAATGAGAGTGCGAGTGAGAATGGGAGAATGAGTGTGAGAGTGAGAGTGAGAGTGAGAATGGGAGAGTGAGTGAGAGAGTGAGAGTGAGAATGGGAGAGAGAGTGTGAGGGTGAGAGTGAGGATGGGAGAGAGAGTGTGAGAGTGACAGCGAGGATGGGAAAGAGAATGTGAGAGTGAGAGTGAGGTTGGAAGAGCGAGTGTGAGAGTGAGAGTGAGAATGGGAGAGAGTGTGAGAGTGAGAATGAGGATGGGAGAGAGAGTGTGAGAGAGTGAGTGAGAGTAAGGATGGGAGAGAAAGTGTGATAGTGAGAGTGAGAATGGGAGAGAGTGTGAGAGTGAGAGTGAGAGTGACGATGTGAGGGAGAGTGTGAGAGTGAGAGTGAGGATGGGAGAGAGTGTGAGAGTGAGAGTGAGAGTGAGGATGCGAGCGAGAGTGTGAGAGTGAGAGTGAGAATCGGAGAGAGAGTGAGAGTGAGAGTGCGGATGGGAGAGAGTGTGAGAGTGAAGGCGAGGGTGGAAGAGGGAGTGTGAGAGTGAGTGAGAATGGAAGTGAGAGAGTGGGAGTGACAGTGTGAATGGGAGAGAGTGTGAGAGGGAGAATGAGGATGGGAGAGAGAGTGTGATAATGACAGTTAGGACGCGAGAGAGAGTGTGAGAGTGAGTGAGAATGGGAGTGTGTGCGTGAGAGCTAACGTGTGGATGGTAGAGAGAGTGTGAGAGTGAGAGTGAGGATGCGAGAGAGAATGAGAGTGCGAGTGAGAATGGGAGAATGAGTGTGAGAGTGAGAGTGAGAGTGAGAATGGGAGAGTGAGTGAGAGAGTGAGAGTGAGAATGGGAGAGAGAGTGTGAGGGTGAGAGTGAGGATGGGAGAGAGAGTGTGAGAGTGACAGCGAGGATGGGAAAGAGAGTGTGAGAGTGAGAGTGAGGTTGGAAGAGCGAGTGTGAGAGTGAGAGTGAGAATGGGAGAGAGTGTGAGAGTGAGAATGAGGATGGGAGAGAGAGTGTGAGAGAGTGAGTGAGAGTAAGGATGGGAGAGAAAGTGTGATAGTGAGAGTGAGAATGGGAGAGAGTGTGAGAGTGAGAGTGAGAGTGAGGATGCGAGCGAGAGTGTGAGAGTGAGAGTGAGGATGGGAGAGAGTGTGAGAGTGAGAGTGAGAGTGAGGATGCGAGCGAGAGTGTGAGAGAGGGAGTGAGGATGGGAGAGAGAGAGTGAGAGTGAGGATGGGAGAGACTGTGAGAGTGAGAGTGAGGATGGGAGAGAGTGTGAGAGTGAGAGTGAGAGTGCGGATGGGAGACAGTGTAAGTGTGAGCGTGAGAGAGGGGGAGGGAGGGAGAGTGTGAGAATGACGATGGGAGAGAGAGTGTGAGAATGAGAGGGAGAATCGGAAAGAGAGTGCTAGAGCGAGAGTGAGAGTGCGGATGGGAGAGAGTGTGATTGTGAGAGTGAGGATGGGAGAGAGAGTGTGAGAGTGAGAGTGAGGATGGGAGAGGGAGTGTCAGAGTGAGAGTGAGGATGGGAGAGAGAGTGTGAGGGTGAGAGTGAGGATGGGAGAGAGAGTGTGAGAGTGAGAGTGAGGATGGGAGAGGGAGTGTCAGAGTGAGAGTCAGGATGGGAGAGAGAGTGTGAGAGTGTGAGTGAGAATGGGAGAGAGTGTGAGAGTGAGAATGGTAAAATGAGTGTGAGAGTGAGAATGAGGAATGTAGAGAGATTGTGAGGGTGAGAGTGAGGATGGAAGAGAGAGTGTGATGGTGAGAGTGAAGATGGGAGAGAGAGTGAGAGAGTGACAGCGAGGATGGGAGAGAGAGTGTGAGAGTGAGAGTGAGGATGGGGGAGAGAGTGTGAGAGTGAGAGTGAGAATGGGAGAGAGTGTGAGAGTGAGAATGAGGATGGGAGAGAGAGTGTGAGAGTGAGGGTGAGAGTGAGGATGGGAAAGAAAGTGTGATAGTGAGAGTGAGAATGGGAGAGAGTGTGAGAGTGAGAGGGAGAGTGACGATGGGAGGGAGAGTGTGAGATTGAGAGTGAAGATGGGAGAGAGTATGAGAGTCAGAGTGAGAGTGAGAATGGGAGAGAGAGAGTGAGAGTGAGGATGGGAGAGAGAGAGAGTCAGAGTGAGAGTGAGGATGGGAGAGAATGTGAGAGTGCAAGTGAGGATGGGAGAGAGTGTGAGAGTGAGAGTGAGAATTGGAGAGAGTGTGAGAGTGAGATTGAGAGTGAGGATGGGAGAGAGAGTGAGAGTGACAGCGAGGATGGGAGAGAGAGTGCGAGAGTGAGTGTGAGGATGGGAAAGACAGTGTGAGAGTGAGAGTGAGAATGGGAGAGAGTGTGAGAGTGAGAATGAGGATGTGAGAGTGAGAGTGAGAGTGAGAGTGAGGATGGAAGAGAGAGTGAGAGAGTGTGGATGGAAGAGAGTGTGTGAGAATGAGAGTGAGAATGAGGATGGGAGAGAGAGTGTGACAGTGAGAGTGAGGATTGGTGAGAGGGTGTGAGTGTGAGTGAGAATGGGAGTGAGTGTGTGAGAGTGTGGATGGGAGAGAGTGTGTGAGAATGAGAGTGAGAATGAGGATGGGAGTGAGAGTGTGAGAGTGAGAGTGAGAATCGGAGAGAGTGCGAGTGTGAGTGCGGATGGGAGGGAGTTTGAGAGTGAGAGTGACGATGGAAGAGAGAGTGAGAGTGAGAATGGGAGAATGAGTGTGAGAGTGAGAATGAGGATTGTAGAGAGAGTGTGAGGGTGAGAGTGAGGATGGAAGAGAGAGTGTGAGGGTGAGAGTGAAGATGGGAGAGAGAGTGTGAGAGTGACAGCGAGGATGGGATAGAGAGTGTGAGAGTGAGGATGGGAGAGAAAGTGTGATAGTGAGAGTGAGAATGGGAGAGAGTGTGAGAATGAGAGGGAGAGTGACGATGGGAGGGAGAGTGTGAGACTGAGAGTGAAGATGGGAGAGAGTATGAGAGTGAGAGTGAGAGTGAGGATGGGAGAGAGAGTGTGAGAGTGAGGATCAGAGAGTGAGAGTGAGAGTGAGGATTGGAGAGAATGTGAGAGTGAAAGTGAGGATGGGAGAGAGTGTGAGAGTGAGAATTGGAGAGAGTGTGAGAGTGAGATTGAGAGTGAGGGTGGGAGAGAGAGTGAGAGTGACAGCGAGGATGGGAGAGAGAGTGCGAGAGTGAGTGTGAGGATGGGAAAGACAGTGTGAGAGTGAGAGTGAGAATAGGAGAGAGTGTGAGAGTGAGAGTGATGTTGCGAGAGAGAGTGTGAGAGTGAGAGTGAGGATGGGAGAGAGCGTATGAGGGTGAGAGTGAGAGTGTGGATGGGAGAGAGAGTGTGAGAGTGTGGATGGGAGAGAGTGTGTGAGAATGAGAGTGAGAATGAGGATGGGAGTGAGAGTGTGAGAGTGAGAGTGAGAATCGGAGAGAGTGAGAGTGTGAGTGCGGATGGGAGGGTGTTTGAGAGTGAGAGTGAGGAAGGAAGAGAGAGTGAGAGAGTGATTGAGAATGGGAGTGAGAGAGTGAGAGTGGTAGTGTGAATGGGAGAGAGTGTGAGAGCGAGAGTGAGGATGGGAGAGTGAGTGTGACAGTGAGAGTGAGAATGGGTGAGAGAGGGTGAGTGTGAGTGAGAATGGGAGTGAGTGTGTGAGAGTGTGGATGGGAGAGAGTGTGTGAGAATGAGAGTGAGAATGAGGATGGGAGTGAGAGTGTGAGAGTGAGAGTGAGAATCGGAGAGAGTGCGTGCATGAGTACGGATGGGAGGGAGTTTCAGAATGAGAGGGTGGATGGAAGAGAGAGTGAGAGTGAGAGTGAGAATGGGAGAATGAGTGTGAGAGTGAGAATGAGGATTGTAGAGAGAATGTGAGGGTGAGAGTGAGGATGGAAGAAAGAGTGTGAGAGTGACAGCGAGGATGGGAGAGAGAGTGTGAGAGTGAGAGTGAGGATGGGAGATAGAGTGTGAGAGTGAGAGTGAGGATGGGTGAGTGTGAGGATGGGAGAGACAGTGTGAGAGTGAGAGTGAGAATGGGAGAATGAGTGTGAGAGTGAGAATGAGGACTGTAGAGAGAGTGTGAGGGTGAGAGTGAGGATGGAATAGAGAGTGTGAGGGTGAGAGTGAAGATGGGAGAGAGAGTGTGAGAGTGACAGCGAGGATGGGAGAGAGAGTGTGAGAGTGAGAGTGAGGATGGGCGAGAGAGTGTGAGAGTGAGAGTGAGAATGGGAGAGAGTGTGAGAGTGAGAATGAGGATGGGAGAGAGAGTGTGAGAGTGAGAATGAGAGTGAGGATGGGAAAGAAAGTGTGATAGTGAGAGTGAGAATGGGAGAGAGTGTGAGAGTGAGAGGGAGAGTGACGATGGGAGGGAGAGTATGAGATTGAGAGTGAAGATGGGAGAGAGTATGAGAGTGAGAGTGAGAGTGAGGATGGGAGAGAGAGAGTGAGAGTGAGGATGGGAGAGAGAGAGTCAGAGTGAGAGTGAGAATGGGAGAGAATGTGAGAGTAAAAGTGAGGATGGGAAAGACAGTGTGAGAGTGAGAGTGAGAATGGGAGAGAGTGTGAGAGTGAGAATGAGGATGTGAGAGTGAGAGTGAGAGTGGGGATGGAAGAGAGAGTGAGAGAGTGAGTGAGAATGGGAGTGAGAGAGTGAGAGTGGTAGTGTGAATGTGTGAGAGCGAGAGTGAGGATGGGAGAGAGAGTGTGACAGTGAGAGTGAGGATAGGTGAGAGAGAGTGAGTGTGAGTGAGAATGGGAGTGAGTGTGTGAGAGTGTGGATGGAAGAGAGTGTGTGAGAATGAGAGTGAGAATGAGGATGGGAGTGTGAGAGTGAGAGGGAGAATCGGAGAGAGTGCGAGTGTGAGTGCGGCTGGGAGGGAGTTTGAGAGTGAGAGTGAGGATGGAAGAGAGAGTGAGTGTGAGAATGGGAGAATGAGTGTGAGAGTGAGAATGAGGATTGTAGAGAGAGTGTGAGGGTGAGAGTGAGGATAGAAGAGGGAGTGTGAGGGTGTGAGTGAAGATGGGAGAGAGAGTGTGAGAGTGACAGCGAGGATGGGAGAGAGAGTGTGAGAGTGAGAGTGAGAATGGGAGAGAGTGTGAGAGTGAGAATGAGGATGGGAGAGAGAGTGTGAGAGTGAGAGTGAGGATGGGAAAGAAAGTGTGACAGTGAGAGTGAGAATGGGAGAGAGTGTGAGAGTGAGAGTGAGAGTGACGATGGGAGGGAGAGTGTGAGATTGAGAGTGAAGATGGGAGAGAGTATGAGAGTGAGAGTGAGAGTGAGGATGGGAGAGAGAGTGTGTGAGTGAGGATGGGAGAGAGAGAGTGAGAGTGAGAGTGAGGATGGGAGAGAATGTGAGAGTGAAAGTGAGGATGGGAGAGAGTGTGAGAGTGAGAATGAGAATTGGAGAGAGTGTGAGAGTGAGATTGAGAGTGAGGATTGGAGAGAGAGTGAGAGTGACAGCGAGGATGGGAGAGAGAGTGCGAGAGTGAGTGTGAGGATGGGAGAGACAGTGTGAGAGTGAGAGTGAGAATGGGAGAGAGTGTGAGAGTGAGAATGTGGATGTGAGAGTGAGAGTGAGAGTAAGAGTGAGGATGGGAGAGAATGTGAGAGTGAGAGTGAGGATAGGAGAGAGTGTGAGAGTGAGAGTGAGAATTGGAGAGAGAGTGTGAGATTGAGAGTGAGAATGGGAGAGAGTGTGAGAGTGAGAATGAGGATGGGAGAGAGAGTGTGAGAGTGAGAGTGAGGATGGGAGAGAGAGTGTGAGAGTGAGAGTGTGGATGGGAGAGAGTTTGAGAGTGACAGTGAGGATTGCAGAGAGTGTGTGAGAGTGAGAGTGAGGATGGGAGAGAGTGAGAGTGAGCGTGCGGATTGGAGAGAGTGTGAGAATGAGAGTGAGAGTGAGGATTGCAGAGAAAGTGTGAGAGTGAAAGTGAGGTTGGGAGAGAGAGTGTGAGAGTGAGATTGAGAATGGGAGAGAGAGTGTGAGAGTGTGAGTTAGGATGGTAGAGAGAGTGTGAGAGTGAGAGTGAGGATGGGAGAGAGTGTGAGAGTGAGAGTGAGAATCGGACAGAGACTGAGAGTGAGAGTGCGGATCGGAGGGAGTGTGAGAATGAGAGTGAGAGTGAGGATTGGAGAGAAAGTGTGAGAGTGAAAGTGAGGTTGGCAGAGAGAGTGTGAGAGTGAGAGTGAGAATGGGAGAGAGAGTGTGAGAGTGTGAGTTAGGATGGTAGAGTGAGTGAGAGAGTGACAGTGAGATGGGAGTGAGTGAGAGTGAGGATCGGAGAGAGAGTGTGAGAGTGAGAGTGAGGATGGGAGAGAGTGTGAGAGTGAGAGTGAGAATCGGAGAGAGAGTGAGAGTGAGAGTGCGGATGGGAGAGAGTGTGAGAGTGAAAGCGAGGATGGAAGAGGGAGTGTGAGAGTGAGTGAGAATGGGAGTGAGAGAGTGAGAGTGACAGTGTGAATGGGAGAGAGTGTGAGAGTGAGGATGGGAGATAGAGTGTGATAGTGACAGTGAGGATGCGAGAGAGCGTATGAGAGTGAGTGAGAATGGGAGTGTGTGCGTGAGTGAAAGTGAGGATGGGAGAGAGAGTGTGAGAGTGAGAGTGAGGATGCGAGAGAGAATGAGAGTGAGAGTTAGAATGGGAGAATGAGTGTGAGAGTGAGAGTGAGAGTGAGAATGGGTGAGTGAGTGAGAGAATGAGAGTGAGAATGGGAGAGAGAATGTGAGGGTGAGAGTGAGGTTGGGAGAGAGAGTGTGAGGGTTAGAGTGAGGATGGGAGAGAGAGTGTGAGAGTGACAGCGAGGATGGGAAAGAGAGTGTGAGAGTGAGAGTGAGGTTGGGAGAGAGAGTGTGAGAGTGAGAGTGAGAATGGGAGAGAGTGTGAGAGTGTGAATGAGGATGGGAGAGAGTGTGAGAGTGAGAGTGAGAGTGAGGATGGGAGAGAAAGTGTGATAGTGAGAGTGAGAATGGGAGAGAGTGTGAGAGTGAGAGCGAGAGTGACGATGTGAGGGAGAGTGTGAGAGTGAGAGTGAGGATGAGAATGAGTGTGAGAGTGAGAGTGCGAATGGGGGAGAGAGTGAGAGTGAGGATGCGAGTGAGAGTGTGAGAGTGAGAGTGAGGATGGGAGAGAGAGTGTGAGAGTGAGAGTGAGGATGGTAGAGAGAGAGTTAGAGTGTCAGTGAGAATGGGAGTGATTGTGAGAGTGAGGACGGCAGAGAGGGTGAGAGTGACAGAGAGGTTGGGTGAGAGAGTGCGAGATTGAGTGCGAGGATGGGAGAGAGTGTGAGAGTGAGACTGAGGATTGGAGAGAGAGTGTGAGAGTTTGAGTGAGAGTGAGGATGTGAGAGAGAGTGTGAGAGCGAGAGCGAGTGTGCGGATGGGAGAGAGTGTGAGTGTCAGAGTGAGAGTGAGGATGGGAGAGAGAGTGTGAGAGTGTGAGTTAGGATGGTAGAGTGAGTGTGAGAGTGAGAGTGTGATGGGAGAGAGTGAGAGTGAGGATGGGAGAGAGAGTGTGAGAGTGAGAGTGAGGATGGGAGAGTGAGTGTGAGAGCGAGAGTGAGAGTGCGGATGGGAGAGAGTGTGAGTGTGAGAGTGAGAGTGAGTATGGGAGAGAGAGTGTGAGAGTGAGAGTGAGGATGGGAGAGAGAGTATCAGAGTGATAGTAAGGATGGGAGAGAGTGTGAGAGTGAGAGTGACAGTGAGGATGGGAGAGAGAGTGTGAGAGTGAGAGTTAGGATGGGAGAGAGAGTGTGAGAGTTAGAGTGAGAGTGAGGATGGGAGAGAGAGTGTGAGAGCGAGAGTGAGAGTGCGGATGGGAGAGAGTGTGAGTGTGAGATTGAGAATGAGGATGGGAGAGAGAGTGTGAGAATGAGAGTGAGAATCGGAGAGAGTGTGAGAGCAAGAGTGAGAGTGCCAATGGGAGAGAGTGTGAGTGTGAGAGTGAGAGTGAGGATTGGAGAGAGAGTGTGAGAGTGAGAGTAAGGATGGGAGAGAGAGTGTGGGAGTGAGAGTGAGGATGGGAGAGAGCGTGTGAGGGTGAGAGTGAGAATGAGGATGGTTGAGAGAGTGTGAGTGTGAGAGTGAGGATAACAAAGAGAGTGTGAGAGTGAGTATGGGAGAGAGAGTGTGAGAGTGAGAATTAGGATGGGAGAGAGTGTGTGAGAGTGAGAGTGAGGATGAAAGAGGGAGTGTGAGAGTGAGTGAAAATGGGAGTGAGAGAGTGAGAGTGAGAGTGCGGATGGGAGAGTGTGTGAGAGTCAAAGTGAGAATGGAAGAGGGAGTGTGAGAGTGAGTGAGAATGGGAGTGAGAGAGTGAGACTGACAATGTGAATGGGAGAGAGTGTGAGAGTTTGATTGAGGATGCGAGAGAGAGTGTGAGAGTGAGAGTGAGGATGGGAGAATGTGTGTGACAGTGAGAGTGAGAGTGAGAATGGGAGAGTGTGTGTGAGAGTGAGAGGGAGAATGGGAGAGAGAGTGTGAGGGTGAGATTGTGGATGGGAGAGAGAGTGTGAGGGTGAGAGTGAGGATGGGAGGGAGAGTGTGAGAGTGAGAGCGAGGATGAGAGAGAGCGTGTGAAAGTGAGAGAGAGGATGGGAGAGAGAGTGTGAGAGTGAGAATGAGGATGGGAGAGAGAATGTGAGAGTGAGAATGGGAGAGAAAGTGTGATAGTGAGAGTGAGGATGGGAACGATAGTGTGACACAGAGCGTGAGGATGGGAGAGAGATTGTGAGAGAGAGAGTGCTAATGGGAGAGATTGTGAGAGTGAGACCGAGGATGGGGGAGTGAGTGTGAGAGTGAGAGTGCGAATGGGAGAGAGAGTGAGAGTGAGAATGAGGATGGGAGAGAGAGTGTGAGAGTGAGAGTGAGGATGGGAGAGAGTGAGAGAGTGATGATGGTGGAGAGAGTGTGAGAGTGAGAGTGCGATTGGGAGAGAGTGTTAGAGTGACAGTGAGGATGGGAGAGAGAGTGTGAGAGTAAGAGTGAGGATGGGAGCGAGTGAGAGAGTGATGCTGGTGGCGAGAGTGTGAGAGTTAGAGTGCGAATGGGAGAGAGTGTGAGAGTGACAGTCAGGATGGGAGAGAGAGTGTGAGAGTGAGAGTGATGATGGGAAAGAGTGTGAGAGTGACAGTGAGGATGGGAGAAGAGAGTGTGAGAGTGAGAGTGAGGATTGGAGAAGAGAGTGTGAGAGTGACGATGGGAGAGAGAGTGTGAGAGTGAGAGTGAGGATGCGGAGAGAGTGTGAGAGTGAGAGTGAGGATGGGAGAGAGAGTGTGAGTGTGAGAATGGGAGAGAGTGTGAGAGTGGAAGTGCGAATGGGAGAGAGTGAGAGAGTGAGAGTGAGAATGGGAGAGTGTGAGAGTGAGAATGGGAGAGTGAGAGTGAGAGTGAGGATGGGAGAGAGAGTGTGAGAGTTAGAATGAGGATGGGAGAGAGTGTGTGAGAGTTAGAGTGAGAGTGAGGATGGGAGAGAGATTGTGAGAGTGAGAGTGAGGATGGGAGAGAATGTGAGAGTGAAAGTGAGGATGGGAGAGAGTGTGAGAGTGAGAGTGAGAATTGGGGAGAGTATGAGAGTGAGAATGAGAGTGAGGATGGGAGAGACAGTGAGAGTGACAGCGAGGATGGGAGAGAGCGTGTGAGAGTGAGTATGAGGATGGGAGAGACAGTGTGAGAGTGAGAGCGAGAATGAGAGAGAGTGTGAGAGTGAGAATGAGGATGTGAGAGCGAGAGTGAGAGTGAGAGTGAGGATGGGAGAGAATGTGAGAGTGAGAGTGTTGATGGGAGAGAGTGTGAGAGTGAAAGTGAGAATTGGAGAGAGAGTGTGAGATTGAGAGTGTGAATGGGAGAGAGTGTGAAAGTGAGAGTGAGGATGGGAGAAAAATTGAGATAGTGAGAGTGAGAATGGGAGAGAGTGTGAGAGTGAGAGTGACGGTGGGAGGGAGAGTGTGAGAGTGAGAGTGAGGATGGGAGAGAGTGTGAGAGTGAGAGTGACGGTGGGAGGGAGAGTGTGAGAGTGAGAGTGAGGATGGGAGAGAGTGTGAGTGTGAGAGTGACAGTGAGGATGGGAGATAGAGTGTGAGAGTGAGAGTGAGAGTGAGGACGGGAGAGAGAGAGTGAGAGTGAGAGTGAGGATGGGAGAGAATGTGAGAGTGAGAATGAGGATGGGCGAGAGTGTGAGAGTGAGAGTGAGAGTGCGGATGCGAGGGAGTGAGAGTGTGAGCGTGAGAGTAAGGAAGGGAGAGAGATTGTGAGAGTGAGAGAGAGGATGGGAGAGAATGTGAGAGTGAAAGTGAGGATGGGAGAGAGTGTGAGAGTGAGAGTGAGAATTGGGGAGAGTATGAGAGTGAGAATGAGAGTGAGGATGGGAGAGAGATTGTGAGAGTGAGAGTGAGGATGGGAGAGAATGTGAGAGTGAAAGTGAGGATGGGAGAGAGGATGGGAGAGAGATTGTGAGAGTGAGAGTGATGATGGGAGAGAGTGAGTGAGGGTGAGAATCAGAATGGGAGAGAGAGTGTGAGAGTGAGAGTGAGGATGGGAGAAAAAGTGAGATAGTGAGAGTGAGAATGGGAGAAAGTGTGAAAGTGAGAGTGACGATGGGAGGGAGAGTGTGAGAGTGAGAGTGAGGATGGGAGAGAGTGTGAGTGTGAGAGTGAGAGTGAGGATGGGAGATAGAGTGTGAGTGTGAGCGTGAGAGTATGGAAGGGAGAGAGAGTGTGAGAGTGAGAGTGAGGATGGGAGAGAGAGTGTGAGAATGAGAGTGAGATTCGGAGAGAGAGTGCGAGAGCGAGAGTGAGCATGCGGATGGGAGAGAGTGTGAGTGTGAGAGTGTGAGAGTGAGAGTGAGGATTGGAGAGAGAGTATGAGAGTGAGAGTGATGTTGGAAGAGAGAGTGTGATAGTGAGAATGAGGATGGTAGAGAGAGTGTGAGAGTGAGAGTGAGGGTGGGTGAGAGAGTGTGAGAGTGAGAGTGTGGATGGGAGAGAGAGTGTGAAAGTGTGGATGGGAGAGAGTGTGTGAGAAAGAGAGTGCGAATGAGGATGGGAGAGAGAGTGTGAGAGCGAGTGTGAGAATCGGAGAGAGTGAGTGTGTGAGTGCGGATGGGAGGGAGTGTGAGAGTGAGAGTGAGGATGGAAGAGGGAGTGAGAGAGTGAGTGAGAATGGGAGTGAGAGAGTGAGAGTGGTAGTGTGAATGGGAGAGAGTGTGAGAGCGAGAGTGAGGATGGGAGAGAGAGTGTGAGTGTGAGTTAGAATGGGTGTGAGTGTGTGAGAGTGAGAGTGAGGTTGGGAGAGAGAGTGAGAGTGAGAATGGGAGAATGAGTGTGAGAGTGAGAATGAGGATTGGAGAGAGAGTGTGAGGGTGAGAGTGAGGATGGGAGAGAGAGTGTGAGTGTGAGAGTGAAGATGGGAGAGAGAGTGTGAGAGTGACAGCGAGGATGGGTGAGAGAGTGTGAGAGTGAGAATGAGGATGGGCGAGAGACTGTGAGAGTGACAGCGAGGATGGGAGAGAGAGTGTGAGAGTGAGAGTGAGGATGGGAGAGAGAGTGTGAGAGTGAGAATGAGGATGGGAGAGAGAGTGTGAGAGTGAGAGTGAGAGTGAGGATGGGTGAGAAAGTGTGATAGTGAGAGTGAGAATGGGAGAGAGTGTGAGAGTGAGAGTGAGAGTGACGATGGGATGGAGAGTGTGAGAGTGAGAGTGAAGATGGGAGAGAGTATGAGAGTGTGAGTGAGAGTGGGGATGGGAGAGGGAGTGTGAGAGTGAGGATGGGAGAGAGAGTGAGAGTGTGACGATGGGAGAGAATGTGAGAGTGAGAGTGAGGATGGGAGAGAGTGTGAGAGTGAGAGTGAGAATTGGGGAGAGTATGAGAGTGAGATTGAGAGTGAGGATGGGAGAGACAGTGAGAGTGACAGCGAGGATGGGAGAGAGCGTGTGAGAGTGAGTATGAGGATGGGAGAGACAGTGTGAGAGTGAGAGCGAGAATGAGAGAGAGTGTGAGAGTGAGAATGAGGATGTGAGAGGGAGAGTGAGAGTGAGAGTGAGGATGGGAGAGAATGTGAGAGTGAGAGGGTTGATGGGAGAGAGTGTGAGAGTGAAAGTGAGATTTGGAGAGAGAGTGTGAGATTGAGAGTGTGAATGGGAGAGAGTGTGAAAGCGAGAATGAGGATGGGAGAGAGAGTGTGATAGTGAGAGTGAGAATGGGAGAGAGTGTGAGAGTGAGAGTGAGGAAGGGAGAAAAAGTGAGATAGTGAGAGTGAGAATGGGAGAGAGTGTGAGAGTGAGAGTGACGATGGGAGGGAGAGTGTGCGAGTGAGGGTGAGGATGGGAGAGAGTGTGAGTGTGAGAGTGAGAGTGAGGATGGGAGATAAGTGTGTGAGAGTGAGAGTGAGAGTGAGGACGGGAGAGAGAGAGAGTGAGAGTGAGAGTGAGGATGGGAGAGAATGTGAGAGTGAGAATGAGGATGGGCGACAGTGTGAGAGTAAGAATGAGAGTGCGGATTCGAGGGAGTGAGAGTGTGAGCGTGAGAGTAAGGAAGGCAGAGAGAGTGTGAGAGTGAGAGTGAGGATGGGAGAGAGTGAGTGAGGGTGAGAGTCAGAATGGGAGAGAGAGTGTGAGAGTGAGAGTGAGGATGGGAGAAAAAGTGAGATAGTGAGAGTGAGAATGGGAGAGAGTGTGAAAGTGAGAGTGACGATGGGAGGGAGAGTGTGAGAGTGAGAGTGAGGATGGGAGAGAGTGTGAGTGTGAGAGTGAGAGTGAGGATGGGAGATAGAGTGTGAGAGTGAGAGTGAGAGTGAGGACGGGAGAGAGAGAGAGTGAGAGTGAGAGTGAGGATGGGAGAGAATGTGAGAGTGAGAATGAGGATGGGCAAGAGTGTGAGAGTGAGAGTGAGAGTGCGGATGCGAGGGAGTGTGAGTGTGAGCGTGAGAGTAAGGAAGGGAGAGAGAGTGTGAGAGTGAGAGTGAGGATGGGAGAGAGTGAGTGAGGGTGAGAATGAGAATGAGGATGGGAGTGAGATTGTGAGAGTGAGATTGAGAATCGGAGAGAGAGTGCTAGAGCGAGAGTGAGCATGCGGATGGGAGAGAGTGTGAGTGTGAGAGTGTGAGAGTGAGAGTGAGGATTGGAGAGAGAGTATGAGAGTGAGAGTGATGTTGGGAGAGAGAGTGTGAGAGTGAGAATGAGGATGGTAGAGAGAGTGTGAGAGTGAGAGTGAGGGTGGGTGAGAGAGTGTGAGAGTGAGAGTGTGGATGGGAGAGAGAGTGTGAGAGTTTGGATGGGAGAGAGTGTGTGAGAATGAGAGTGAGAATGAGGATGGGAGAGAGAGTGTGAGAGCGAGTGTGAGAATCGGAGAGAGTGAGTGTGTGAGTGCGGATGGGATGGAGTGTGAGAGTGAGAGTGAGGATGGAAGAGGGAGTGAGAGAGTGAGTGAGAATGGGAGTGAGAGAGTGAGAGTGGTAGTGTGAATGGGAGAGAGTGTGAGAGCGAGAGTGAGGATGGGAGAGAGAGTGTGCCAGTGAGTGTGAAGATGGGAGAGAGAGTGTGAGTGTGAGTGAGAATGGGAGTGAGTGTGTGAGAGTGAGAGTGAGGATGGGAGAGAGAGTGAGAGTGAGAGTGAGAATGGGAGAGAGTGTGAGAGTGAGAATGAGGATGGGAGAGAGAGTGTGAGAGTGACAGCGAGGATGGGAGAGAGAGTGTGAGAGTGAGAGTGAGAATTGGGGAGAGTATGAGTGTGAGATTGAGAGTGAGGATGGGAGAGACAGTGAGAGTGACAGCGAGGATGGGAGAGAGCGTGTGAGAGTGAGTATGAGGATGGGAGAGACAGTGTGAGAGTGAGAGCGAGAATGAGAGAGAGTGTGAGAGTGAGAATGAGGATGTGAGAGGGAGAGTGAGAGTGAGGATGGGAGAGAATGTGAGAGTGAGAGTGTTGATGGGAGAGAGTGTGAGAGTGAAAGTGAGAATTGGAGAGAGAGTGTGAGATTGAGAGTGTGAATGGGAGAGAGTGTGAAAGTGAGAATGAGGATGGGAGAGAGATTGTGATAGTGACAGTTAGGAAGTGAGAGAGAGTGTGAGAGTGAGTGAGAATGGGAGTGTGTGCGTGAGAGTGAACGTGAGGATGGGAGAGTGAGTGTGAGAGTGAGAGTGAGGATGTGAGGGAGAATGAGAGTGAGAGTGAGAACGGGAGAATGAGTGTGAGAGTGAGAGTGAGAGTGAGAATGGGAGAGTGAGTGTGAGAGTGAGAGTGAGAATGGGAGAGAGAGTGTGAGGGTGAGAGTGAGGATGGGAAGAGAGTGTGAGGGTGAGAGTGAGGATGGGAGAGAGAGAGTGAGAGTGACAGCGAGGATGGGAAAGAGAGTGTGGGAGTGAGAGTGAGGTTGGGAGTGCGAGTGTAAGAGTGAGAGTGAGGTTGGGAGAGCGAGTGTGAGAGTGAGAGTGAGAATGGGAGAAAGTGTGATAGTGAGAGTGAGAATGGGAGAGAGTGTGAGAGTGAGAGTTGGACGTGACGATGGTAGGGAGAGTGTGAGAGTGAGGGTGAGGATGGAAGAGGGAGTGTGAGAGTGAGTGAGAATGGGAGTGAGAGAGTGAGAGTGACAGTGTAAATGGGAGAGAGTGTGAGAGTGCGAGTGAGGATGCGAGAGAGAGTGTGAGAGTGAGGATGGGAGAGAGTGTGAGAATGAGAATGAGGATGGGAGAGAGAGTGTGAGAGTGAGAGTGAGAGTGAGGATGGGGGAGAAAATGTGATAGTGAGAGTGAGGATGGGAACGATAGTGTGACAGAGAGCGTGAGGATGGGAGAGAGATTGTGAGAGTGAGAGTGCGAATGGGAGAGATTGTGAGAGTGAGAGTGAGGATGGGGGAGTGAGTGTGAGAGTGAGAGTGCGAATGGGAGAGAGAGTGAGAGTGAGAATGAGGATGGGAGAGAGAGTGTGGGAGAGTGAGAATGAGGATGCGAGAGAGTGAGAGAGTGATGATGGTGGAGAGAGTGTGAGAGTGAGATTGCGATTGGGAGAGAGTGTGAGAGTGACAGTGAGGATGGGAGAGAGAGTGTGAGAGTGAGAGTGAGGATGGGAGAGAGTGAGAGAGTGATGATGGTGGAGAGAGTGTGAGAGTTAGAGTGCGAATGGGAGAGAGTCTGAGAGTGACAGTCAGGATGGGAGATAGAGTGTGAGAGTGAGAGTGATGATGGGAGAGAGTGTGAGAGTGAGAGTGAGGATGGGAGAAGAGAGTGTGAGAGTGAGAGTGAGAGTGAGGATGGGAGAGTGAGAGTGAGAGTGAGGATGGGAGAGAGAGTGTGAGAGTGAGAGTGAGGATTGGAGAGAGAGTGTGAGAGTTAGAGTGAGAGTGAGGATGTGAGAGAGAGTGTGAGAGCGAGAGTGAGAGTGCAGATGGGAGAGAGTGTGAGAGTGCGAGTGAGGATGGGAGAGAGAGTGTGAGAGTGAGAATGAGAATTGGAGAGAGTTTGAGAGTGAGAGTGAGGATGGGAGAGAGAGTGTGAGACTGAAAGTGAGGATGGGAGAGAGTGTGAGAGTGAGAGTGAGGATGGGAGTGAAAAAGTGAGAGTGAGAATGTGAGAGAGTGGGAGAGTGAGAGTGAGAGTGAAGATGGGAGAGAGAGTGTGAGAATGAGAGTGACAATCAGAGAGAGAGTGTGAGAGCGATAGTGAGAGTGTGGATGGGAGAGAGTGTGAGTGTGAGAGTGAGAGTGAGGATTGGAGAGAGAGTGTGAGAGTGAGAGTGAGGATGGGAGAGAAAGTGTGGGAGTGAGAGTGAGGATGGGAGAGAGCGTGTGAGGGTGAGAGTGAGAATGAGGAGGGTAGAGTGAGTGTGAGTGTGAGAGTGAGGATAGGAGCGAGAGTGAGAGAGTGAGTGTGTCAAAGTGAGAGTGAGAATGCGGATGGGAGAGAGAGAGTGAGAGTGAGAGTGAGGATGGGAGAGAGTGTGAGAGTGAAATTGAGGATGGAAGAGGAAGTGTGAGAGTGAGTGAGAATGGAAGTGAGAGAGTGAGAGAGATAGTGTGAATGGGAGAGAGTGTGAGAGTGAGAGGGGGGTTGGGAGAGAGAGTGTGACAGTGAGAGTGAGGAAGCGAGAAAGAGTGGGAGAGTGAGTGAGAATGGGAGTGAGTGCGTTAGAGTGAAAGTGAGGATGGGAGAGAGAGTGTGAGAGTGAGAGTGAGGATGGGAGAAAAAGTGTGATAGTGAGAGCGAGAATGGGAGAGAGTGTGAGAGTGAGAGTGACGATGGGTGGGAGAGTGTGAGAGTGAGAGTGAGAATGGGAGAGAGAGTGTGAGGGTGAGAGTGAGGATGGGAGAGAGAGTGTGAGGGTGAGAGTGAGGATTGGAGAGAGTGTGTGAGAGTGACAGCGAGGATGGGTAAGAGAGTGTGAGAGGGAGAGTGAGGTTGGGAGAGAGAGTGTGAGAGTGAGAGTGAGAATGGGAGAGAGTGTGAGAGTGAGAGTGAGGATGGGAGAAAAAGTGTGATAGTGAGAGCGAGAATGGGAGAGAGTGTGAGAGTGAGAGTGACGATGGGTGGGAGAGTGTGAGAGTGAGAGTGAGGATGGGAGATAGTGTGAGTGTGAGAGTGAGAGTGAGGACGGGAGAGAGTGAGTGAGAGTGAGTGTGAGGATGGGAGAGAATGTGAGAGTGAGAATGAGGATGGGCGAGTGTGTGAGAGTGAGAGTGAGAGAGCGGATGGGAGGGAGTGTGAGTGTGAGCGTGAGAGTAAGGAAGGGAGAGAGAGTGTGAGAGTGAGAGTGAGGATGGGAGAGAGTGAGTGAGGGTGATAGTGAGAATGATGATGGGAGAGAGAGTGTGAGAATGAGAGTGAGAATCGGAGAGAGAGTGCTAGAGCGAGAGTGAGCGTGCGGATGGGAGAGAGTGTGAGTGTGAGAGTGAGATTGAGGATTGGAGAGAGTGGATGAGAGTGAGAGTGATGTTGGGAGAGAGAGTGTGAGAGTGAGAATGAGGATGGTAGAGAGAGTGTGAGAGTGAGAGTGAGGATGGGTGAGAGAGTGTGAGAGTGAGAGTGTGGATGGGAGAGAGTGTGAGAGTGTGGATGGGAGAGAGTGTGTGAGAATGAGAGTGATAATGAGGATGGGAGAGAGTGTGAGAGTGAGTGTGAGAATCGGAGAGAGTGAGAGTGTGAGTGCGGATGGGAGGGAGTGTGAGAGTGAGAGTGAGGATGGAAGAGGGAGTGAGACAGTGAGTGAGAATGGGAGTGAGAGAGTGAGAGTGGTAGTGTGAATGGTAGAGAGTGTGAGAGCGAGAGTGAGGATTGGAGAGGGAGAGTGACAGTGAGAGTGAGGATGGGAAAGAGAATGTGAGTGTGAGTGAGAATGGGAGTGAGTGTGTGAGAGTGAGAGTGAGGATGGGAGAGAGAGTGAGAATGGGAGAATGAGTGTGAGAGTGAGAATGAGGATTGGAGAGAGAGTGTGTGGGTGAGAGTGAGAATGGGAGAGAGAGTGTGAGGGTGAGAGTGAAGATGGGAGAGAGAGTGTGAGAGTGACAGCGAGGATGGGAGAGAGAGTGTGCGAGTGAGAGTGAGGATGGGAGAGAGAGTGTGAGAGTGAGAGTGAGAATGGGAGAGAGTGTGAGAGTGAGAATGAGGATGGGAGAGAGAGTGTGAGAGTGAGAGTGAGAGTGCGCTTGGGAGAGAAAGTGTGATAGTGAGAGTGAGAATGGGAGAGAGTGTGAGAGTGAGACTGAGAGTGACGATGGGAGGGAGTGTGTGAGAGTGAGAGTGAAGATGTGAGAGAGTATGAGAGTGAGAGTGAGAGTGAGGATGGGAGAGAAAGTGTGAGAGTGAGGATGGTTGAGAGAGAGTCAGAGTGAGAGTGAGGATGGGAGAGAATGTGAGAGTGAGAGTGAGAATGGGAGAGAGTGTGAGAGTGAGAGTGAGAATTGGAGAGAGTGTGAGAGTGAGATTGAGAGTGAGGATGGGAGAGAGAGTGAGAGTGACAGCGAGGATGGGAGAGAGCGTGTGAGAGTGAGTGAGGATGGGAGAGACAGTGTGAGAGTGAGAGCGAGAATGAGAGAGAGTGTGAGAGTGAGAATGAGGATGTGAGAGGGAGAGTGAGAGTGAAAGTGAGGATGGGAGAGAATGTGAGAGTGAGAGTGAGGATGGGAGAGAGTGTGAGAGTGAAAGTGAGAATTGGAGAGAGAGTGAGAGATTGAGAGTGAGAATGGCAGAGAGTGTGAGAGTTAGAATGAGGACGTGAGAGAGAGTGTGAGAGTGAGAGTGTGGATGGGAGAGAGAGTGTGAGAGTGAGAGTGAGAATGAGGATGGGAGAGAGAGTGAGAGTGAGAGTGCGGATGGGAGAGAGTGTGAGAGTGAAAGCGAGGGTGGAAGAGGGAATGTGAGAGTGAGTGAGAATGGGAGTGAGAGAGTGAGAGTGACAGTGTGATTGGGAGAGAGTGTGAGAGTGAGAATGAGGATGGGAGAGAGAGTGTGATAGTGACAGTTAGGAAGCGAGAGGGAGTCTGATAGTGAGTGAGAATGGGAGTGTGTGCGTGAGATTGAACGTGAGGATGGGAGAGAGAGTGTGAGAGTGAGAGTGAGGAAGCGAGAGAGAATGAGAGTGAGAGTGAGAATGGGAGAATGAGTGTGAGAGTGAGAGTGAGAATGGGAGAGTGAGTGTGAGAGTGAGAGTGAGAATGGGAGAGAGAGTGTGAGGGTGAGAGTGAGGATGGGAGAGAGTGTGAGAGTGAAATTGAGGATGGAAGAGGAAGTGTGAGAGTGAGTGATATTGGGAGTGAGAGAGTGAGAGAGATAGTGTGAATGGGAGAGAGTGTGAGTGAGAGGGAGAATGGGAGAGAGAGTGTGACAGTGAGAGTGAGGATGCGAGAAAGAGTGGGAGAGTGAGTGAGAATGGGAGTGAGTGCGTTAGAGTGAAAGTGAGGATGGGAGAGAGAGTGTGAGAGTGAGAGTGAGAATGCGAGAGAGAATGAGAGCGAGAGTGAGAATGGGAGAATGAGTGTGAGAGTGTGAGTTAGAGTGAGAATGGGAGAGAGAGTGTGAGAGTGAGAGTGAGAATGGGAGAGAGAGTGTGAGGGTGCGAGTGAGCATGGGAGAGAGAGTGTGAGGGTGAGAGTGAGGATTGGAGAGAGTGTGTGAGAGTGACAGCGAGGATGGGTAAGAGAGTGTGAGAGGGAGAGTGAGGATGGGAGAGAGAGTGTGAGAGTGAGAGTGGAGAAAGTGAGGTCTGCAGATGCTGGAGATCAAAGTTGAAACTTTATTGCTGGAACAGCACAGCAGGTCAGGCAGCATCCAGGGAACAGGAGATTCGACGTTTCGGGTGAGAGTGAGAGTGAGAATGGGAGAGAGTGTGAGAGTGAGAGTGAGGATGGGAGAAAAAGTGTGATAGTGAGAGCGAGAATGGGAGAGAGTGTGAGAGTGAGAGTGACGATGGGTGGGAGTGTGTGAGAGTGACAGTGAGGATGGGAGAGAGTGTGAGTGTGAGAGTGAGAGTGAGGATGGGAGATAGAGTGTGAGAGTGAGAGTGAGGATGGGAGAGAGTGTGAGAGTGAGAGTGAGAATTGGGGAGAGTATGAGAGTGAGATTGAGAGTGAGGATGGGAGAGACAGTGAGAGTGACAGCGAGGATGGGAGAGAGCGTGTGAGAGAGAGTATGAGGATGGGAGAGACAGTGTGAGAGTGAGAGCGAGAATGAGAGAGAGTGTGAGAGTGAGAATGAGGATGTGAGAGGGAGAGTGAGAGTGAGAGTGAGGATGGGAGAGAATGTGAGAGTGAGAGTGTTGATGGGAGAGAGTGTGAGAGTGAAAGTGAGAATTGGAGAGAGAGTGTGAGATTGAGAGTGTGAATGGGAGAGAGTGTGAAAGTGAGAATGAGGATGGGAGAGAGAGTGTGATAGTGAGAGTGAGAATGGGAGAGAGTGTGAGAGTGAGAGTGAGGATGGGAGAAAAAGTGAGATAGTGAGAGTGAGAATGGGAGAGAGTGTGAGAGTGAGAGTGACGATGGGAGGGAGAGTGTGAGAGTGAGAGTGAGGATGGGAGAGAGTGTGAGTGTGAGAGTGACAGTGAGGATGGGAGATAGAGTGTGAGAGTGAGAGTGAGAGTGAGAGTGAGGACGGGAGAGAGAGAGTGAGAGTGAGAGTGAGGAGGGGAGAGAATGTGAGAGTGAGAATGAGGATGGGCGAGAGTGTGAGAGTGAGAGTGAGAGTGCGGATGGGAGGGAGTGTGAGTGTGAGCGTGAGAGTAAGGAAGGGAGAGAGAGTGTGAGAGTGAGAGTGAGGATGGGAGAAAAAGTGAGATAGTGAGAGTGAGAATGGGAGAGAGTGTGAGAGTGAGAGTGACGATGGGAGGGAGAGTGTGAGAGTGAGAGTGAGGATGGGAGAGAGTGTGAGTGTGAGAGTGACAGTGAGGATGGGAGATAGAGTGTGAGAGTGAGAGTGAGAGTGAGGACGGGAGAGAGAGAGTGAGAGTGAGAGTGAGGATGGGAGAGAATGTGAGAGTGAGAATGAGGATAGGCGAGAGTGTGAGAGTGAGAGTGAGAGTGCGGATGGGAGGGAGTGTGAGTGTGAGCGTGAGAGTAAGGAAGGGAGAGAGAGTGTGAGAGTGAGAGTGAGGATGGGAGAGAGTGAGTGAGGGTGAGAATGAGAATGAGGATGGGAGAGAGAGTGTGAGAATGAGAGTGAGAATCAGAGAGTGAGTGCGAGAGCGAGAGTGAGCATGCGGATGGGAGAGAGTGTGAGTGTGAGAGTGTGAGAGTGAGAGTGAGGATTGGAGAGAGAGTATGAGAGTGAGAGTGATGTTGGGAGAGAGAGTGTGAGAGTGAGAATGAGGATGGTAGAGAGAGTGTGAGAGTGAGAGTGAGGCTGGGTGAGAGAGTGTGAGAGTGAGAGTGTGGATGGGAGAGAGAGTGTGAGAGTGTGGATGGGAGAGAGTCTGTGAGAATGAGAGTGAGAATGAGGATGGGAGAGAGAGTGTGAGAGCGAGTGTGAGAATCGGAGAGAGTGAGTGTGTGAGTGCGGATGGGAGGGAGTGTGAGAGTGAGACTGAGGATGGAATAGGGAGTGAGAGAGTGAGTGAGAATGGGAGTGAGAGAGTGAGAGTGGTAGTGTGAATGGGAGAGAGTGTGAGAGCGAGAGTGAGGATGGGAGAGAGAGTGTGCCAGTGAGTGTGAGGATGGGAGAGAGAGTGTGAGTGTGAGTGAGAATGGGAGTGAGTGTGTGAGAGTGAGAGTGAGGATGGGAGAGAGAGTGAGAGTGAGAGTGAGAATGGGAGAATGAGTGTGAGAGTGAGAATGAGGATTGGACAGAGAGTGTGAGGGTGAGAGTGAGGTTGGGAGAGATAGTGTGAGGGTGAGAGTGAAGATGGGAGAGAGAGTGTGAGAGTGACAGCGAGGATGGGAGAGAGAGTTTGAGAGTGAGAGTGAGGATGGGAGAGAAAGTGTGAGAGTGACAGCGAGGATGCGGGAGAGAGTGTGAGAGTGAGTGAGAATAGGATTGTGTGCGTGAGTGAAAGTGAGGATGGGAGAGAGAGTGTGATAGTGACAGTTAGGAAGCGAGAGAGTGTGTGAGAGTGAGTGAGAATGGGAGTGTGTGCGTGAGAGTGAACGTGAGGATGAGAGAGAGAGTGTGAGAGTGAGAGTGAGGATGTGAGAGAGAATGAGAGTGAGAGTGAGAACGGGAGAATGAGTGTGAGAGTGAGAGTGAGAGTGAGAATGCGAGAGTGAGTGTGAGAGTGAGAGTGAGAATGGGAGAGAGAGTGTGAGGTTGAGAGTGAGGATGGGAGAGAGAGTGTGAGGGTGAGAGTGAGGATGGGAGAGAGAGTGTGAGAGTGACAGCGAGGATGGGAAAGAGAGTGTGGGAGTGAGAGTGAGGTTGGGAGTGCGAGTGTAAGAGTGAGAGTGAGGTTGGGAGAGCGAGTGTGAGAGTGAGAGTGAGAATGGGAGAAAGTGTGATAGTGAGAGTGACAGTGTAAATGGGAGAGAGTGTGAGAGTGCGAGTGAGGATGCGAGAGAGAGTGTGAGAGTGAGAGTGAGGATGGGAGAATGAGTGTGACAGTGAGAGTGAGAATGAGAATGGGAGAGTGTGTGTGAGAGTGAGAGTGAGAATGGGAGAGAGAGTGTGAGGGTGAGAGTGAGGATTGGAGAGAGAGTGTGAGGGTGAGAGTGAGGATGGGAGAGAGAGTGTGAGAGTGAGAGCGAGGATGGGAGAGAGAGTGTGAGAGTGAGAGTGAGAATGGGAGAGAGAGTGTGAGGGTGAGAGTGAGGTTCGGAGAGAGAGTGTGAGGGTGAGAGTGAGGATGGGAGAGAGAGTGTGAGAGTGAGAGCGAGGATGAGAGAGAGAGAGTGTGAGAGTGAGAGAGAGGATGGGAGAGAGAGAGTGTGAGAGTGAAGTGAGAATGGGAGAGAGTGTGAGAATGAGAATGAGGATGGGAGAGAGTGTGAGAGTGAGAGTGAGAGTGAGGATGGGGGAGAAAGTGTGATAGTGAGAGTGAGGATGGGAATGATAGTGTGACAGAGAGCGTGAGGATGGGAGTGAGATTGTGAGAGTGAGAGTGCGAATGGGAGAGATTGTGAGAGTGAGAGTGAGGATGGGGGAGTGAGTGTGAGAGTGAGAGTGCGAATGGGAGAGAGAGTGAGAGTGAGAATGAGGATGGGAGAGAGAGTGTGAGAGTGAGAATGAGGATGGGAGAGAGTGAGAGAGTGATGATGGTGGAGAGAGTGTGAGAGTGAGAGTGAGAGTGCGGATGGGAGAGAGTTTGAGAGTGAGCGTGAGGATGGGAGACAGAGTGTCAGAGTGAGTGTGAGGATGGGAGAGAGTGTGTGAGAGTGAGAGTGCGGATGGGAGAGAGTGTGAGAGTGAAATTGAGGATGGAAGAGGAAGTGTGAGAGTGAGTGAGAATGGGAGTGAGAGAATGGGAGAGATAGTGTGAATGGGAGAGAGTGTGAGAGTGAGAGGGAGGTTGGGAGAGAGAGTGTGACAGTGAGAGTGAGGAAGCGAGAAAGAGTTGGAGAGTGAGTGAGAATGGGAGTGAGTGCGTTAGAGTGAAAGTGAAGATGGGAGAGAGAGTGTGAGAGTGAGAGTGAGAAAGCGAGAGAGAATGAGAGCGAGAGTGAGAATGGGAGAATGAGTGTGAGAGTGTGAGTTAGAGTGAGAATGGGAGAGAGAGTGTGAGAGTGAGAGTGAGAATGGGAGAGAGAGTGTGAGGGTGAGAGTGAGGATGGGAGAGAGAGTGTGAGGGTGAGAGTGAGGATTGGAGAGAGTGTGTGAGAGTGACAGCGAGGATGGGTAAGAGAGTGTGAGAGGGAGAGTGAGGATGGGAGAGAGAGTGTGAGAGTGAGAGTGAGAATGGGAGAGAGTGTGAGAGTGAGAGTGAGGATGGGAGAAAAAGTGTGATAGTGAGAGCGAGAATGGGAGAGAGTGTGAGAGTGAGAGTGACGATGGGTGGGAGAGTGTGAGAGTGACAGTGAGGATGGGAGAGAGTGTGAGAGTGAGAGTGAGGATGGGAGATAGAGTGTGAGAGTGAGAGTGAGAGTGAGGACGGGAGAGAGAGAGTGAGAGTGAGTGTGAGGATGGGAGAGAATGTGAGAGTGAGAATGAGGATGGGCGAGAGTGTGAGAGTGAGAGTGAGAGTGCGGATGGGAGGGAGTGTGAGTGTGAGCGTGAGAGTTATGAAGGGAGAGAGAGTGTGAGAGTGAGAGTGAGGATGGGAGAGAGTGAGTGAGGGTGATAGTGAGAATGATGATGGGAGAGAGAGTGTGAGAATGAGAGTGAGAATCGGAGAGAGAGTGCTTGAGCGAGAGTGAGCGTGCGGATGGGAGAGAGTGTGAGTGTGAGAGTGAGAGTGAGGATTGGAGAGAGAGTATGAGAGTGAGAGTGATGTTGGGAGAGAGAGTGTGAGAGTGAGAGTGAGGATGGGTGAGAGATTGTGAGAGTGAGAGTGTGGATGGGAGAGAGAGTGTGAGAGTGTGGATGGGAGAGAGTGTGTGAGAATGAGAGTGATAATGAGGATGGGAGAGAGTGTGAGAGTGAGTGTGAGAATCGGAGAGAGTGAGAGTGTGAGTGCCGATGGGAGGGAGTGTGAGAGTGAGAGTGAGGATGGAAGAGGTAGTGAGACAGTGAGTGAGAATGGGAGTGAGAGAGTGAGAGTGGTAGTGTGAATGGGAGAGAGTGTGAGAGCGAGAGTAAGGATGGGAGAGAGAGAGTGACAGTGAGAGTGAGGATTGGAGAGAGAGTATGAGAGTGAGTGTGATGTTGGGAGAGGGAGTGTGAGAGTGAGAATGAGGATGGTAGAGAGAGTGTGAGAGTGAGAGTGAGGATGGGTGAGAGATTGTGAGAGTGAGAATGTGGATGGGAGAGAGAGTGTGAGAGTGTGGATGGGAGAGAGTGTGTGAGAATGAGAGTGATAATGAGGATGGGAGAGAGTGTGAGAGTGAGTGTGAGAATCGGAGAGAGTGAGAGTGTGAGTGCCGATGGGAGGGAGTGTGAGAGTGAGAGTGAGGATGGAAGAGGTAGTGAGACAGTGAGTGAGAATGGGAGTGAGAGAGTGAGAGTGGTAGTGTGAATGGGAGAGAGTGTGAGAGCGAGAGTGAGGATGGGAGAGAGAGAGTGACAGTGAGAGTGAGGATGGGAAAGAGAGTGTGAGTGTGAGTGAGAATGGGAGTGAGTGTGTGAGAGTGAGAGTGAGGATGGGAGAGAGAGTGAGAGTGAGAGTGTGAATGGGAGAATGAGTGTGAGAGTGACAGCGAGGATGGGAAAGATAGTGTGAGAGTGAGAGTGAGGATGGGAGAGAGAGTGTGAGAGTGAGAGTGAGAATGGGAGAGAGTGTGAGAGTGAGAATGAGAATGGGAGAGAGAGTGTGAGAGTGAGAGTGAGGATGGGAGAGAAAGTGTGATAGTGAGAGTGAGAATGGGAGAGAGTGTGAGAGTGAGACTGAGAGTGACGATGGGAGGGAGTGTGTGAGAGTGAGAGTGAAGATGGGAGAGAGTATGAGAGTGAGAGTGAGAGTGAGGATGGGAGAGAAAGTGTGAGAGTGAGGATGGGAGAGAGAGAGTCAGAGTGAGAGTGAGGATGGGAGAGAATGTGAGAGTGAGAGTGAGAATGGGAGAGAGTGTGAGAGTGAGAGTGAGAATTGGAGAGAGTGTGAGAGTGAGATTGAGAGTGAGGATGGGAGAGAGAGTGAGAGTGACAGCGAGGATGGGAGAGAGCGTGTGAGAGTGAGTGAGGATGGGAGAGACAGTGTGTGAGTGAGAGCGAGAATGAGAGAGAGTGTGAGAGTGAGAATGAGGATGTGAGAGGGAGAGTGAGAGTGAGAGTGAGGATGGGAGAGAATGTGAGAGTGAGAGTGAGGATGGGAGAGAGTGTGAGAGTGAAAGTGAGAATTGGAGAGAGAGTGAGAGATTGAGAGTGAGAATGGGAGAGAGTGTGAAAGTTAGAATGAGGATGTGAGAGAGAGTGTGAGAGTGAGAGTGGGTTTGGGAGAGAGTGTGAGAGTGAGGATGGGAGAGAGTGTGAGAGTGAGACTGAGAGTGACGATGGGAGGGAGTGTGTGAGAGTGAGAGTGAAGATGGGAGAGAGTATGAGAGTGAGAGTGAGAGTGAGGATGGGAGAGAAAGTGTGAGAGTGAGGATGGGAGAGAGAGAGTCAGAGTGAGAGTGAGGATGGGAGAGAATGTGAGAGTGAGAGTGAGAATGGGAGAGAGTGTGAGAGTGAGAGTGAGAATGAGAGAGAGTGTGTGAGTGAGAATGAGGATGTGAGAGGGAGAGTGAGAGTGAGAGTGAGGATGGGAGAGAATGTGAGAGTGAGAGTGAGGATGGGAGAGAGTGTGAGAGTGAAAGTGAGAATTGGAGAGAGAGTGTGAGATTGAGAGTGAGAATGGGAGAGAGTGTGAGAGTTAGAATGAGGATGTGAGAGAGAGTGTGAGAGTGAGAGTGTGGATGGGAGAGAGAGTGTGAGAGTGAGGATGGGAGAGAGAGTGTGAGAGTGAGAGTGAGAATGCGAGAGAGAATGAGAGCGAGAGTGAGAATGGGAGAATGAGTGTGAGAGAGTGAGTTAGAGTGAGAATGGGAGAGAGAGTGTGAGAGTGAGAGTGAGAATGGGAGAGAGAGTGTGAGGGTGAGAGTGAGGATGGGAGAGAGAGTGTGAGGGTGAGAGTGAGGATTGGAGAGAGTGTGTGAGAGTGACAGCGAGGATGGGTAAGAGAGTGTGAGAGTGAGAGTGAGGATGGGAGAGAGTGTGAGAGTGAGAGTGAGGATGGGAGAAAAAGTGTGATAGTGAGAGCGAGAATGGGAGAGAGTGTGAGAGTGAGAGTGACGATGGGTGGGAGAGTGTGAGAGTGACAGTGAGGATGGGAGAGAGTGTGAGTGTGAGAGTGAGAGTGAGGATGGGAGATAGAGTGTGAGAGTGAGAGTGAGAGTGCGGATGGGAGGGAGTGTGTGAGCGTGAGAGTAAGGAAGGGAGAGAGAGTGTGAGAGTGAGAGTGAGGATGGGAGAGAGTGAGTGAGGGTGATAGTGAGAATGATGATGGGAGAGAGAGTGTGAGAATGAGAGTGAGAATCGGAGAGAGAGTGCTAGAGCGAGAGTGAGCGTGCGGATCGGAGAGAGTGTGAGTGTGAGAGTGAGAGTGAGGATTGGACAGAGATTATGAGAGTGAGAGTGATGTTGGGAGAGAGAGTGTGAGAGTGAGAATGAGGATGGTAGAGAGAGTGTGAGAGTGAGAGTGAGGATGGGTGAGAGATTGTGAGAGTGAGAATGTGGATGGGAGAGAGAGTGTGAGAGTGTGGATGGGAGAGAGTGTGTGAGAATGAGAGTGATAATGAGGATGGGAGAGAGTGTGAGAGTGAGTGTGAGAATCGGAGAGAGTGAGAGTGTGAGTACGGATGGGAGGGAGTGTGAAAGTGAGAGTGAGGATGGAAGAGGGAGTGAGACAGTGAGTGAGAATGGGAGTGAGAGAGTGAGAGTGGTAGTGTGAATGGGAGAGAGTGTGAGAGCGAGAGTGAGGATGGGAGAGAGAGAGTGACAGTGAGAGTGAGGATGGGAAAGAGAGTGTGAGTGTGAGTGAGAAAGGGAGTGAGTGTGTGAGAGTGAGAGCGAGGATGGGAGAGAGAGTGAGAGTGAGAGTGAGAATGGGAGAATGAGTGTGAGAGTGAGAATGAGGATTGGAGAGAGAGTGTGAGTGTGAGAGTGAGGATGGGAGAGAGAGTGTGAGGGTGAGAGTGAAGAGGGGAGAGAGAGCGTGAGAGTGACAGCGAGGATGGGAGAGAGAGTGTGAGAGTGAGAGTGAGGATGGGAGAGAGAGTGTGAGAGTGAGAGTGAGAGTGCGGATGGGAGAGAGTGTGAGTGTGAGCATGAGAGTGAGGAAGGGGGAGAGAGTGTGAGAGTGAGAGTGAGGATGGGAGAGAGTGAGTGAGGGTGAGTGTGAGAATGAGGATGGGAGTGAGAGTGTGAGAGTGAGAGTGAGAATCGGAGAGAGTGCGAGTGTGAGTGCGGATGGGAGGGAGTTCGAGAGTGAGAGTGAGGTTGGAAGAGAGAGTGAGAGAGTGAATGAGAATGGGAGTGAGAGAGTGAGAGTGGTAGTGTGAATGGGAGAGAGTGTGAGAGCGAGACTGAGGATGGGAGAGAGAGTGTGACAGTGAGAGTGAGAATGGGCGAGAGCGTGTGAGAGTGAGAGTTAGGATGGGAGAGAGTGTATGAGAGTGTGAGTGAGGATAGGAGAGAGAGTGCGAGAGTGACAGCGAGGATGGGTAAGAGAGTGTGAGAGTGAGAGTGAGGATGGGAGAGAGAGTGTCAGAGTGAGAATGAGAATGGGAAAGAGTGTGAGAGTGAGAATGAGGATGGGAGAGAGAGTCTCAGAGTGAGAGTGAGGATGGGAGAAAAAGTGTGATAGTGAGAGTGAGAATGGGAGAGAGTGTGAGAGTGAGAGTGAGAGTGACGATGGGAGGGAGAGTGTGAGAGTGAGAGTGAGGGTGGGAGAGAGTGTGAGAGTGAGAGTGAGAGTGAGGATTGGAGATAGAGTGTGAGAGTGACAGTGAGGATGGTTGAGAGAGAGTGAGAGTGAGAGTGAGGATGGGAGAGAATGTGAGAGTGAGAATGAGGATGGGAGAGAGTGTGAGAGTGAGAGTGAGAGTGCGGAAGGGAGAGAGTGTGAGTGTGAGCGTGAGAGTGAGGAAGGGAGAGAGAGTGTGAGAGTGAGACTGAGGATGGGAGAGAGTGAGTGAGGGTGAGAGTGAGAATGAGAATGGGAGTGAGAGTGTGAGAGTGAGAATCGGAGAGAGTGAGAGTGTGAGTGCGGATGGGAGGGAGTTTGAGAGTGACAGTGAGGATGGAAGACAGAGTGAGAGAGTGAGTGAGAATGGGAGTGAGAGAGTGAGACTGGTAGTGCGAATGGGAGAGAGTGTGAGAGCGAGAGTGAGGATGGGAGAGAGATTGTGACAGTGAGAGTGAGGATGGGTGAGAGAGTGTGAGTGTGAGTGAGAATGGGAGTGAGTGTGTGAGAGTGTGGATGGGAGAGAGTGTGTGAGAATGAGAGTGAGAATGAGGATGGGAGTGAGAGTGTGAGAGTGAGAGTGAGAATCGGAGAGAGTGAGAGTGTGAGTGTGGATGGGAGGGAGTTTGAGAGTGAGAGAGGATGGAAGAGAGAGTGAGAGTGAGAGTGAGAATGGGAGAGAGTGTGAGAGTGAGAGTGAGAATTGGAGACAGTGTGAGAGTGAGATTGAGAGTGAGGATGGGAGAGAGAGTGAGAATGACAGCGAGGCTGGGAGAGAGCGTGAGAGTGAGTGTGAGGATGGGAGAGACAGTGTGAGAGTGAGAGTGAGAATGAGAGAGAGTGTGTGAGTGAGAATGAGGATGTGAGAGGGAGAGTGAGAGTGAGAGTGAGGATGGGAGAGAATGTGAGCGTGAGAGTGAGGTTAGGAGAGAGTGTGAGAGTGAAAGTGAGAATTGGAGAGAGAGTGTGAGATTGAGAGTGAGAATGGGAGAGAGTGTGAGAGTTAGAATGAGGATGTGAGAGAGAGTGTGAGAGTGAGAGTGTGGATGGGAGAGAGAGTGTGAGAGTGAGGATGGGAGAGAGAGTGTGAGAGTGAGAGTGAGAATGCGAGAGAGAATGAGAGCGAGAGTGAGAATGGGAGAATGAGTGTGAGAGAGTGAGTTAGAGTGAGAATGGGAGAGAGAGTGTGAGAGTGAGAGTGAGAATGGGAGAGAGAGTGTGAGGGTGAGAGTGAGGATGGGAGAGAGAGTGTGAGGGTGAGAGTGAGGATTGGAGAGAGTGTGTGAGAGTGACAGCGAGGATGGGTAAGAGAGTGTGAGAGTGAGAGTGAGGATGGGAGAGAGAGTGTGAGAGTGAGAATGGGAGAGAGTGTGAGAGTGAGAGTGAGGATGGGAGAAAAAGTGTGATAGTGAGAGCGAGAATGGGAGAGAGTGTGAGAGTGAGAGTGACGATGGGTGGGAGAGAGTGAGAGTGAGAGTGAGGATGGGAGAGAATGTGAGTGTGAGAGTGAGAGTGAGGATGGGCGAGAGTGTGAGAGTGAGAGTGAGAGTGCGGATGGGAGGGAGTGTGAGTGTGAGCGTGAGAGTAAGGAAGGGAGAGAGAGTGTGAGAGTGAGAGTGAGGATGGGAGAGAGTGAGTGAGGGTGATAGTGAGAATGATGATGGGAGAGAGAGTGTGAGAATGAGAGTGAGAATCGGAGAGAGAGTGCTAGAGCGAGAGTGAGCGTGCGGATGGGAGAGAGTGTGAGTGTGAGAGTGAGAGTGAGGATTGGAGAGAGAGTATGAGAGTGAGTGTGATGTTGGGAGAGGGAGTGTGAGAGTGAGAATGAGGATGGTAGAGAGAGTGTGAGAGTGAGAGTGAGGATGGGTGAGAGATTGTGAGAGTGAGAGTGTGGATGGGAGAGAGAGTGTGAGAGTGTGGATGGGAGAGAGTGTGTGAGAATGAGAGTGATAATGAGGATGGGAGAGAGTGTGAGAGTGAGTGTGAGAATCGGAGAGAGTGAGAGTGTGAGTGCCGATGGGAGGGAGTGTGAGAGAGAGAGTGAGGATGGAAGAGGTAGTGAGACAGTGAGTGAGAATGGGAGTGAGAGAGTGAGAGTGGTAGTGTGAATGGGAGAGAGTGTCAGAGCGAGAGTGAGGATGGGAGAGAGAGAGTGACAGTGAGAGTGAGGATGGGAAAGAGAGTGTGAGTGTGAGTGAGAAAGGGAGTGAGTGTGTGAGAGTGAGAGTGAGGATGGGAGAGAGAGTGAGAGTGAGAGTGTGAATGGGAGAATGAGTGTGAGAGTGACAGCGAGGATGGGAAAGAGAGTGTGAGAGTGAGAGTGAGGATGGGAGAGAGAGTGTGAGAGTGAGAGTGAGAATGGGAGAGAGCGTGAGAGTGAGAATGAGAATGGGAGAGAGAGTGTGAGAGTGAGAGTGAGGATGGGAGAGAAAGTGTGATAGTGAGAGTGAGAATGGGAGAGAGTGTGAGAGTGAGACAGAGAGTGACGATGGGAGGGAGTGTGTGAGAGTGAGAGTGAAGATGGGAGAGAGTATGAGAGTGAGAGTGAGAGTGAGGATGGGAGAGAAAGTGTGAGAGTGAGGATGGGAGAGAGAGAGTCAGAGTGAGAGTGAGGATGGGAGAGAATGTGAGAGTGAGAGTGAGAATGGGAGAGAGTGTGAGAGTGAGAGTGAGAATTGGAGAGAGTGTGAGAGTGAGATTGAGAGTGAGGATGGGAGAGAGAGTGAGAGTGACAGCGAGGATGGGAGAGAGCGTGTGAGAGTGAGTGAGGATGGGAGAGACAGTGTGTGAGTGAGAGCGAGAATGAGAGAGAGTGTGAGAGTGAGAATGAGGATGTGAGAGGGAGAGTGAGAGTGAGAGTGAGGATGGGAGAGAATGTGAGAGTGAGAGTGAGGATGGGAGAGAGTGTGAGAGTGAAAGTGAGAATTGGAGAGAGAGTGAGAGATTGAGAGTGAGAATGGGAGAGAGTGTGAGAGTTAGAATGAGGATGTGAGAGAGAGTGTGAGAGTGAGAGTGTGGATGGGAGAGAGTGTGAGAGTGAGGATGGGAGAGAGTGTGTGAGAGTGAGAGTGAGAATGAGGATGGGAGAGAGAGTGTGAGAGTGAGAGTGAGAATCGGAGAGAGAGTGAGAGTGAGAGTGCGGATGGGAGAGAGTGTGCGAGTGAAAGCGAGGGTGGAAGAGGGAATGTGAGAGTGAGTGAGAATGGGAGTGAGAGAGTGAGAGTGTCAGTGTGAATGGGAGAGAGTGTGAGAGTGAGAATGAGGATGGGAGAGAGAGTGTGATAGTGACAGTTAGGAAGCGAGAGAGAGTGTGAGAGTGAGTGAGAATGGGAGTGTGTGCGTGAGAGTGAACGTGAGGATGGGAGACAGAGAGTGAGAGTGAGGATGCGAGAGAGAATGAGAGTGAGAGTGAGAATGGGAGAATGAGTGTGAGAGTGAGAGTGAGAGTGAGAATGGGAGAGTGAGTGTGAGAGTGAGAGTGAGAATGGGAGAGAGAGTGTGAGGGTGAGAGTGAGGATGGGAGAGAGAGTGTGAGGGTGAGAGTGAGGATGGGAGAGAGTGTGAGAGGGACAGCGAGGATGGTAAAGAGAGTGTGAGAGTGAGAGTGAGGTTGGGAGAGAGAGTGTAAGAGTGAGAGTGAGAATGGGAGAGAGTGTAAGAGTGAGAGTGAGAATGGGAGAGAGTGTGAGAGTGAGAATGAGAATGGGAGACAGAGTGTGAGAGTGAGAGTGAGAATGGGAGAGAGTGTGAGAGTGAGAATGAGAATGGGAGGCAGAGTGTGAGATTGAGAGTGAGAGTGAGGATAGGAGAGAAAGTGTGATAGTGAGAGTGAGAGTGAGGATGGGATAGAGTGTGTGAGAGTGAGAGTGAGGATGGGAGAGAGTGTGAGAGTGAGAGTGAGGATGGGAGAGAGAATGTCAGAGTGAGAATGAGAATGGGAAAGTGTGTGAGAGTGAGAATGAGGATGGGAGAGAGAGTCTCAGAGTGAGAGTGAGGATGGGAGAAAATGTGTGATAGTGAGAGTGAGAATGGGAGAGAGTGTGAGAGTGAGAGTGAGAGTGACGATGGGAGGGAGAGTGTGAGAGTGAGAGTGAGGATGGGAGAGAGTGTGAGAGTGAGAGTGATGATTGGAGATAGAGTGTGAGAGTGACAGTGAGGATGGTTGAGAGAGAGTGAGAGTGAGAGTGAGGATGGGAGAGAATGTGAGAGTGAGAATGAGGATGGGAGAGAGTGTGAGAGTGAGAGTGAGAGTGCGGATGGGAGAGAGTGTGAGTGTGAGCGTGAGAGTGAGGAAGGGAGAGAGAGTGTGAGAGTGAGAGTCAGGATGGGAGAGAGTGAGTGAGGGTGAGAGTGAGAATGAGGATGGGAGTGAGAGTGTGAGAGTGAGAGTGAGAATCGGAGAGAGTGAGAGTGTGAGTGCGAATGGGAGGGAGTTTGAGAGTGACAGTGAGGATGGAAGACAGAGTGAGAGAGTGAGTGAGAATGGGAGTGTGAGAGTGAGAGTGGTAGTGTGAATGGGAGAGAGTGTGAGAGCGAGAGTGAGGATGGGAGAGAGAGTGTGACAGTGAGAGTGAGGATGGGTGAGAAAGTGTGAGTGTGAGTGAGAATGGGAGTGAGTGTGTGAGAGTGTGGATGGGAGAGAGTGTGTGAGAATGAGAGTGAGAATGAGGATGGGAGTGAGAGTGTGAGAGTGAGAGTGAGAATCGGAGAGAGTGAGAGTGAGAGTGTGGGTGGGAGGGAGTTTGAGAGTGAGAGTGAAGATGGAAGAGAGAGTGAGAGTGAGAGTGAGAATGGGAGAGAGTGTGAGAGTGAGAGTGCGAATGGGAGACAGTGTGAGAGTGAGATTGAGAGTGAGGATGGGAGAGAGAGTGAGAGTGACAGCGAGGATGGGAGAGAGCGTGTGAGAGTGAGTGTGAGGATGGGAGAGACAGTGTGAGAGTGAGAGTGAGAATGAGGATGTGAGAGGGAGAGTGAGAGTGAGAGTGAGGATGGGAGAGAATGTGAGAGTGAGAGTGAGGATGGGAGAGAGTGTGAGAGTGAAAGTGAGAATTGGAGAGAGAGTGTGAGATTGAGAGTGAGAATGGGAGAGAGTGTGAGAGTTAGAATGAGGATGTGAGAGAGAGTGTGAGAGTGAGAGTGTGGATGGGAGAGAGAGTGTGAGAGTGAGGATGGGAGAGAGAGTGTGAGAGTGAGAGTGAGAATGCGAGAGAGAATGAGAGCGAGAGTGAGAATGGGAGAATGAGTGTGAGAGAGTGAGTTAGAGTGAGAATGGGAGAGAGAGTGTGAGAGTGAGAGTGAGAATGGGAGAGAGAGTGTGAGGGTGAGAGTGAGGATGGGAGAGAGAGTGTGAGGGTGAGAGTGAGGATTGGAGAGAGTGTGTGAAAGTGACAGCGAGGATGGGTAAGAGAGTGTGAGAGTGAGAGTGAGCATGGGAGAGAGAGTGTGAGAGTGAGAATGGGAGAGAGTGTGAGAGTGAGAGTGAGGATGGGAGAAAAAGTGTGATAGTGAGAGCGAGAATGGGAGAGAGTGTGAGAGTGAGAGTGACGATGGGTGGGAGAGTGTGAGAGTGACAGTGAGGATGGGAGAGAGTGTGAGTGTGAGAGTGAGAGTGAGGATGGGAGATAGAGTGTGAGAGTGAGAGTGAGAGTGCGGATGGGAGGGAGTGTGTGAGCGTGAGAGTAAGGAAGGGAGAGAGAGTGTGAGAGTGAGAGTGAGGATGGGAGAGAGTGAGTGAGGGTGATAGTGAGAATGATGATGGGAGAGAGAGTGTGAGAATGAGAGTGAGAATCGGAGAGAGAGTGCTAGAGCGAGAGTGAGCGTGCGGATCGGAGAGAGTGTGAGTGTGAGAGTGAGAGTGAGGATTGGACAGAGAGTATGAGAGTGAGAGTGATGTTGGGAGAGAGAGTGTGAGAGTGAGAATGAGGATGGTAGAGAGAGTGTGAGAGTGAGAGTGAGGATGGGTGAGAGATTGTGAGAGTGAGAGTGTGGATGGGAGAGAGAGTGTGAGAGTGTGGATGGGAGAGAGTGTGTGAGAATGAGAGTGATAATGAGGATGGGAGAGAGTGTGAGAGTGAGTGTGAGAATCGGAGAGAGTGAGAGTGTGAGTACGGATGGGAGGGAGTGTGAGAGTGAGAGTGAGGATGGAAGAGGGAGTGAGACAGTGAGTGAGAATGGGAGTGAGAGAGTGAGAGTGGTAGTGTGAATGGGAGAGAGTGTGAGAGCGAGAGTGAGGATGGGAGAGAGAGAGTGACAGTGAGAGTGAGGATGGGAAAGAGAGTGTGAGTGTGAGTGAGAAAGGGAGTGAGTGTGTGAGAGTGAGAGCGAGGATGGGAGAGAGAGTGAGAGTGAGAGTGAGAATGGGAGAATGAGTGTGAGAGTGAGAATGAGGATTGGAGAGAGAGTGTGAGTGTGAGAATGAGGATGGGAGAGAGAGTGTGAGGGTGAGAGTGAAGAGGGGAGAGAGAGCGTGAGAGTGACAGCGAGGATGGGAGAGAGAGTGTGAGAGTGAGAGTGAGGATGGGAGAGAGAGTGTGAGAGTGAGAGTGAGAGTGCGGATGGGAGAGAGTGTGAGTGTGAGCGTGAGAGTGAGGAAGGGGGAGAGAGTGTGAGAGTGAGAGTGAGGATGGGAGAGAGTGAGTGAGAGTGAGAGTGAGAATGAGGATGAGAGTGAGAGTGTGGGAGTCAGAGTGAGAATCGGAGAGAGTGAGAGTGTGAGTGCGGATGGGAGGGAGTTCGAGAGTGAGAGTGAGGTTGGAAGAGAGAGTGAGAGAGTGAATGAGAATGGGAGTGAGAGAGTGAGAGTGGTAGTGTGAATGGGAGAGAGTGTGAGAGCGAGACTGAGGATGGGAGAGAGAGTGTGACAGTGAGAGTGAGAATGGGCGAGAGCGTGTGAGAGTGAGAGTGAGAGTTAGGATGGGAGAGAGTGTATGAGAGTGTGAGTGAGGATAGGACAGAGAGTGTGAGAGTGACAGCGAGGATGGGTAAGAGAGTGTGAGAGTGAGAGTGAGGATGGGAGAGAGAGTCTCAGAGTGAGAGTGAGGATGGGAGAAAAAGTGTGATAGTGAGAGTGAGAATGGGAGAGAGTGTGAGAATTAGAGTGAGAGTGACGATGGGAGGGAGAGTGTGAGAGTGAGATTGAGGGTGGGAGAGAGTGTGAGAGTGAGAGTGAGAGTGAGGATTGGAGATAGAGTGTGAGAGTGACAGTGAGGATGGTTGAGAGAGAGTGAGAGTGAGAGTGAGGATGGGAGAGAATGTGAGAGTGAGAATGAGGATGGGAGAGAGTGTGAGAGTGAGAGTGAGAGTGCGGAAGGGAGAGAGCGTGAGTGTGAGCGTGAGAGTGAGGAAGGGAGAGAGAGTGTGAGAGTGAGACTGAGGATGGGAGAGAGTGAGTGAGGGTGAGAGTGAGAATGAGAATGGGAGTGAGAGTGTGAGAGTGAGAGTGAGAATCGGAGAGAGTGAGAGTGTGAGTGCGGATGGGAGGGAGTTTGAGAGTGAGAGTGAGGATGGAAGAGAGAGTGAGAGAGTGAGTGAGAATGGGAGTGAGAGAGTGAGAGTGGTAGTGCGAATGGGAGAGAGTGTGAGAGCGAGAGTGAGGATGGGAGAGAGATTGTGACAGTGAGAGTGAGGATGGGTGAGAGAGTGAGTGTGAGTGAGAATGGGAGTGAGTGTGTGAGAGAGTGGATGGGAGAGAGTGTGTGAGAATGAGAGTGAGAATGAGGATGGGAGTGAGAGTGTGAGAGTGAGAGTGAGAATCGGAGAGAGTGAGAGTGTGAGTGTGGATGGGAGGGAGTTTGAGAGTGAGAGAGGATGGAAGAGAGAGTGAGAGTGAGAGTGAGAATGGGAGAGAGTGTGAGAGTGAGAGTGAGAATTGGAGACAGTGTGAGAGTGAGATTGAGAGTGAGGATGGGAGAGAGAGTGAGAGTGACAGCGAGGATGGGAGAGAGCGTGTGAGAGTGAGTGTGAGGATGGGAGAGACAGTGTGAGAGTGAGAGTGAGAATGAGAGAGAGTGTGTGAGTGAGAATGAGGATGTGAGAGGGAGAGTGAGAGTGAGAGTGAGGATGGGAGAGAATGTGAGCGTGAGAGTGAGGTTGGGAGAGAGTGTGAGAGTGAAAGTGAGAATTGGAGAGCGAGTGTGAGATTGAGAGTGAGAATGGGAGAGAGTGTGAGAGTTAGAATAAGGATGTGAGAGAGGGTGTGAGAGTGAGAGTGTGGATGGGAGAGAGAGTGTGAGAGTGAGGATGGGAGAGAGAGTGTGAGAGTGAGAGTGAGAGTGCGAGAGAGAATGTGAGCGAGAGTGAGAATGGGAGAATGAGTGTGAGAGTGTGAGTTAGAGTGAGAATGGGAGAGAGAGTGTGAGTGTGAGAGTGAGAATGGGAGAGAGAGTGTGAGGGTGAGAGTGAGGATGGGAGAGAGAGTGTGAGGGTAAGAGTGAGGATTGGAGAGAGTGTGTGAGAGTGAGAGTGAGAATGGGAGAGAGTGTGAGAGTGAGAGTGAGGATGGGAGAAAAAGTGTGATAGTGAAAGCCAGAATGGGAGAAAGTGTGAGAGTGAGAGTGACGATGGGTGGGAGAGTGTGAGAGTGACAGTGAGGATGGGAGAGAGTGTGAGTGTGAGAGTGAGAGTGAGGATGGGAGATAGAGTGTGAGAGTGAGAGTGAGAGTGAGGACGGGAGAGAGAGAGAGTGAGAGTGAGAGTGAGGATGGGAGAGAATGTGAGAGTGAGAATGAGGATGGGCGAGAGTGAGAGTGAGAGTGCGGATGGGAGGGAGTGTGAGTATGAGCGTGAGAGTAAGGAAGGGAGAGAGAGTGTGAGAGTGAGAGTGAGGATGGGAGAGAGTGAGTGAGGGTGATAGTGAGAATGATGATGGGAGAGAGAGTGTGAGAATGAGAGTGAGAATCGGAGAGAGAGTGCTAGAGCGAGAGTGAGCGTGTGGATGGGAGAGAGTGTGAGTGTGAGAGTGAGAGTGAGGATTGGAGAGAGAGTATGAGAGTGAGTGTGATGTTGGGAGAGGGAGTGTGAGAGTGAGAATGAGGATGGTAGAGAGAGTGTGAGAGTGAGAGTGAGGATGGGTGAGAGATTGTGAGAGTGAGAGTGTGGATGGGAGAGAGAGTGTGAGAGTGTGGATGGGAGAGAGTGTGTGAGAATGAGAGTGATAATGAGGATGGGAGAGAGTGTGAGAGTGAGTGTGAGAATCGGAGAGAGTGAGAGTGTGAGTGCCGATGGGAGGGAGTGTGAGAGTGAGAGTGAGGATGGAAGAGGTAGTGAGACAGTGAGTGAGAATGGGAGTGAGAGAGTGAGAGTGGTAGTGTGAATGGGAGAGAGTGTGAGAGCGAGAGTGAGGATGGGAGAGAGAGAGTGACAGTGAGAGTGAGGATGGGAAAGAGAGTGTGAGTGTGAGTGAGAATGGGAGTGAGTGTGTGAGAGTGAGAGTGAGGATGGGAGAGAGAGTGAGAGTGAGAGTGTGAATGGGAGAATGAGTGTGAGCGTGACAGCGAGGATGGGAAAGAGAGTGTGAGAGTGAGAGTGAGGATGGGAGAGAGAGTGTGAGAGTGAGAGTGAGAATGGGAGAGAGTGTGAGAGTGAGAATGAGAATGGGAGAGAGAGTGTGAGAGTGAGAGTGAGGATGGGAGAGAAAGTGTGATAGTGAGAGTGAGAATGGGAGAGAGTGTGAGAGTGAGACTGAGAGTGACGATGGGAGGGAGTGTGTGAGAGTGAGAGTGAAGATGGGAGAGAGTATGAGAGTGAGAGTGAGAGTGAGGATGGGAGAGAAAGTGTGAGAGTGAGGATGGGAGAGAGAGAGAGTCAGAGTGAGAGTGAGGATGGGAGAGAATGTGAGAGTGAGAGTGAGAATGGGAGAGAGTGTGAGAGTGAGAGTGAGAATTGGAGAGAGTGTGAGAGTGAGATTGAGAGTGAGGATGGGAGAGAGAGTGAGAGTGACAGCGAGGATGGGAGAGAGCGTGTGAGAGTGAGTGAGGATGGGAGAGACAGTGTGTGAGTGAGAGCGAGAATGAGAGAGAGTGTGAGAGTGAGAATGAGGATGTGAGAGGGAGAGTGAGAGTGAGAGTGAGGATGGGAGAGAATGTGAGAGTGAGAGTGAGGATGGGAGAGAGTGTGAGAGTGAAAGTGAGAATTGGAGAGAGAGTGAGAGATTGAGAGTGAGAATGGGAGAGAGTGTGAGAGTTAGAATGAAGATGTGAGAGAGAGTGTGAGAGTGAGAGTGTGGATGGGAGAGAGTGTGAGAGTGAGGATGGGAGAGAGTGTGTGAGAGTGAGAGTGAGAATGAGGATGGGAGAGAGAGTGTGAGAGTGAGAGTGAGAATCGGAGAGAGAGTGAGAGTGAGAGTGCGGATGGGAGAGAGTGTACGAGTGAAAGCGAGGGTGGAAGAGGGAATGTGAGAGTGAGTGAGAATGGGAGTGAGAGAGTGAGAGTGTCAGTGTGAATGGGAGAGAGTGTGAGAGTGAGAATGAGGATGGGAGAGAGAGTGTGATAGTGACAGTTAGGAAGCGAGAGAGAGTGTGAGAGTGAGTGAGAATGGGAGTGTGTGCGTGAGAGTGAACGTGAGGATGGGAGACAGAGAGTGAGAGTGAGGATGCGAGAGAGAATGAGAGTGAGAGTGAGAATGGGAGAATGAGTGTGAGAGTGAGAGTGAGAGTGAGAATGGGAGAGTGAGTGTGAGAGTGAGAGTGAGAATGGGAGAGAGAGTGTGAGGGTGAGAGTGAGGATGGGAGAGAGAGTGTGAGGGTGAGAGTGAGGATGGGAGAGAGTGTGAGAGGGACAGCGAGGATGGTAAAGAGAGTGTGAGAGTGAGAGTGAGGTTGGGAGAGAGAGTGTAAGAGTGAGAGTGAGAATGGGAGAGAGTGTAAGAGTGAGAGTGAGAATGGGAGAGAGTGTGAGAGTGAGAATGAGAATGGGAGACAGAGTGTGAGAGTGAGAGTGAGAATGGGAGAGAGTGTGAGAGTGAGAATGAGAATGGGAGACAGAGTGTGAGATTGAGAGTGAGAGTGAGGATAGGAAAGAAAGTGTGATAGTGAGAGTGAGAATGGGAGAGAGTGTGAGAGTGAGAGTGAGAGTGACGATGTGAGGGAGAGTGTGAGAGTGACAGCGAGGATGGGTAAGAGAGTGTGAGAGTGAGAGTGAGGATGGGAGAGAGAGTGTCAGAGTGAGAGTGAGAATGGGAGAGAGTGTGAGAGTGAGAATGAGGATGGGAGAGAGAGTCTCCGAGTGAGAGTGAGGATGGGAGAATGAGTGTGATAGTGAGAGTGAGAATGGGAGTGTGAGAGTGAGAGTGAGAGTGACGATGGGAGGGAGAGTGTGAGAGTGAGAGTGACGATGGGAGAGAGTGTGAGAGTGAGAGTGAGGATTTGAGATAGAGTGTGAGAGTGAGAGTGAGGATGGTTGAGAGAGAGTGAGAGTGAGAGTGAGAATGGGAGAGAGTGTGAGAGTGAGAATGAGAATGGGAGACAGAGTGTGAGAGTGAGAGTGAGGATAGGAGAGAAAGTGTGATAGTGAGAGTGAGAATGGGAGAGAGTGTGAGAGTGAGAGTGAGAGTGACGATGTGAGGGAGAGTGTGAGAGTGACAGCGAGGATGGGTAAGAGAGTGTGAGAGTGAGAGTGAGGATGGGAGAGAGAGTGTCAGAGTGAGAGTGAGAATGGGAGAGAGTGTGAGAGTGAGAATGAGGATGGGAGAGAGAGTCTCCGAGTGAGAGTGAGGATGGGAGAAAAAGTGTGATAGTGAGAGTGAGAATGGGAGAGAGTGTGAGAGTGCGAAAGACGATGGGAGAGAGTGTGAGAGTGAGAGTGAGAGTGAGGATTGGAGATAGAGTGTGAGAGTGAGAATGAGGATGGGAGAGAGTGTGAGAGTGAGAGTGAGAGTGCGGATGGGAGAGAGTGTGAGTGTTAGCGTGAGAGTGAGGAAGGGAGAGAGAGAGTGAGACTGAGAGTGAGGATGGGAGAGAGTGAGTGAGGGTGAGAGTGAGAATGAGGATGGGAGTGAGAGTGTGAGAGTGAGAGTGAGAATCGGAGAGAGTTAGAGTGTGAGTGCGGATGGGAGGGAGTTTGAGAGTGAGAGTGAGGATGGAAGAGAGAGTGAGAGAGTGAGTGAGAATGGGAGTGAGAGAGTGAGAGTGGTAGTGTGAATGGGAGAGAGGTTGAGAGCGAGAGTGAGGATGGGAGAGAGAGTGTGACAGCGAGAGTGAGGATGGGTGAGAGAGTGTGAGTGCGAGTGAGAATGGGAGTGAGTGTGTGAGAGTGTGGATGGGAGAGAGTGTGTGAGAATGAGAGTGAGAATGAGGATGGGAGTGAGAGTGTGAGAGTGAGAGTGAGAATCAGAGAGAGTGAGAATGTGAGTGTGGATGGGAGGGAGTTTGCGAGTGAGAGTGAGGATGGAAGTGAGAGTGAGAGTGAGAATGGGAGAGAGTGTGAGAGTGAGAGTGAGAATTGGAGACAGTGTGAGAGTGAGATTGAGAGTGTGGATGGGAGAGAGTGAGAGTGACAGCGAGGATGGGAGAGAGCGTGTGAGAGTGAGTGTGAGGATGGGAGAGACAGTGTGAGATGAGAGTGAGAATGAGAGAGAGTGTGAGTGAGAATGAGGATGTGAGAGGGAGAGTGAGAGTGAGAGTGAGGATGGGAGAGAATGTGAGAGTGAGAGTGAGGATGGGAGAGATTGTGAGAGTGAAAGTGAGAATTGGAGAGAGAGTGTGAGATTGAGAGTGAGAATGGGAGAGAGTGTGAGAGTTAGAATGAGGATGTGAGAGAGAGTGTGAGAGTGAGAGTGTGGATGGGAGAGAGTGTGTGAGAGTGAGGATGGGAGAGAGTTTGTGAGTGTGAGAGTGAGAATGAGGATGGGAGAGACAGTGTGAGAGTGAGTGTGAGAATCGGAGAGAGAGTGAGAGTGAGAGTGCGGATGGGAGAGTGTGTGAGAGTGAAAGCGAGGGTGGAAGAGGGAATGTGAGAGTGAGTGAGAATGGGAGTGAGAGAGTGAGAGTGAAAGTGTGAATGGGAGAGAGTGTGAGAGTGAGAATGAGGATGGGAGAGAGAGTGTGATAGTGACAGTTAGGAAGCGAGAGAGAGTGTGAGAATGAGTGAGAATGGGTCTGTGTGCGTGAGAGTGAACGTGAGGATGGGAGAGAGAGTGTGAGAGTGAGAGTGAGGATACGAGTGAGAATGAGAGTGAGAGTCAGAATGGGAGAATGAGTGTGAGAGTGAGAGTGAGAGTGAGAATGGGAGAGTGAGTGAGAGTGAGAGTGAGAATGGGAGAGAGAGTGTGAGGGTGAGAGTGAGGATGGGAGAGAGAGTGTGAGGGTGAGAGTGAGGATGGGAGAGAGAGTGTGAGAGTGAGAGTGAGAGTGAGGATAGGAGAGAAAGTGTGATAGTGAGAGTGAGAATGGGAGAGAGTGTGAGAATGAGAGTGACGATGTGAGGGAGAGTGCGAGAGTGAGAGTGAGGATGGGAGAGAGTGTGAGAGTGAGAGTGAGAGTGAGGATGGGAGAGATAGTGTGATAGTGAGAGTGAGGATGGGCGAGAGAGTCTGAGAGTGAGAGTGAGAGTGAGGATGGGAGAGAGTGTGTGAGAGTGAGAGTGAGGATAGGAGAGAGAGTGTGAGAGTGAGAGTGAGGATTGGAGAGAGAGTGTGAGAGTGACAGTGAGGATGGGTAAGAGAGTGTGAGAGTGAGAATGAGGATGGGAGAGAGAGTCTCCGAGTGAGAGTGAGGATGGGAGAAAAAGTGTGATAGTGAGAGTGAGAATGGGAGAGAGTGTGAGAGTGAGAGTGAGAGTCACGATGGGAGGGAGAGTGTGAGAGTGAGAGTGAGGATGGGAGAGAGTGTGAGATTGAGAGTGAGAGTGTGGATTGGAGATAGAGTTTGAGAGTGAGAGTGAGGATGGTTGAGAGAGAGTGAGAGTGAGAGTGAGGATGGGTGAGAATGTGAGAGTGAGAATGAGGATGGGAGAGAGTGTGAGAGTGAGAGTGAGAGTGCGGATGGGAGAGAGTGTGAGTGTGAGCGTGAGAGTGAGAAAGGGAGAGAGAGTGTGAGAGTGAGAGTGTGGATGCGAGAGAGAATGAGAGTGTAGAGTGAGAATGGGAGAATGAGTGTGAGAGTGAGAGTGAGAGTGAGAATGGGAGAGTGAGTGTGAGAGTGAGAGTGAGTATGGGAGAGAGAGTGTGAGGGTGAGAGTGAGGATGGGAGAGAGAGTGTGAGGGTGAGAGTGAGATGGGAGAGAGTGTGAGAGGGACAGCGAGGATGGGAAAGAGAGTGTGGGAGTGAGAGTGAGGTTGGGAGTGCGAGTGTAAGAGTGAGAGTGAGAATGGGAGAGAGTGTAAGAGTGAGAGTGAGAATGGGAGAGAGTGTGAGAGTGAGAATGAGGATGGGAGAGAGAGTGTGAGAGTGAGAGTGAGAGTGAGGATAGGAGAGAAAGTGTGATAGTGAGAGTGAGAATGGGAGAGAGTGTGAGAGTGAGAGTGAGAGTGACGATGTTAGGGAGAGTGTGACAGTGAGAGTGAGGATGGGCGGGAGAGTGTGAGAGTGAGAGTGAGGATGGGAGAGAGTGTGTGAGAGTGAGAGTGAGGATGGGAGAGAGAGTGTGAGAGTGAGAGTGAGGATGGGAGAGAGTGTGAGAGTGAGGATTGGAGAGAGAGTGTGAGAGTGACAGCGAGGATGGGTAAGAGAGTGTGAGAGTGAGAGTGAGAATGGGAGAGAGTGTGAGAGTGAGAATGAGGATGGGAGAGAGAGTCTCCGAGTGAGAGTGAGGATGGGAAAAAAGTGTGATAGTGAGAGAGAGAATGGGAGTGTGAGAGTGAGAGTGAGAGTGACGATGGGAGGGAGAGTGTGAGAGTGAGAGTGACGATGGGAGAGAGTGTGAGAGTGAGAGTGAGGATTTCAGATAGAGTGTGAGAGTAAGAGTGAGGATGGTTGAGAGAGAGTGAGAGTGAGAGTGAGGATGGGAGAGAGTGTGAGAGTGAGAGTGAGAGTGCGGATGGGAGAGAGTGTGATTGTGAGCGTGAGAGTGAGGAAGGGAGAGAGAGTGTGAGAGTGAGAGTGAGGATGGGAGAGAGTTAGTGAGGGTGAGAGTGAGAATGAGGATGGGAGTGAGAGTGTGAGAATGAGAGTGAGAATCGGAGAGAGTGAGAGTGTGAGTGCGGATGGGAGGGAGTTTGAGAGTGAGGATGGAAGAGAGAGTGAGAGAGAGAGTGAGAATGGGAGTGAGAGAGTGAGAGTGGTAGTGTGAATGGTAGAGAGTGTGAGAGCGAGAGTGAGGATGGGAGAGTGAGTGTGACAGTGAGAGTGAGGATGGGTGAGAGAGTGTGAGAGTGAGAGTGAGAGTGAGAATGAGAGAGTGTGTGAGTGAGAATGAGGATGTGAGAGGGAGAGGGAGAGTGAGAGTGAGGATGGGAGAGAATGTGAGGGTGAGAGTGAGGATGGGAGAGAGTGTGAGAGTGAAAGTGAGAATTGGAGAGAGAGTGTGAGATTGAGAGTGAGAATGGGAGAGAGTGTGAGAGTTAGAATGAGGATGTGAGAGAGAGTGTGAGAGTGAGAGTGTGGATGGGAGAGAGAGTGTGAGAGTGAGGATGGGAGAGAGTTTGAGAGAGTGAGAGTGAGAATGAGGATGGGAGGGAGAGTGTGAGAGTGAGAGTAAGAATCGGAGAGAGAGTGAGAGTGAGAGTGTGGATGGGAGAGAGTGTGAGAGTGAAAGCGAGGGTGGAAGAGGGAATGTGAGTGTGAGTGAGAATGGGAGTGAGAGAGTGAGAGTGACAGTGTGAATGGGAAAGAGTGTGAGTGTGAGAATGAGGATGGGAGAGAGAGTGTGATAGTGACAGTTCGGAAGCGAGAGAGTGTGAGAATGAGTGAGAATGGGTGTGTGTGCGTGAGAGTGAACGTGAGGATGGGAGAGAGAGTGTGAGAGTGAGAGTGAGGATGCGAGGGAGAATGAGAGTGAGAGTGAGAATGGGAGAATGAGTGTGAGAGTGAGAGTGAGAGTGAGAATGGGAGAGTGAGTGAGAGTGAGAGTGAGAATGGGAGAGAGAGTGTGAGGGTGAGAGTGAGGATGGGAGAGAGAGTGTGAGGGTGAGAGTGAGGATGGGAGAGAGAGTGTGAGAGTGAGAATGAGAGTGAGGATAGAGAGATAGTGTGATAGTGAGAGTGAGAATGGGCGAGAGATTGTGAGAGTGAGAGTGAGTGTGAGGATGGGAGAGAGTGTGTGAGAGTGAGAGTGAGGATAGGAGAGAGAGTGTGAGAGTGAGAGTGAGGATGGGAGAGAGTGTGAGAGTGAGAGTGACGATTGGAGAGACAGTGTGAGAGTGACAGCGAGAATGGGAAAGAGAGTGTGAGAGTGAGAGTGAGGATGGGAGAGAGTGTCAGAGTGAGAGTGAGAATGGGAGAGAGTGTGAGAGTGAGAATGAGGATGGGAGAGAGAGTCTCCGAGTGAGAGTGAGGATGGGAGAAAAAGTGTGAGAGTGAGAGTGAGAATGGGAGAGAGTGTGAGAGTGAGAGTGAGAGTCACGATGGGAGGGAGAGTTTGAGAGTGAGAGTGAGGATGGGAGAGAGTGTGAGAGTGAGAGTAAGAGTGTGGATTGGAGATAGAGTTTGAGAGTGAGAGTGAGGATGGTTAAGAGAAAGTGAGAGTGAGAGTGAGGATGGGAGAGAATGTGAGAGTGAGAATGAGGATGGGAGAGAGTGTGAGAGTGAGAGTGAGAGTGCGGATGGGAGAGAGCGTGAGTGTGAGCGTGAGAGTGAGGAAGGGAGAGAGAGTGTGAGAGTGAGAGTGAGGATGGGAGAGAGTGAGTGAGGGTGAGAGTGAGAATGAGGATGGGAGAGAGATTGTGAGAATGAGAGTGAGAATCGGCGAGAAAGTGCTAGAGCGAGAGTGAGACTGCGGATGGGAGAGAGTGTGAGTGTGAGTGTGAGAGTGAGGTTTGGAGAGAGAGTATGAGAGTGAGAGTGATGTTGGGAGAGAGAGTGTGAGAGTGAGAGTGAGGATGGGAGAGAGCGTGTGAGGGTGAGAGTGAGAGTGTGGGTGGGATAGAAAGTGTGAGAGTGTGGATGGGCGAGAGTGTGTGAGAATGTGACTGAGAATGAGGATGGGAGTGAGAGTGTGAGAGTGAGAGTGAGAATCGGAGAGAGTGAGAGTGTGAGTGCGGATGGGAGGGAGTTTGAGAGTGAGAGTGAGGATGGAATGGTGTGAGAGTGAGAGTGAGAATCGGAGAGAGTGTGAGTGCGGATGGGAGGGAGTTTGAGAGTGAGAGTGAGGATGGAAGAGAGAGTCAGAGTGAGAGTGAGAATGGGAGAATGAGTGTGAGAGTGAGAATAAGGATTGTAGAGGGAGTGTGAGGGTGCGAGTGAGGATGGAAGAGAGAGTGTGAGGGTGAGAGTGAAGATGGGAGAGAGAGTGTGAGAGTGACAGCGAGGATAGGATAGAGAGTGTGAGAGTGAGAGTGAGAATGGGAGAGAGAGTGTGAGAGTGAGAGTGAGAACGGGAGAGAGTGTGAGAGTGAGAATGAGGATGGGAAAGAGAGTGTGAGAGTGAGAGTGAGAGTGAGGATGGTAAAGAAAGTGTGATAGTGAGAGTGAGAATGGGAGAGAGTGTGAGAGTGAGAGGGAGAGTGACGATGGGAGGCAGAGTGTGAGATTGAGAGTGAAGATGGGAGAGAGTATGAGAGTGAGAGTGAGAGTGAGGATGGGAGAGAGAGAGTGAGAGTGAGGATGGGAGAGAATGTGAGAGTGAAAGTGAGGATGGGAGAGAGTGTGAGAGGGAGAGTGAGAATTGGAGAGAGTGCAAGAGTGAGATTGAGAGTGAGGGTGGGAGAGAGAGTGAGAGTGAGAGTGAGAATTGGAGAGAGAGTGTGAGATTGAGAGTGAGAAAGGGAGAGAGTGTGAGAGTGAGAATGAGGATGTGAGAGAGATTGTGAGAGTGAGAGTGTGTATGGGAGAGAGAGTGTGAGAGTGAGGATGGGAGTGAGTGTGTGAGAGTGAGAGTGAGAATGAGGATGGGAGAGAGAGTGTGAGAGTGAGAGTGAGAATCGGAGAGAGAGTGAGAGTGAGAGTGCGGATGGGAGAGAGTGTGAGAGTGAAAGCGAGGGTGAAAGGGGGAGTGTGAGAGTGAGTGAGAATGGGAGTGAGAGAATGAGAGTGACAGTGTGAATGGGAGAGAGTGTGAGAGTGAGAATGAGGATGGGAGAGAGAGTGTGAGAGCGAGTGAGAATGGGAGTGTGTGCGTGAGAGTGAACGTGAGGATGGGAGAGAGAGTGTGAGAGTGAGAGTAAGGATGCGAGAGAGAATGGGAGTGAGAGTGAGAATGGGAGAATGAGTGTGAGAGTGAGAGTGAGAGTGAGAATGGGAGAGAGTGTGAGAGTGAGAATGAGGATGGGAGAGAGAGTGTGAGAGAGTGAGTGAGAGTGAGGATGGGAGAGAGAGTGTCAGAGTGAGAGTGAGAATGGGAGAGAGTGTGAGAGTGAGAATGAGGATGGGAGAGAGAGTCTCCGAGTGAGAGTGAGGATGGGAGAATGAGTGTGATAGTGAGAGTAAGAATGGGAGTGTGAGAGTGAGAGTGAGAGTGACGATGGGAGGGAGAGTGTGAGAGTGAGAGTGACGATGGGAGAGAGTGTGAGAGTGAGAGTGAGGATTTGAGATAGAGTGTGAGAGTGAGAGTGAGGATGGTTGAGAGAGAGTGAGAGTGAGAGTGAGAATGGGAGAGAGTGTGAGAGTGAGAATGAGAATGGGAGACAGAGTGTGAGAGTGAGAGTGGGGATAGGAGAGAAAGTGTGATAGTGAGAGTGAGAATGGGAGAGAGTGTGAGAGTGAGAGTGAGAGTGACGATGTGAGGGAGAGTGTGAGAGTGACAGCGAGGATGGGTAAGAGAGTGTGAGAGTGAGAGTGAGGATGGGAGAGCGAGTGTCAGAGTGAGAGTGAGAATGGGAGAGAGTGTGAGAGTGAGAATGAGGATGGGAGAGAGAGTCTCCGAGTGAGAGTGAGGATGGGAGAAAAAGTGTGATAGTGAGAGTGAGAATGGGAGAGAGTGTGAGAGTGCGAGAGACGATGGGAGAGAGTGTGAGAGTGAGAGTGAGAGTGAGGATTGGAGATAGAGTGTGAGAGTGAGAATGAGGCTGGGAGAGAGTGTGAGAGTGAGAGTGAGAGAGTGGATGGGAGAGAGTGTGAGTGTGAGCGTGAGAGTGAGCAAGGGAGAGAGAGAGTGAGACTGAGAGTGAGGATGGGAGAGAGTGAGTGAGGGTGAGAGTGAGAATGAGGATGGGAGTGAGAGTGTGAGAGTGAGAGTGAGAATCGGAGAGAGTGAGAATGTGAGTGTGGATGGGAGGGAGTTTGAGAGTGAGAGTGAGGATGGAAGAGAGAGTGAGAGAGTGAGTGAGAATGGGAGTGAGAGAGTGATAGTGGTAGTCTGAATGGGAGAGAGTGTGAGAGCGAGAGTGAGGATGGGAGAGAGAGTGTGACAGTGAGAGTGAGGATGGGTGAGAGAGTGTGAGTGCGAGTGAGAATGGGAGTGAGTGTGTGAGAGTGTGCATGGGAGAGAGTGTGTGAGAATGGGAGTGAGAATGAGGATGGGAGTGAGAGTGTGAGAGTGAGAGTGAGAATCAGAGAGAGTGAGAATGTGAGTGTGGATGGGAGGGAGTTTGCGAGTGAGAGTGAGGATGGAAGTGAGAGTGAGAGTGAGAATGGGAGAGAGTGTGAGAGTGAGAGTGAGAATTGGAGACAGTGTGAGAGTGAGATTGAGAGTGAGGATGGGAGAGAGTGAGAGTGACAGCGAGGATGGGAGAGAGCGTGTGAGAGTGAGTGTGAGGATGGGAGAGACAGTGTGAGATGAGAGTGAGAATGAGAGAGAGTGTGTGAGTGAGAATGAGGATGTGAGAGGGAGAGTGAGAGTGAGAGTGAGGATGGGAGAGAATGTGAGAGTGAGAGTGAGGATGGGAGAGATTGTGAGAGTGAAAGTGAGAATTGGAGAGAGAGTGTGAGATTGAGAGTGAGAATGGGAGAGAGTGTGAGAGTTAGAATGAGGATGTGAGAGAGAGTGTGAGAGTGAGAGTGTGGATGGGAGAGAGTGTGTCACAGTGAGGATGGGAGAGAGTTTGTGAGTGTGAGAGTGAGAATGAGGATGGGAGAGAGAGTGTGAGAGTGAGTGTGAGAATCGGAGAGAGAGTGAGAGTGAGAGTGCGGATGGGAGAGAGTGTGAGAGTGAAAGCGAGGGTGGAAGAGGGAATGTGAGAGTGAGTGAGAATGGGAGTGAGAGAGTGAGAGTGAAAGTGTGAATGGGTGAGAGTGTGAGAGTGAGAATGAGGATGGGCGAGAGAGTGTGATAGTGACAGTTAGGAAGCGAGAGAGAGTGTGAGAATGAGTGAGAATGGGTCTGTGTGCGTGAGAGTGAACGTGAGGATGGGAGAGAGAGTGTGAGAGTGAGAGTGAGGATGCGAGTGAGAATGAGAGTGAGAGTGAGAATGGGAGAATGAGTGTGAGAGTGAGAGTGAGAGTGAGAATGGGAGAGTGAGTGAGAGTGAGAGTGAGAATGGGAGAGAGAGTGTGAGGGTGAGAGTGAGGATGGGAGAGAGAGTGTGAGGGTGAGAGTGAGGATGGGAGAGAGAGTGTGAGAGTGAGAGTGAGAGTGAGGATAGGAGAGAAAGTGTGATAGTGAGAGTGAGAATGGGAGAGAGTGTGAGAATGAGAGTGACGATGTGAGGGAGAGTGCGAGAGTGAGAGTGAGGATGGGAGAGAGTGTGAGAGTGAGAGTGAGAGTGAGGATGGGAGAGATAGTGTGACAGTGAGAGTGAGGATGGGCGAGAGAGTCTGAGAGTGAGAGTGAGAGTGAGGATGGGAGAGAGTGTGTGAGAGTGAGAGTGAGGATAGGAGAGAGAGTGTGAGAGTGAGAGTGAGGATTGGAGAGAGAGTGTGAGAGTGACAGTGAGGATGGGTAAGAGAGTGTGAGAGTGAGAATGAGGATGGGAGAGAGAGTCTCCGAGTGAGAGTGAGGATGGGAGAAAAAGTGTGATAGTGAGAGTGAGAATGGGAGAGAGTGTGAGAGTGAGAGTGAGAGTCACGATGGGAGGGAGAGTGTGAGAGTGAGAGTGAGGATGGGAGAGAGTGTGAGATTGAGAGTGAGAGTGTGGATTGGAGATAGAGTTTGAGAGTGAGAGTGAGGATGGTTGAGAGAGAGTGAGAGTGAGAGTGAGGATGGGAGAGAATGTGAGAGTGAGAATGAGGATGGGAGAGAGTGTGAGAGTGAGAGTGAGAGTGCGGATGGGAGAGAGTGTGAGTGTGAGCATGAGAGTGAGGAAGGGAGAGAGAGTGTGAGAGTGAGAGTGAGGATGCGAGAGAGAATGAGAGTGTAGAGTGAGAATGGGAGAATGAGTGTGAGAGTGAGAGTGAGAGTGAGAATGGGAGAGTGAGTGTGAGAGTGAGAGTGAGTATGGGAGAGAGAGTGTGAGGGTGAGAGTGAGGATGGGAGAGAGAGTGTGAGGGTGAGAGTGAGATGGGAGAGAGTGTGAGAGGGACAGCGAGGATGGGAAAGAGAGTGTGGGAGTGAGAGTGAGGTTGGGAGTGCGAGTGTAAGAGTGAGAGTGAGAATGGGAGAGAGTGTAAGAGTGAGAGTGAGAATTGGGAGAGAGTGTGAGAGTGAGAATGAGGATGGGAGAGAGAGTGTGAGAGTGAGAGTGAGAGTGAGGATAGGAGAGAAACTGTGATAGTGAGAGTGAGAATGGGGAGAGAGTGTGAGAGTGAGAGTGAGAGTGACGATGTTAGGGAGAGTGTGACAGTGAGAGTGAGGATGGGCGGGAGAGTGTGAGAGTGAGAGTGAGGATGGGAGAGAGAGTGTGAGAGTGAGAGTGAGGATGGGAGAGAGTGTGAGAGTGAGGATTGGAGAGAGAGTGTGAGAGTGACAGCGAGGATGGGTAAGAGAGTGTGAGAGTGAGAGTGAGGATGGGAGAGAGAGTGTCAGAGTGAGAGTGAGAATGGGAGAGAGTGTGAGAGTGAGAATGAGGATGGGAGAGAGAGTCTCCGAGTGAGAGTGAGGATGGGAAAAAAGTGTGATAGTGAGAGAGAGAATGGGAGTGTGAGAGTGAGAGTGAGAGTGACGATGGGAGGGAGAGTGGGAGAGTGAGAGTGACAATGGGAGAGAGTGTGAGAGTGAGAGTGAGAGTGAGGATTTGAGATAGAGTGTGAGAGTGAGAGTGAGGATGGTTGAGAGAGAGTGAGAGTGAGAGTGAGGATGGGAGAGAGTGTGAGAGTGAGAGTGAGAGTGCGGATGGGAGAGAGTGTGAGTGTGAGCGTGAGAGTGAGGAAGGGAGAGAGAGTGTGAGAGTGAGAGTGAGGATGGGAGAGAGTTAGTGAGGGTGAGAGTGAGAATTAGGATGGGAGTGAGAGTGTGAGAATGAGAGTGAGAATCGGAGAGAGTGAGAGTGTGAGTGCGGATGGGAGGGAGTTTGAGAGTGAGGATGGAAGAGAGAGTGAGAGAGAGAGTGAGAATGGGAGTGAGAGAGTGAGAGTGGTAGTGTGAATGGTAGAGAGTGTGAGAGCGAGAGTGAGGATGGGAGAGAGAGTGTGACAGTGAGAGTGAGGATGGGCGAGAGAGTGTGAGAGTTAGAGTGAGAGTGAGAATGAGAGAGTGTGTGAGTGAGAATGAGGATGTGAGAGGGAGAGTGAGAGTGAGAGTGAGGATGGGAGAGAATGTGAGGGTGAGAGTGAGGATGGGAGAGAGTGTGAGAGTGAAAGTGAGAATTGGAGAGAGAGTGTGAGATTGAGAGTGAGAATGGGAGAGAGTGTGAGAGTTAGAATGAGGATGTGAGAGAGAGTGTGAGAGTGAGAGTGTGGATGGGAGAGAGAGTGTGAGAGTGAGGATGGGAGAGAGTTTGAGAGAGTGAGAGTGAGAATGAGGATGGGAGGGAGAGTGTGAGAGTGAGAGTAAGAATCGGAGAGAGAGTGAGAGTGAGAGTGTGGATGGGAGAGAGTGTGAGAGTGAAAGCGAGGGTGGAAGAGGGAATGTGAGAGTGAGTGAGAATGGGAGTGAGAGAGTGAGAGTGACAGTGTGAATGGGAAAGAGTGTGAGTGTGAGAATGAGGATGGGAGAGAGAGTGTGATAGTGACAGTTAGGAAGCGAGAGAGTGTGAGAATGAGTGAGAATGGGTGTGTGTGCGTGAGAGTGAACGTGAGGATGGGAGAGAGAGTGTGAGAGTGAGAGTGAGGATGCGAGGGAGAATGAGAGTGAGAGTGAGAATGGGAGAATGATTGTGAGAGTGAGAGTGAGAGTGAGAATGGGAGAGTGAGTGAGAGTGAGAGTGAGAATGGGAGAGAGAGTGTGAGGGTGAGAGTGAGGATGGGAGAGAGAGTGTGAGGGTGAGAGTGAGGATGGGAGAGAGAGTGTGAGAGTGAGAGTGAGAGTGAGGATAGAGAGAAAGTGTGATAGTGAGAGTGAGAATGGGCGAGAGATTGTGAGAGTGAGAGTGAGTGTGAGGATGGGAGAGAGTGTGTGAGAGTGAGAGTGAGGATAGGAGAGAGAGTGTGAGAGTGAGAGTGAGGATGGGAGAGAGTGTGAGAGTGAGAGTGACGATTGGAGAGACAGTGTGAGAGTGACAGCGAGAATGGGAAAGAGAGTGTGAGAGTGAGAGTGAGGATGGGAGAGAGTGTCAGAGTGAGAGTGAGAATGGGAGAGAGTGTGAGAGTGAGAATGAGGATGGGAGAGAGAGTCTCCGAGTGAGAGTGAGGATGGGAGAAAAAGTGTGATAGTGAGAGTGAGAATGGGAGAGAGTGTGAGAGTGAGAGTGAGAGTCACGATGGGAGGGAGAGTGTGAGAGTGAGAGTGAGGATGGGAGAGAGTGTGAGAGTGAGAGTAAGAGTGTGGATTGGAGATAGAGTTTGAGAGTGAGAGTGAGGATGGTTGAGAGAGAGTGAGAGTGAGAGTGAGGATGGGAGAGAATGTGAGAGTGAGAATGAGGATGGGAGAGAGTGTGAGAGTGAGAGTGAGAGTGCGGATGGGAGAGAGCGTGAGTGTGAGCGTGAGAGTGAGGAAGGGAGAGAGAGTGTGAGAGTGAGAGTGAGGATGGGAGAGAGTGAGTGAGGGTGAGAGTGAGAATGAGGATGGGAGAGAGATTGTGAGAATGAGAGTGAGAATCGGCGAGCAAGTGCTAGAGCGAGAGTGAGACTGCGGATGGGAGAGAGTGTGAGTGTGAGAGTGAGAGTGAGGTTTGGAGAGAGAGTATGAGAGTGAGAGTGATGTTGGGAGAGAGAGTGTGAGAATGAGAGTGAGGATGGGAGAGAGCGTGTGAGGGTGAGAGTGAGAGTGTGGGTGGGAGAGAAAGTGTGAGAGTGTGGATGGGAGAGAGTGTGTGAGAATGTGACTGAGAATGAGGATGGGAGTGAGAGTGTGAGAGTGAGAGTGAGAATCGGAGAGAGTGAGAGTGTGAGTGCGGATGGGAGGGAGTTTGAGAGTGAGAGTGAGGATGGAATGGTGTGAGAGTGAGAGTGAGAATCGGAGAGAGTGTGAGTGCGGATGGGAGGGAGTTTGAGAGTGAGAGTGAGGATGGAAGAGAGAGTGAGAGTGAGAGTGAGAATGGGAGAATGAGTGTGAGAGTGAGAATAAGGATTGTAGAGGGAGTGTGAGGGTGCGAGTGAGGATGGAAGAGAGAGTGTGAGGGTGAGAGTGAAGATGGGAGAGAGAGTGTGAGAGTGACAGCGAGGATAGGATAGAGAGTGTGAGAGTGAGAGTGAGAATGGGAGAGAGAGTGTGAGAGTGAGAGTGAGAATGGGAGAGAGTGTGAGAGTGAGAATGAGGATGGGAAAGAGAGTGTGAGAGTGAGAGTGAGAGTGAGGATGGTAAAGAAAGTGTGATAGGGAGAGTGAGAATGGGAGAGAGTGTGAGAGTGAGAGGGAGAGTGACGATGGGAGGCAGAGTGTGAGATTGAGAGTGAAGATGGGAGAGAGTATGAGAGTGAGAGTGAGAGTGAGAGTGAGGATGGGAGAGAGAGAGTGAGAGTGTGGATGGGAGAGAATGTGAGAGTGAAAGTGAGGATGGGAGAGAGTGTGAGAGTGAGAGTGAGAATTGGAGAGAGTGCAAGAGTGAGATTGAGAGTGAGGGTGGGAGAGAGAGTGAGAGTGAGAGTGAGAATTGGAGAGAGAGTGTGAGATTGAGAGTGAGAAAGGGAGAGAGTGTGAGAGTGAGAATGAGGATGTGAGAGAGATTGTGAGAGTGAGAGTGTGGATGGGAGAGAGAGTGTGAGAGTGAGGATGGGAGTGAGTGTGTGAGAGTGAGAGTGAGAATGAGGATGGGAGAGAGAGTGTGAGAGTGAGAGTGAGAATCGGAGAGAGAGTGAGAGTGAGAGTGCGGATGGGAGAGAGTGTGAGAGTGAAAGCGAGGGTGAAAGGGGGAGTGTGAGAGTGAGTGAGAATGGGAGTGAGAGAATGAGAGTGACAGTGTGAATGGGAGAGAGTGTGAGAGTGAGAATGAGGATGGGAGAGAGAGTGTGATAGTGACAGTGAGGAAGCGAGAGAGAGTGTGAGAGCGAGTGAGAATGGGAGTGTGTGCGTGAGAGTGAACGTGAGGATGGGAGAGAGAGTGTGAGAGTGAGAGTAAGGATGCGAGAGAGAATGAGAGTGAGAGTGAGAATGGGAGAATGAGTGTGAGAGTGAGAGTGAGAGTGAGAATGGGAGAGAGTTTGAGAGTGAGAATGAGGATGGGAGAGAGAGTGTGAGAGAGTGAGTGAGAGTGAGGATGGGCGAGAAAGTGTGATAGTGAGAGTGAGAATGGGAGAGAGTGTGAGAGTGAGAGTGAGAGTGACGATGTGAGGGAGAGTGTGAGAGTGAGAGTGAGGATGGGAGAGATAGTGTGACAGTGAGAGTGAGGATGGGCGGGAGAGTGTGAGAGTGAGAGTGAGGATGGGAGAGAGTGTGTGAGAGTGAGAGTGAGGATAGGAGAGAGAGTGTGAGAGTGAGAGTGAGGATGGGAAAGAGTGTGAGAGTGAGGATTGGAGAGAGAGTGTGAGAGTGACAGCGAGGATGGGTAAGAGAGTGTGAGAGTGAGAGTGAGGATGGGAGAGAGAGTGTCAGAGTGAGAGTGAGAAAGGGAGAGAGTGTGAGAGTGAGAATGAGGATGGGAGAGAGAGTCTCCGAGTGAGAGTGAGGATGGGAGAAAAAGTGTGATAGTGAGAGTGAGAATGGGAGAGAGTGTGAGAGTGAGAGTGAGAGTCACGATGGGAGGGAGAGTGTGAGAGTGAGAGTGAGGATGGGAGAGAGTGTGAGATTGAGAGTGAGAGTGTGGATGGGAGATAGAGTTTGAGAGTGAGAGTGAGGATGGTTGAGAGAGAGTGAGAGTGAGAGTGAGGATGGGAGAGAATGTGAGAGTGAGAATGAGGATGGGAGAGAGTGTGAGAGTGAGAGTGAGAGTGCGGATGGGAGAGAGTGTGAGTGTGAGCGTGAGAGTGAGGAAGGGAGAGAGAGTGTGAGAGTGAGAGTGAGGATGCGAGAGAGAATGAGAGTGTAGAGTGAGAATGGGAGAATGAGTGTGAGAGTGAGAGTGAGAGTGAGAATGGGAGAGTGAGTGTGAGAGTGAGAGTGAGAATGGGAGAGAGAGTGTGAGGGTGAGAGTGAGGATGGGAGAGAGAGTGTGAGGGTGAGAGTGAGGATGGGAGAGAGTGTGAGAGGGACAGCGAGGATGGGAAAGAGAGTGTGGGAGTGAGAGTGAGGTTGGGAGTGCGAGTGTAAGAGTGAGAGTGAGAATGGGAGAGAGTGTAAAAGTGAGAGTGAGAATGGGAGAGAGTGTGAGAGTGAGAATGAGGATGGGAGAGAGTGTGAGAGTGAGAGTGAGAGTGAGGATAGGAGAGAAAGTGTGTTAGTGAGAGTGAGAATGGGCGAGAGATTGTGAGAGTGAGAGTGAGGGTGAGGATGGGAGAGAGTGTGTGAGAGTGAGAGTGAGGAAAGGAGAGAGAGTGTGAGAGTGATAGTGAGGATGGGAGAGAGTGTGAGAGTGAGAGTGACGATTGGAGAGACAGTGTTAGAGTGACAGCGAGGATGGGAAAGAGAGTGTGATAGTGAGAATCAGGATGGGAGAGAGTGTCAGAGTGAGAGTGAGAATGGGAGAGAGTGTGAGAGTGAGAATGAGGATGGGAGAGAGAGTCTCCGAGTGAGAGTGAGGATGGGAGAAAAAGTGTGATAGTGAAAGTGAGAATGGGAGAGAGTGTGAGAGTGAGAGTGAGAGTCACGATGGGAGGGAGAGTGTGAGAGTGAGAGTGAGGATGGGAGAGAGTGTGAGAGTGAGAGGAACAGTGTGGATTGGAGATAGAGTTTGAGAGTGAGAGTGAGGATGGTTGAGAGAGAGTGAGAGTGAGAGTGAGGATGAGAGTGAGAATGAGGATGGGAGAGAGTGTGAGAGTGAGAGTGAGAGTGCGGATGGGAGAGAGTGTGAGTGTGAGCGTGAGAGTGAGGAAGGGAGAGAGAGTGTGAGAGTGAGGATGGGACAGAGTGAGTGAGGGTGAGAGTGAGAATGAGGATGGGAGAGAGATTGTGAGAATGAGAGTGAGAATCGGAGAGAAAGTGCTAGAGCGAGAGTGAGACTGCGGATGGGAGAGAGTGTGAGTGCGGTGAGAGTGAGAGGGTGGGTGGGAGAGAAAGTGTGAGAGTGTGGATGGGAGAGAGTGTGTGAGAATGTGACTGAGAATGTGGATGGGAGTGAGAGTGTGAGAGTGAGAGTGAGAATCGGAGAGAGTGAGAGTGTGAGTGCGGATGGGAGGGAGTTTGAGAGTGAGAGTGAGAATCGGAGAGAGTGTGAGTGCGGATGGGAGGGAGTTTGAGAGTGAGAGTGAGGATGGAAGAGAGTGTGAGAGTGAGAGTGAGAATGGGAGAATGAGTGTGAGAGTGAGAATGAGGATTGTAGAGGGAGTGTGAGGGTGCGAGTGAGGATGGAAGAGAGAGTGTGAGGGTTAGAGTGAAGATGGGAGAGAGAGTGTGAGAGTGACAGCGAGGATAGGATAGAGAGTGTGAGAGTGAGAGTGAGAATGGGAGAGAGATTGTGAGAGTGAGAGTGAGAATGGGAGAGAGTGTGAGAGTGAGAATGAGGATGGGAGAGAGAGTGTGAGAGTGAGAGTGAGAGTGAGGATGGTAAAGAAAGTGTGATAGTGAGAGTGAGAATGGGAGAGAGTGTGAGAGTGAGAGGGAGAGTGACGATGGGAGGGAGAGTGTGAGATTGAGAGTGAAGATGGGAGAGAGTATGAGAGTGAGAGTGAGGATGGGAGAGAGAGAGTGAGAGTGAGGATGGGAGAGAGAGAGTGAGAGTGAGGATGGGAGAGAATGTGAGAGTGAAAGTGAGGATGGGAGAGAGTGTGAGAGTGAGAGTGAGAATTGGAGAGAGTGCGAGAGTGAGATTGAGAGTGAGGGTGGGAGAGAGAGTGAGAGTGACAGAGAGGATGGGAGAGAGAGTGTGAGAGTGAGTGTGAGGATGGGAGAGACAGTGTGAGAGTGAGAGTGAGAATGGGAGAGAGTGTGAGAGTGAGGATGGGAGAGAATGTGAGAGTGAGAGTGAGGATAGGAGAGAGTGTGAGAGTGAGAGTGAGAATTGGAGAGAGAGTGTGAGATTGAGAGTGAGAAAGGGAGAGAGTGTGAGAGTGAGAATGAGGATGTGAGAAAGAGTGTGAGAGTGAGAGTGTGGATGGGAGAGAGAGTGTGAGAGTGAGGATGGGAGTGAGTGTGTGAGAGTGAGAGTGAGAATGAGGATGGGAGAGAGAGTGTGAGAGTGAGAGTAAGGATGCGAGAGAGAATGAGAGTGAGAGTGAGAATGGGAGAATGAGTGTGAGAGTGAGAGTGAGAGTGAGAATGGGAGAGAGTGTGAGAGTGAGAATGAGGATGGGAGAGAGAGTGTGAGAGAGTGAGTGAGAGTGAGGATGGGAGAGAAAGTGTGATAGTGAGAGTGAGAATGGGAGAGAGTGTGAGAGTGAGAGTGAGAGTGACGATGTGAGGGAGAGTGTGAGAGTGAGAGTGAGGATGGGAGAGATAGTGTGACAGTGAGAGTGAGGATGGGCGGGAGAGTGTGAGAGTGAGAGTGAGGATGGGAGAGAGTGTGTGAGAGTGAGAGTGAGGATAGGAGAGAGAGTGTGAGAGTGAGAGTGAGGATGGGAGAGAGTGTGAGAGTGAGGATTGGAGAGAGAGTGTGAGAGTGACAGCGAGGATGGGTAAGAGAGTGTGAGAGTGAGAGTGAGGATGGGAGAGAGAGTGTCATAGTGAGAGTGAGAATGGGAGAGAGTGTGAGAGTGAGAATGAGGATGGGAGAGAGAGTCTCCGAGTGAGAGTGAGGATGGGAGAAAAAGTGTGATAGTGAGAGTGAGAATGGGAGAGAGTGTGAGAGTGAGACTGAGAGTCACGATGGGAGGGAGAGTGTGAGAGTGAGAGTGAGGATGGGAGAGAGTGTGAGATTGAGAGTGAGAGTGTGGATTGGAGATAGAGTTTGAGAGTGAGAGTGAGGATGGTTGAGAGAGAGTGAGAGTGAGAGTGAGGATGGGAGAGAATGTGAGAGTGAGAATGAGGATGGGAGAGAGTGTGAGAGTGAGAGTGAGAGTGCGGGTGGGAGAGAGTGTGAGTGTGAGCGTGAGAGTGAGGAAGGGAGAGAGAGTGTCATAGTGAGAGTGAGAATGGGAGAGAGTGTGAGAGTGAGAATGAGGATGGGAGAGAGAGTCTCCGAGTGAGAGTGAGGATGGGAGAAAAAGTGTGATAGTGAGAGTGAGAATGGGAGAGAGTGTGAGAGTGAGAGTGAGAGTGAGAGTCACGATGGGAGGGAGAGTGTGAGAGTGAGAGTGAGGATGGGAGAGAGTGTGAGATTGAGAGTGAGAGTGTGGATTGGAGATAGAGTTTGAGAGTGAGAGTGAGGATGGTTGAGAGAGAGTGAGAGTGAGAGTGAGGATGGGAGAGAATGTGAGAGTGAGAATGAGGATGGAAGAGAGTGTGAGAGTGAGATTGAGAGTGCGGGTGGGAGAGAGTGTGAGTGTGAGCGTGAGAGTGAGGATGTAGAGAGAATGAGAGTGTAGAGTGAGAATGGGAGAATGAGTGAGAGAGTGTGAGGGTGAGAGTGAGGATGGGAGAGAGTGTGAGAGGGACATCGAGGATGGGAAAGAGAGTGTGGGAGTGAGAGTGAGGTTGGGAGTGCGAGTGTAAGAGTGAGAGTGAGAATGGGAGAGAGTGTAAGAGTGAGAGTGAGAATGGGAGAGAGTGTGAGAGTGAGAATGAGGATGGGAGAGAGAGTGTGAGAGTGAGGATAGGAGAGAGTGTGAGATTGAGAGTGAGAGTGTGGATTGGAGATAGAGTTTGAGAGTGAGAGTGAGGATGGTTGAGAGAGAGTGAGAGTGAGAGTGAGGATGGGAGAGAATGTGAGAGTGAGAATGAGGATGAGAGAGAGTGTGAGAGTGAGAGTGAGAGTGCGGGTGGCAGAGAGTGTGAGTGTGAGCGTGAGAGTGAGGAAGGGAGAGAGAGTGTGAGAGTGAGAGTGAGGATGCGAGAGAGAATGAGAGTGTAGAGTGAGAATGGGAGAATGAGTGTGAGAGTGAGAGTGAGGATGGGAGAGAGAGTGTGAGGGTGAGAGTGAGGATGGGAGAGAGTGTGAGAGGGACATCGAGGATGGGAAAGAGAGTGTGCGAGTGAGAGTGAGGTTGGGAGTGCGAGTGTAAGAGTGAGAGTGAGAATGGGAGAGAGTGTAAGAGTGAGAGTGAGAATGGGAGAGAGTGTGAGAGTGAGAATGAGGATGGGAGAGAGAGTGTGAGAGTGAGAGTGAGAGTGAGAGTGAGGATAGGAGAGAAAGTGTGATAGTGAGAGTGAGAATGGGAGAGAGTGTGAGAGTGAGAGTGAGAGTGACGATGTGAGGGAGAGTGTGACAGTGAGAGTGAGGATAGGAGAGAGAGTGTGAGAGTGAGAGTGAGGATGGGAGAGAGTGTGAGAGTGAGGATTGGAGAGAGAGTGTGAGAGTGACAGCGAGGATGGGTAAGAGAGTGTGAGAGTGAGAGTGAGGATGGGAGAGAGAGTGTGAGAGTGAGAGTGAGAATGGGAGAGAGTGTGAGAGTGAGAATGAGGATGGGAGAGAGAGTCTCCGAGTGAGAGTGAGGATGGGAGAAAAAGTGTGATAGTGAGAGTGAGAATGGGAGTGTGAGAGTGAGAGTGAAAGTGACGATGGGAGGGAGAGTGTGAGAGTGAGAGTGTGGATGGGAGAGAGTGTGAGAGTGAGAGTGAGAGTGAGGATTTGAGATAGAGTGTGAGAGTGAGAGTGAGGATGGTTGAGAGAGAGTGAGAGTGAGAGTGAGGATGGGAGAGAATGTGAGAGTGAGAATGAGGATGGGAGAGAGTGTGAGAGTGAGAGTGAGAGTGCGGATGGGAGAGAGTTTGAGAGTGAGAGTGAGAATCGGAGAGAGTGTGAGTGCGGATGGGAGGGAGTTTGAGAGTGAGAGTGAGGATGGAAGAGAGTGTGAGAGTGAGAGTGAGAATGGGAGAATGAGTGTGAGAGTGAGAATGAGGATTGTAGAGGGAGTGTGAGGGTGCGAGTGAGGATGGAAGAGAGAGTGTGAGGGTGAGAGTGAAGATGGGAGAGAGAGTGTGAGAGTGACAGCGAGGATAGGATAGAGAGTGTGAGAGTGAGAGTGAGAATGGGAGAGAGATTGTGAGAGTGAGAATGGGAGAGAGTGTGAGAGTGAGAATGAGGATGGGAGAGAGTGTGTGAGAGTGAGAGTGAGAGTGAGGATGGTAAAGAAAGTGTGATAGTGAGAGTGAGAATGGGAGAGAGTGTGAGAGTGAGAGGGAGAGTGACGATGGGAGGGAGAGTGTGAGATTGAGAGTGAAGATGGGAGAGAGTATGAGAGTGAGAGTGAGGATGGGAGAGAGAGAGTGAGAGTGAGGATGGGAGAGAGAGAGTGAGAGTGAGGATGGGAGAGAATGTGAGAGTGAAAGTGAGGATGGGAGAGAGTGTGAGAGTGAGAGTGAGAATTGGAGAGAGTGCGAGAGTGAGATTGAGAGTGAGGGTGGGAGAGAGAGTGAGAGTGACAGAGAGGATGGGAGAGAGAGTGTGAGAGTGAGTGTGAGGATGGGAGAGACAGTGTGAGAGTGAGAGTGAGAATGGGAGAGAGTGTGAGAGTGAGGATGGGAGAGAATGTGAGAGTGAGAGTGAGGATAGGAGAGAGTGTGAGAGTGAGAGTGAGAATTGGAGAGAGAGTGTGAGATTGAGAGTGAGAAAGGGAGAGAGTGTGAGAGTGAGAATGAGGATGTGAGAAAGAGTGTGAGAGTGAGAGTGTGGATGGGAGAGAGAGTGTGAGAGTGAGGATGGGAGTGAGTGTGTGAGAGTGAGAGTGAGAATGAGGATGGGAGAGAGAGTGTGAGAGTGAGGATGGGAGTGAGTGTGTGAGAGTGAGAGTGAGAATGAGGATGGGAGAGAGAGTGTGAGAGTGAGAGTAAGGATGCGAGAGAGAATGAGAGTGAGAGTGAGAATGGGAGAATGAGTGTGAGAGTGAGAGTGAGAGTGAGAATGGGAGAGAGTGTGAGAGTGAGAATGAGGATGGGAGAGAGAGTGTGAGAGAGTGAGTGAGAGTGAGGATGGGAGAGAAAGTGTGATAGTGAGAGTGAGAATGGGAGAGAGTGTGAGAGTGAGAGTGAGAGTGACGATGTGAGGGAGAGTGTGAGAGTGAGAGTGAGGATGGGAGAGATAGTGTGACAGTGAGAGTGAGGATGGGCGGGAGAGTGTGAGAGTGAGAGTGAGGATGGGAGAGAGTGTGTGAGAGTGAGAGTGAGGATAGGAGAGAGAGTGTGAGAGTGAGAGTGAGGATGGGAGAGAGTGTGAGAGTGAGGATTGGAGAGAGAGTGTGAGAGTGACAGCGAGGATGGGTAAGAGAGTGTGAGAGTGAGAGTGAGGATGGGAGAGAGAGTGTCATAGTGAGAGTGAGAATGGGAGAGAGTGTGAGAGTGAGAATGAGGATGGGAGAGAGAGTCTCCGAGTGAGAGTGAGGATGGGAGAAAAAGTGTGATAGTGAGAGTGAGAATGGGAGAGAGTGTGAGAGTGAGACTGAGAGTCACGATGGGAGGGAGAGTGTGAGAGTGAGAGTGAGGATGGGAGAGAGTGTGAGATTGAGAGTGAGAGTGTGGATTGGAGATAGAGTTTGAGAGTGAGAGTGAGGATGGTTGAGAGAGAGTGAGAGTGAGAGTGAGGATGGGAGAGAATGTGAGAGTGAGAATGAGGATGGGAGAGAGTGTGAGAGTGAGAGTGAGAGTGCGGGTGGGAGAGAGTGTGAGTGTGAGCGTGAGAGTGAGGAAGGGAGAGAGAGTGTCATAGTGAGAGTGAGAATGGGAGAGAGTGTGAGAGTGAGAATGAGGATGGGAGAGAGAGTCTCCGAGTGAGAGTGAGGATGGGAGAAAAAGTGTGATAGTGAGAGTGAGAATGGGAGAGAGTGTGAGAGTGAGAGTGAGAGTGAGAGTCACGATGGGAGGGAGAGTGTGAGAGTGAGAGTGAGGATGGGAGAGAGTGTGAGATTGAGAGTGAGAGTGTGGATTGGAGATAGAGTTTGAGAGTGAGAGTGAGGATGGTTGAGAGAGAGTGAGAGTGAGAGTGAGGATGGGAGAGAATGTGAGAGTGAGAATGAGGATGGAAGAGAGTGTGAGAGTGAGATTGAGAGTGCGGGTGGGAGAGAGTGTGAGTGTGAGCGTGAGAGTGAGGATGTAGAGAGAATGAGAGTGTAGAGTGAGAATGGGAGAATGAGTGAGAGAGTGTGAGGGTGAGAGTGAGGATGGGAGAGAGTGTGAGAGGGACATCGAGGATGGGAAAGAGAGTGTGGGAGTGAGAGTGAGGTTGGGAGTGCGAGTGTAAGAGTGAGAGTGAGAATGGGAGAGAGTGTAAGAGTGAGAGTGAGAATGGGAGAGAGTGTGAGAGTGAGAATGAGGATGGGAGAGAGAGTGTGAGAGTGAGGATAGGAGAGAGTGTGAGATTGAGAGTGAGAGTGTGGATTGGAGATAGAGTTTGAGAGTGAGAGTGAGGATGGTTGAGAGAGAGTGAGAGTGAGAGTGAGGATGGGAGAGAATGTGAGAGTGAGAATGAGGATGAGAGAGAGTGTGAGAGTGAGAGTGAGAGTGCGGGTGGCAGAGAGTGTGAGTGTGAGCGTGAGAGTGAGGAAGGGAGAGAGAGTGTGAGAGTGAGAGTGAGGATGCGAGAGAGAATGAGAGTGTAGAGTGAGAATGGGAGAATGAGTGTGAGAGTGAGAGTGAGGATGGGAGAGAGAGTGTGAGGGTGAGAGTGAGGATGGGAGAGAGTGTGAGAGGGACATCGAGGATGGGAAAGAGAGTGTGCGAGTGAGAGTGAGGTTGGGAGTGCGAGTGTAAGAGTGAGAGTGAGAATGGGAGAGAGTGTAAGAGTGAGAGTGAGAATGGGAGAGAGTGTGAGAGTGAGAATGAGGATGGGAGAGAGAGTGTGAGAGTGAGAGTGAGAGTGAGAGTGAGGATAGGAGAGAAAGTGTGATAGTGAGAGTGAGAATGGGAGAGAGTGTGAGAGTGAGAGTGAGAGTGACGATGTGAGGGAGAGTGTGACAGTGAGAGTGAGGATAGGAGAGAGAGTGTGAGAGTGAGAGTGAGGATGGGAGAGAGTGTGAGAGTGAGGATTGGAGAGAGAGTGTGAGAGTGACAGCGAGGATGGGTAAGAGAGTGTGAGAGTGAGAGTGAGGATGGGAGAGAGAGTGTGAGAGTGAGAGTGAGAATGGGAGAGAGTGTGAGAGTGAGAATGAGGATGGGAGAGAGAGTCTCCGAGTGAGAGTGAGGATGGGAGAAAAAGTGTGATAGTGAGAGTGAGAATGGGAGTGTGAGAGTGAGAGTGAAAGTGACGATGGGAGGGAGAGTGTGAGAGTGAGAGTGTGGATGGGAGAGAGTGTGAGAGTGAGAGTGAGAGTGAGGATTTGAGATAGAGTGTGAGAGTGAGAGTGAGGATGGTTGAGAGAGAGTGAGAGTGAGAGTGAGGATGGGAGAGAATGTGAGAGTGAGAATGAGGATGGGAGAGAGTGTGAGAGTGAGAGTGAGAGTGCGGATGGGAGAGAGTTTGAGAGTGAGAGTGAGAATCGGAGAGAGTGTGAGTGCGGATGGGAGGGAGTTTGAGAGTGAGAGTGAGGATGGAAGAGAGTGTGAGAGTGAGAGTGAGAATGGGAGAATGAGTGTGAGAGTGAGAATGAGGATTGTAGAGGGAGTGTGAGGGTGCGAGTGAGGATGGAAGAGAGAGTGTGAGGGTGAGAGTGAAGATGGGAGAGAGAGTGTGAGAGTGACAGCGAGGATAGGATAGAGAGTGTGAGAGTGAGAGTGAGAATGGGAGAGAGATTGTGAGAGTGAGAATGGGAGAGAGTGTGAGAGTGAGAATGAGGATGGGAGAGAGTGTGTGAGAGTGAGAGTGAGAGTGAGGATGGTAAAGAAAGTGTGATAGTGAGAGTGAGAATGGGAGAGAGTGTGAGAGTGAGAGGGAGAGTGACGATGGGAGGGAGAGTGTGAGATTGAGAGTGAAGATGGGAGAGAGTATGAGAGTGAGAGTGAGGATGGGAGAGAGAGAGTGAGAGTGAGGATGGGAGAGAGAGAGTGAGAGTGAGGATGGGAGAGAATGTGAGAGTGAAAGTGAGGATGGGAGAGAGTGTGAGAGTGAGAGTGAGAATTGGAGAGAGTGCGAGAGTGAGATTGAGAGTGAGGGTGGGAGAGAGAGTGAGAGTGACAGAGAGGATGGGAGAGAGAGTGTGAGAGTGAGTGTGAGGATGGGAGAGACAGTGTGAGAGTGAGAGTGAGAATGGGAGAGAGTGTGAGAGTGAGGATGGGAGAGAATGTGAGAGTGAGAGTGAGGATAGGAGAGAGTGTGAGAGTGAGAGTGAGAATTGGAGAGAGAGTGTGAGATTGAGAGTGAGAAAGGGAGAGAGTGTGAGAGTGAGAATGAGGATGTGAGAAAGAGTGTGAGAGTGAGAGTGTGGATGGGAGAGAGAGTGTGAGAGTGAGGATGGGAGTGAGTGTGTGAGAGTGAGAGTGAGAATGAGGATGGGAGAGAGAGTGTGAGAGTGAGAGTAAGGATGCGAGAGAGAATGAGAGTGAGAGTGAGAATGGGAGAATGAGTGTGAGAGTGAGAGTGAGAGTGAGAATGGGAGAGAGTGTGAGAGTGAGAATGAGGATGGGAGAGAGAGTGTGAGAGAGTGAGTGAGAGTGAGGATGGGAGAGAAAGTGTGATAGTGAGAGTGAGAATGGGAGAGAGTGTGAGAGTGAGAGTGAGAGTGACGATGTGAGGGAGAGTGTGAGAGTGAGAGTGAGGATGGGAGAGATAGTGTGACAGTGAGAGTGAGGATGGGCGGGAGAGTGTGAGAGTGAGAGTGAGGATGGGAGAGAGTGTGTGAGAGTGAGAGTGAGGATAGGAGAGAGAGTGTGAGAGTGAGAGTGAGGATGGGAGAGAGTGTGAGAGTGAGGATTGGAGAGAGAGTGTGAGAGTGACAGCGAGGATGGGTAAGAGAGTGTGAGAGTGAGAGTGAGGATGGGAGAGAGAGTGTCATAGTGAGAGTGAGAATGGGAGAGAGTGTGAGAGTGAGAATGAGGATGGGAGAGAGAGTCTCCGAGTGAGAGTGAGGATGGGAGAAAAAGTGTGATAGTGAGAGTGAGAATGGGAGAGAGTGTGAGAGTGAGAGTGAGAGTCACGATGGGAGGGAGAGTGTGAGAGTGAGAGTGAGGATGGGAGAGAGTGTGAGATTGAGAGTGAGAGTGTGGATTGGAGATAGAGTTTGAGAGTGAGAGTGAGGATGGTTGAGAGAGAGTGAGAGTGAGAGTGAGAGTGAGAGTGCGGGTGGGAGAGAGTGTGAGTGTGAGCGTGAGAGTGAGGAAGGGAGAGAGAGTGTCATAGTGAGAGTGAGAATGGGAGAGAGTGTGAGAGTGAGAATGAGGATGGGAGAGAGAGTCTCCGAGTGAGAGTGAGGATGGGAGAAAAAGTGTGATAGTGAGAGTGAGAATGGGAGAGAGTGTGAGAGTGAGAGTGAGAGTCACGATGGGAGGGAGAGTGTGAGAGTGAGAGTGAGGATGGGAGAGAGTGTGAGATTGAGAGTGAGAGTGTGGATTGGAGATAGAGTTTGAGAGTGAGAGTGAGGATGGTTGAGAGAGAGTGAGAGTGAGAGTGAGGATGGGAGAGAATGTGAGAGTGAGAATGAGGATGGAAGAGAGTGTGAGAGTGAGAGTGAGAGTGCGGGTGGGAGAGAGTGTGAGTGTGAGCGTGAGAGTGAGGAAGGGAGAGAGAGTGTGAGAGTGAGAGTGAGGATGTAGAGAGAATGAGAGTGTAGAGTGAGAATGGGAGAATGAGTGAGAGAGTGTGAGGGTGAGAGTGAGGATGGGAGAGAGTGTGAGAGGGACATCGAGGATGGGAAAGAGAGTGTGGGAGTGAGAGTGAGGTTGGGAGTGCGAGTGTAAGAGTGAGAGTGAGAATGGGAGAGAGTGTAAGAGTGAGAGTGAGAATGGGAGAGAGTGTGAGAGTGAGAATGAGGATGGGAGAGAGAGTGTGAGAGTGAGGATAGGAGAGAGTGTGACATTGAGAGTGAGAGTGTGGATTGGAGATAGAGTTTGAGAGTGAGAGTGAGGATGGTTGAGAGAGAGTGAGAGTGAGAGTGAGGATGGGAGAGAATGTGAGAGTGAGAATGAGGATGAGAGAGAGTGTGAGAGTGAGAGTGAGAGTGCGGGTGGCAGAGAGTGTGAGTGTGAGCGTGAGAGTGAGGAAGGGAGAGAGAGTGTGAGAGTGAGAGTGAGGATGCGAGAGAGAATGAGAGTGTAGAGTGAGAATGGGAGAATGAGTGTGAGAGTGAGAGTGAGGATGGGAGAGAGAGTGTGAGGGTGAGAGTGAGGATGGGAGAGAGTGTGAGAGGGACATCGAGGATGGGAAAGAGAGTGTGCGAGTGAGAGTGAGGTTGGGAGTGCGAGTGTAAGAGTGAGAGTGAGAATGGGAGAGAGTGTAAGAGTGAGAGTGAGAATGGGAGAGAGTGTGAGAGTGAGAATGAGGATGGGAGAGAGAGTGTGAGAGTGAGAGTGAGAGTGAGAGTGAGGATAGGAGAGAAAGTGTGATAGTGAGAGTGAGAATGGGAGAGAGTGTGAGAGTGAGAGTGAGAGTGACGATGTGAGGGAGAGTGTGACAGTGAGAGTGAGGATAGGAGAGAGAGTGTGAGAGTGAGAGTGAGGATGGGAGAGAGTGTGAGAGTGAGGATTGGAGAGAGAGTGTGAGAGTGACAGCGAGGATGGGTAAGAGAGTGTGAGAGTGAGAGTGAGGATGGGAGAGAGAGTGTGAGAGTGAGAGTGAGAATGGGAGAGAGTGTGAGAGTGAGAATGAGGATGGGAGAGAGAGTCTCCGAGTGAGAGTGAGGATGGGAGAAAAAGTGTGATAGTGAGAGTGAGAATGGGAGTGTGAGAGTGAGAGTGAAAGTGACGATGGGAGGGAGAGTGTGAGAGTGAGAGTGTGGATGGGAGAGAGTGTGAGAGTGAGAGTGAGAGTGAGGATTTGAGATAGAGTGTGAGAGTGAGAGTGAGGATGGTTGAGAGAGAGTGAGAGTGAGAGTGAGGATGGGAGAGAATGTGAGAGTGAGAATGAGGATGGGAGAGAGTGTGAGAGTGAGAGTGAGAGTGCGGATGGGAGAGAGTTTGAGAGTGAGAGTGAGAATCGGAGAGAGTGTGAGTGCGGATGGGAGGGAGTTTGAGAGTGAGAGTGAGGATGGAAGAGAGTGTGAGAGTGAGAGTGAGAATGGGAGAGAGTGTGAGAGTGAGAATGAGGATGGGAGAGAGAGTGTGAGATTGAGAGTGAGAGTGAGGATAAGAGAGAAAGTGTGATAGTGAGAGTGAGAATGGGAGAGAGTGTGAGAGTGAGAGTGAGAGTGACGATGTGAGGGAGAGTGTGACAGTGAGAGTGAGGATAGGAGAGAGAGTGTGAGAGTGAGAGTGAGGATGGGAGAGAGTGTGAGAGTGAGGATTGGAGAGAGAGTGTGAGAGTGACAGCGAGGATGGGTAAGAGAGTGTGAGAGTGAGAGTGAGGATGGGAGAGAGAGTGTGAGAGTGAGAGTGAGAATGGGAGAGAGTGTGAGAGTGAGAATGAGGATGGGAGAGAGAGTCTCCGAGTGAGAGTGAGGATGGGAGAAAAAGTGTGATAGTGAGAGTGAGAATGGGAGTGTGAGAGTGAGAGTGAAAGTGACGATGGGAGGGAGAGTGTGAGAGTGAGAGTGTGGATGGGAGAGAGTGTGAGAGTGAGAGTGAGAGTGAGGATTTGAGATAGAGTGTGAGAGTGAGAGTGAGGATGGTTGAGAGAGAGTGAGAGTGAGAGTGAGGATGGGAGAGAATGTGAGAGTGAGAATGAGGATGGGAGAGAGTGTGAGAGTGAGAGTGAGAGTGCGGATGGGAGAGAGTGTGAGTGTGAGCGTGAGAGTGAGGAAGGGAGAGAGAGTGTGAGAGTGAGAGTGAGGATGGGAGAGAGTGAGTGAGGGTGAGAGTGAGAATGAGGATGGGAGTGAGAGTGTGAGAATGAGAGTGAGAATCGGAGAGAGTGAGAGTGTGAGTGCGGATGGGAGGGAGTTTGAGAGTGAGAGTGAGGATGGAAGAGAGAGTGAGAGAGTGAGTGAGAATGGGAGTGAGAGGGTGAGAGTGGTAGTGTGAATGGTAGAGAGTGTGAGAGCGAGAGGGAGGATGGGAGAGAGAGAGTGTAAGAGTGAGAGTGAGGATGGGCGAGAGAGTGTGAGAGTGAGAGTGAGAGTGAGGATGGGAGAGAGTGTGTGAGAGTGAGAGTGAGGATAGGAGAGAGAGTGCGAGAGTGAGAGTGAGGATGGGAGAGAGTGTGAGAGTGAGAGTGAGAGTGAGAATGGGAGAGAGTGTGAGAGTGAGAGTGACGATTGGAGAGACAGTGTGAGAGTGACAGCGAGGATGGGAAAGAGAGTGTGAGCGTGAGAGTGAGGATGGGAGAGAGTGTCAGAGTGAGAGTGAGAATGGGAGAGAGTGTGAGAGTGAGAATGAGGATGGGAGAGAGAGTCTCCGAGTGAGAGTGAGGATGGGAGAAAAAGTGTGATAGTGAGAGTGAGAATGGGAGAGAGTGTGAGAGTGAGAGTGAGAGTCACGATGGGAGGGAGAGTGTGAGAGTGAGAGTGAGGATGGGTGAGAGTGTGAGAGTGAGAGTAAGAGTGTGGATTGGAGATAGAGTTTGAGAGTGAGAGTGAGGATGGTTGAGAGTGAGTGAGAGTGAGAGTGAGGATGGGAGAGAATGTGAGAGTGAGAATGAGGATGGAAGAGAGTGTGAGAGTGAGAGTGAGAGTGCGGATGGGAGAGAGTGTGAGTGTGAGCGTGAGAGTGAGGAAGGGAGAGAGAGTGTGAGAGTGAGAGTGAGGATGGGAGAGAGTGAGTGAGGGTGAGAGTGAGAATGAGGATGGGAGAGAGATTATGAGAATGAGAGTGAGAATTGGCGAGAAAGTGCTAGAGCGAGAGTGAGACTGCGGATGGGAGAGAGTGTGAGTGTGAGAGTGAGATTTGGAGAGAGAGTATGAGAGTGAGAGTGATGTTGGGAGAGAGAGTGTGAGAGTGAGAGTGAGGATGGGAGAGAGCGTGTGAGGGTGAGAGTGAGAGTGTGGGTGGGAGAGAAAGTGTGGGAGTGTGGATGGGAGAGAGTGTGTGAGAATGTGACTGAGAATGAGGATGGGAGTGAGAGTGTGAGAGTGAGAGTGAGAATCGGAGAGAGTGAGAGTGTGAGTGCGGATGGGAGGGAGTTTGAGAGTGAGAGTGAGGATGGAATGGTGTGAGAGTGAGAGTGAGAATCGGAGAGAGTGTGAGTGCGGATGGGAGGGAGTTTGAGAGTGAGAGTGAGGATGGAAGAGAGAGTGAGAGTGAGAGTGAGAATGGGAGAATGAGTGTGAGAGTGAGAATAAGGATTGTAGAGGGAGTGTGAGGGTGCGAGTGAGGATGGAAGAGAGAGTGTGAGGGTGAGAGTGAAGATGGGAGAGAGAGTGTGAGAGTGACAGCGAGGATAGGATAGAGAGTGTGAGAGTGAGAGTGAGAATGGAAGAGAGAGTGTGAGAGTGAGAGTGAGAATGGGAGAGAGTGTGAGAGTGAGAATGAGGATGGGAAAGAGAGTGTGAGAGTGAGAGTGAGAGTGAGGATGGTAAAGAAAGTGTGATAGGGAGAGTGAGAATGGGAGAGAGTGTGAGAGTGAGAGGGAGAGTGACGATGGGAGGGAGAGTGTGAGATTGAGAGTGAAGATGGGAGAGAGTATGAGAGTGAGAGTGAGAGTGAGGATGGGAGAGAGAGAGTGAGAGTGAGGATGGGAGAGAATGTGAGAGTGAAAGCGAGGGTGAAAGGGGGAGTGTGAGAGTGAGAGTGAGACTGGAAGAGAGAGAATGAGAGTGACAGTGTGAATGGGAGAGAGTGTGAGAGTGAGAATGAGGATGGGAGAGAGAGTGTGATAGTGACAGTGAGGAAGCGAGAGAGAGTGTGAGAGCGAGTGAGAATGGGAGTGTGTGCGTGAGAGTGAACGTGTGGATGGGAGAGAGAGTGTGAGAGTGAGAGTAAGGATGCGAGAGAGAATGAGAGTGAGAGTGAGAATGGGAGAATGAGTGTGAGAGTGAGAGTGAGAATGGGAGAGAGTGTGAGAGTGAGAATGAGGATGGGAGAGAGAGTGTGAGAGAGTGAGTGAGAGTGAGGATGGGAGAGAAAGTGTGATAGTGAGAGTGAGAATGGGAGAGAGTGTGAGAGTGAGAGTGAGAGTGACGATGTGAGGGAGAGTGTGAGAGTGAGAGTGAGGATGGGAGAGATAGTGTGACAGTGAGAGTGAGGATGGGCGGGAGAGTGTGAGAGTGAGAGTGAGGATGGGAGAGAGTGTGTGAGAGTGAGAGTGAGGATAGGAGAGAGAGTGTGAGAGTGAGAGTGAGGATGGGAGAGAGTGTGAGAGTGAGGATTGGAGAGAGAGTGTGAGAGTGACAGCGAGGATGGGTAAGAGAGTGTGAGAGTGAGAGTGAGGATGGGAGAGAGAGTGTCAGAGTGAGAGTGAGAATGGGAGAGAGTGTGAGAGTGAGAATGAGGATGGGAGAGAGAGTCTCCGAGTGAGAGTGAGGATGGGAGAAAAAGTGTGATAGTGAGAGTGAGAATGGGAGAGAGTGTGAGAGTGAGAGTGAGAGTCACGATGGGAGGGAGAGTGTGAGAGTGAGAGTGAGGATGGGAGAGAGTGTGAGATTGAGAGTGAGAGTGTGGATGGGAGATAGAGTTTGAGAGTGAGAGAGAGGATGGTTGAGAGAGAGTGAGAGTGAGAGTGAGGATGGGAGAGAATGTGAGAGTGAGAATGAGGATGGGAGAGAGTGTGAGAGTGAGAGTGAGAGTACGGATGGGAGAGAGTGTGAGTGTGAGCGTGAGAGTGAGGAAGGGAGAGAGAGTGTGAGAGTGAGAGTGAGGATGCGAGAGAGAATGAGAGTGTAGAGTGAGAACGGGAGAATGAGTGTGAGAGTGAGAGTGAGAGTGAGAATGGGAGAGTGAGTGTGAGAGTGAGAGTGAGAATGGGAGAGAGAGTGTGAGGGTGAGAGTGAGGATGGGAGAGAGAGTGTGAGGGTGAGAGTGAGGATGGGAGAGAGTGTGAGAGGGACAGCGAGGATGGGAAAGAGAGTGTGGGAGTGAGAGTGAGGTTGGGAGTGCGAGTGTAAGAGTGAGAGTGAGAATGGGAAAGAGTGTAAAAGTGAGAGTGAGAATGGGAGAGAGTGTGAGAGTGAGAATGAGGATGGGAGAGAGAGTGTGAGAGTGAGAGTGAGAGTGAGGATAGGAGAGAAAGTGTGATAGTGAGAGTGAGAATGGGCGAGAGATTGTGAGAGTGAGAGTGAGTGTGAGGATGGGAGAGGGTGTGTGAGAGTGAGAGTGAGGAAAGGAGAGAGAGTGTGAGAGTGAGAGTGAGGATGGGAGAGAGTGTGAGAGTGAGAGTGACGATTGGAGAGACAGTGTTAGAGTGACAGCGAGGATGGGAAAGAGAGTGTGAGAGTGAGAATGAGGATGGGAGAGAGTGTCAGAGTGAGAGTGAGAATGGGAGAGAGTGTGAGAGTGAGAATGAGGATGGGAGAGAGAGTCTCCGAGTGAGAGTGAGGATGGGAGAAAAAGTGTGATAGTGAGAGTGAGAATGGGAGTGTGAGAGTGAGAGTGAGAGTGACGATGGGAGGGAGAGTGTGAGAGTGAGAGTGAGGATGGGAGAGAGTGTGAGAGTGAGAGTGAGAGTGAGGATTTGAGATAGAGTGTGAGAGTGAGAGTGAGGATGGTTGAGAGAGAGTGAGAGTGAGAGTGAGGATTTGAGATAGAGTGTGAGAGTGAGAGTGAGGATGGTTGAGAGAGAGTGAGAGTGAGAGTGAGGATGGGAGAGAGTGTGAGAGTGAGAATGAGGATGGGAGAGAGAGAGTCTCCGAGTGAGAGTGAGGATGGGAGAAAAAGTGTGATAGTGAAAGTGAGAATGGGAGAGAGTGTGAGAGTGAGAGTGAGAGTCACGATGGGAGGGAGAGTGTGAGAGTGAGAGTGAGGATGGGAGAGAGTGTGAGAGTGAGAGGAAGAGTGTGGATTGGAGATAGAGTTTGAGAGTGAGAGTGAGGATGGTTGAGAGAGAGTGAGAGTGAAAGTGAGGATGAGAGTGAGAATGAGGATAGGAGAGAGTGTGAGAGTGAGAGTGAGAGTGCGGATGGGAGAGAGTGTGAGTGTGAGCGTGAGAGTGAGGAAGGGAGAGAGAGTGTGAGAGTGAGGATGGGAGAGAGTGAGTGAGGGTGAGAGTGAGAATGAGGATGGGAGAGAGATTGTGAGAATGAGAGTGAGAATCGGAGAGAAAGTGCTAGAGCGAGAGTGAGACTGCGGATGGGAGAGAGTGTGAGTGTGAGAGTGAGAGTGAGGTTTGGAGCGAGAGTATGAGAGTGAGAGTGATGTTGGGAGAGAGAGTGTGAGAGTGAGAGTGAGGATGGGAGAGAGCGTGTGAGGGTGAGAGTGAGAGTGTGGGTGGGAGAGAAAGTGTGAGAGTGTGGATGGGAGAGAGTGTGTGAGAATGTGACTGAGAATGAGGATGGGAGTGAGAGTGTGAGAGTGAGAGTGAGAATCGGAGAGAGTGAGAGTGTGAGTGCGGATGGGAGGGAGTTTGAGAGTGAGAGTGAGGATGGAATGGCGTGAGAGTGAGAGTGAGAATCGGAGAGAGTGTGAGTGCGGATGGGAGGGAGTTTGAGAGTGTGAGTGAGGATGGAAGAGAGAGTGAGAGTGAGAGTGAGAATGGGAGAATGAGTGTGAGAGTGAGAATGAGGATTGTAGAGGGAGTGTGAGGGTGCGAGTGAGGATGGAATAGAGAGTGTGAGGGTGAGAGTGAAGATGGGAGAGAGAGTGTGAGAGTGACAGCGAGGATAGGATAGAGAGTGTGAGAGTGAGAGTGAGAATGGGAGAGAGATTGTGAGAGTGAGAGTGAGAATGGGAGAGAGTGTGAGAGTGAGAATGAGGATGGGAGAGAGAGTGTGAGAGTGAGAGTGAGAGTGAGGATGGTCAAGAAAGTGTGATAGTGAGAGTGAGAATGGGAGAGAGTGTGAGAGTGAGAGGGAGAGGGACGATGGGAGGGAGAGTGTGAGATTGAGAGTGAAGATGGGAGAGAGTATGAGAGTGAGAGTGAGGATGGGAGAGAGAGAGTGAGAGTGAGGATGGGAGAGAGAGAGTGAGAGTGAGGATGGGAGAGAATGTGAGAGTGAAAGTGAGGATGGGAGAGAGTGTGAGAGTGAGAGTGAGAATTGGAGAGAGTGCGAGAGTGAGATTGAGAGTGAGGGTGGGAGAGAGAGTGAGAGTGACAGAGAGGATGGGAGAGAGAGTGTGAGAGTGAGTATGAGGATGGGAGAGACAGTGTGAGAGTGAGAGTGAGAATGGGAGAGAGTGTGAGAGTGAGGATGGGAGAGAATGTGAGAGTGAGAGTGAGGATAGGAGAGAGTGTGAGAGTGAGAGTGAGAATTGGAGAGAGAGTGTGAGATTGAGAGTGAGAAAGGGAGAGAGTGTGAGAGTGAGAATGAGGATGTGAGAGAGAGTGTGAGAGTGAGAGTGTGGATGGGAGAGAGAGTGTGAGAGTGAGGATGGGAGTGAGTGTGTGAGAGTGAGAGTGAGAATGAGGATGGGAGAGAGAGTGTGAGAGTGAGAGTAAGGATGCGAGAGAGAATGAGAGTGAGAGTGAGAACGGGAGAATGAGTGTGAGAGTGAGAGTGAGAGTGAGGATGGGAGAGAAAGTGTGATAGTGAGAGTGAGAATGGGAGAGAGTGTGAGAGTGAGAGTGAGAGTGACGATGTGAGGGAGAGTGTGAGAGTGAGAGTGAGGATGGGAGAGATAGTGTGACAGTGAGAGTGAGGATGGGCGGGAGAGTGTGAGAGTGAGAGTGAGGATGGGAGAGAGTGTGTGAGAGTGAGAGTGAGGATAGGAGAGAGAGTGTGAGAGTGAGAGTGAGGATGGGAGAGAGTCTGAGAGTGAGGATTGGAGAGAGAGTGTGAGAGTGACAGCGAGGATGGGTAAGAGAGTGTGAGAGTGAGAGTGAGGATGGGAGAGAGAGTGTCAGAGTGAGAGTGAGAATGGGAGAGAGTGTGAGAGTGAGAATGAGGATGGGAGAGAGAGTCTCCGAGTGAGAGTGAGGATGGGAGAAAAAGTGTGATAGTGAGAGTGAGAATGGGAGAGAGAGTGAGAGTGAGAGTCACGATGGGAGGGAGAGTGTGAGAGTGAGAGTGAGGATGGGAGAGAGTGTGAGATTGAGAGTGAGAGTGTGGATTGGAGATAGAGTTTGAGAGTGAGAGTGAGGATGGTTGAGAGAGAGTGAGAGTGAGGATGGGAGAGAATGTGAGAGTGAGAATGAGGATGGGAGAGAGTGTGAGAGTGAGAGTGAGAGTGCGGATGGGAGAGAGTGTGAGTGTGAGCGTGAGAGTGAGGAAGGGAGAGAGAGTGTGAGAGTGAGAGTGAGGATGCGAGAGAGAATGAGAGTGTAGAGTGAGAATGGGAGAATGAGTGTGAGAGTGAGAATGAGGATGGGAGAGAGAGTGTGAGGGTGAGAGTGAGGATGGGAGAGAGTGTGAGATGGACATCGAGGATGGTAAAGAGAGTGTGGGAGTGAGAGTGAGGTTGGGAGTGCGAGTGTAAGAGTGAGAGTGAGAATGGAAGAGAGTGTAAGAGTGAGAGTGAGAATGGGAGAGAGTGTGAGAGTGAGAATGAGGATGGGAGAGAGAGTGTGAGAGTGAGAGTGAGAGTGAGGATAAGAGAGAAAGTGTGATAGTGAGAGTGAGAATGGGAGAGAGTGTGAGAGTGAGAGTGAGAGTGACGATGTGAGGGAGAGTGTGACAGTGAGAGTGAGGATAGGAGAGAGAGTGTGAGAGTGAGAGTGAGGATGGGAGAGAGTGTGAGAGTGAGGATTGGAGAGAGAGTGTGAGAGTGACAGCGAGGATGGGTAAGAGAGTGTGAGAGTGAGAGTGAGGATGGGAGAGAGAGTGTGAGAGTGAGAGTGAGAATGGGAGAGAGTGTGATAGTGAGAGTGAGAATGGGAGTGTGAGAGTGAGAGTGAGAGTGACGATGGGAGGGAGAGTGTGAGAGTGAGAGTGAGGATGGGAGAGAGAGTGAGAGTGAGAGTGAGGATTTGAGATAGAGTGTGAGAGTGAGAGTGAGGATGGTTGAGAGAGAGTGAGAGTGAGAGTGAGGATAAGCGAGAATGTGAGAGTGAGAATGAGGATGGGAGAGAGTGTGAGAGTGAGGGTGAGAGTGCGGATGGGAGAGAGTGTGAGTGTGAGCGTGAGAGTGAGGAAGGGAGAGAGAGTGTGAGTGTGAGAGTGAGAGTGAGGATGGGAGAGAGTGAGTGAGGGTGAGAGTGAGAATGAGGATGGGAGTGAGAGTGTGAGAATGAGAGTGAGAATCGGAGAGAGTGAGAGTGTGAGTGCGGATGGGAGGGAGTTTGAGAGTGAGAGTGAGGATGGAAGAGAGAGTGAGAGAGTGAGTGAGAATGGGAGTGAGAGGGTGAGAGTGGTAGTGTGAATGGTAGAGAGTGTGAGAGTGAGAGTGACGATGTGAGGGAGAGTGTGAGAGTGAGAGTGAGGATAGGAGAGAGAGTGCGAGAGTGAGAGTGAGGATGGGAGAGAGTGTGAGAGTGAGAGTGAGGATTGGAGAGAGAGTGTGAGAGTGAGTGTGAGGATGGGAGAGACAGTGGTGAGAGTGAGAGTGAGAATGAGAGAGAGTGTGTGAGTGAGAATGAGGATGTGAGAGGGAGAGTGAGAGTGAGAGTGAGGATGGGAGAGAATGTGAGGGTGAGAGTGAGGATGGGAGAGAGTGTGAGAGTGAAAGTGAGAATTGCAGAGAGAGTGTGAGATTGAGAGTGAGAATGGGAGAGAGTGTGAGAGTTAGAATGAGGATGTGAGAGAGAGTGTGAGAGTGAGAGTGTGGATGGGAGAGAGAGTGTGAGAGTGAGGATGGGAGAGAGTTTGTGAGAGTGAGAGTGAGAATGAGGATGGGAGGGAGAGTGTGAGAGTGAGAGTGAGAGTGCGGATGGGAGAGAGTGTGAGAGTGAAAGCGAGGGTGGAAGAGGGAATGTGAGAGTGAGTGAGAATGGGAGTGAGAGAGTGAGTTTGACAGTGTGAATGGGAAAGAGTGTGAGAGTGAGAATGAGGATGGGAGAGAGAGTGTGATCGTGACAGTTAGGAAGCGAGAGAGTGTGAGAATGAGTGAGAATGGGTGTGTGTGCGTGAGAGTGAACGTGAGGATGGGAGAGAGAGTGTGAGAGTGAGAGTAAGGATGCGAGCGAGAATGAGAGTGAGAGTGAGAATGGGAGAATGAGTGTGAGAGTGAGAGTGAGAGTGAGAATGGGAGAGTGAGTGAGAGTGAGAGTGAGAATGGGAGAGAGAGTGTCAGAGTGAGAGTGAGAATGGGAGAGAGTGTGAGAGTGAGAATGAGGATGGGAGAGAGAGTCTCCGAGTGAGAGTGAGGATGGGAGAAGAAGTGTGATAGTGAGAGTGAGAATGGGAGAGAGTGTGAGAGTGAGAGTGAGAGTCACGATGGGAGGGAGAGTGTGAGAGTGAGAGTGAGGATGGGAGAGAGTGTGAGATTGAGAGTGAGAGTGTGGATTGGAGATAGAGTTTGAGAGTGAGAGTGAGGATGGTTGAGAGGGAGTGAGAGTGAGGATGGGAGAGAATGTGAGAGTGAGAATGAGGATGGGAGAGAGTGTGAGAGTGAGAGTGAGAGTGCGGATGGGAGAGAGTGTGAGTGTGAGCGTGAGAGTGAGGAAGGGAGAGAGAGTGTGAGAGTGAGAGTGAGGATGCGAGAGAGAATGAGAGTGTAGAGTGAGAATGGGAGAATGAGTGTGAGAGTGAGAGTGAGGATGGGAGAGAGAGTGTGAGGGTGAGAGTGAGGATGGGAGAGAGTGTGAGAGGGACATCGAGGATGGTAAAGAGAGTGTGGGAGTGAGAGTGAGGTTGGGAGTGCGAGTGTAAGAGTGAGAGTGAGAATGGAAGAGAGTGTAAGAGTGAGAGTGAGAATGGGAGAGAGTGTGAGAGTGAGAATGAGGATGGGAGAGAGAGTGTGAGAGTGAGAGTGAGAGTGAGAGTGAGGATAAGAGAGAAAGTGTGATAGTGAGAGTGAGAATGGGAGAGAGTGTGACAGTGAGAGTGAGGATAGGAGAGAGAGTGTGAGAGTGAGAGTGAGGATGGGAGAGAGTGTGAGAGTGAGGATTGGAGAGAGAGTGTGAGAGTGACAGCGAGGATGGGTAAGAGAGTGTGAGAGTGAGAGTGAGGATGGGAGAGAGAGTGTGAGAGTGAGAGTGAGAATGGGAGAGAGTGTGAGAGTGAGAATGAGGATGGGAGAGAGAGTCTCCGAGTGAGAGTGAGGATGGGAGAAAAAGTGTGATAGTGAGAGTGAGAATGGGAGTGTGAGAGTGAGAGTGAGAGTGACGATGGGAGGGAGAGTGTGAGAGTGAGAGTGAGGATGGGAGAGAGATTGAGAGTGAGAGTGAGGATTTGAGATAGAGTGTGAGAGTGAGAGTGAGGATGGTTGAGAGAGAGTGAGAGTGAGAGTGAGGATGGGAGAGAATGTGAGAGTGAGAATGAGGATGGGAGAGAGTGTGAGAGTGAGGGTGAGAGTGCGGATGGGAGAGAGTGTGAGTGTGAGCGTGAGAGTGAGGAAGGGAGAGAGAGTGTGAGTGTGAGAGTGAGAGTGAGGATGGGAGAGAGTGAGTGAGGGTGAGAGTGAGAATGAGGATGGGAGTGAGAGTGTGAGAATGAGAGTGAGAATCGGAGAGAGTGAGAGTGTGAGTGCGGATGGGAGGGAGTTTGAGAGTGAGAGTGAGGATGGAAGTGAGAGTGAGAGAGTGAGTGAGAATGGGAGTGAGAGGGTGAGAGTGGTAGTGTGAATGGTAGAGAGTGTGAGAGTGAGAGTGAGGATGGGAGAGAGTGTGTGAGAGTGAGAGTGAGGATAGGAGAGAGAGTGCGAGAGTGAGAGTGAGGATGGGAGAGAGTGTGAGAGTGAGAGTGAGGATTGGAGAGAGAGTGTGAGAGTGAGTGTGAGGATGGGAGAGACAGTGGTGAGAGTGAGAGTGAGAATGAGAGAGAGTGTGTGAGTGAGAATGAGGATGTGAGAGGGAGAGTGAGAGTGAGAGTGAGGATGGGAGAGAATGTGAGGGTGAGAGTGAGGATGGGAGAGAGTGTGAGAGTGAAAGTGAGAATTGCAGAGAGAGTGTGAGATTGAGAGTGAGAATGGGAGAGAGTGTGAGAGTTAGAATGAGGATGTGAGAGAGAGTGTGAGAGTGAGAGTGTGGATGGGAGAGAGAGTGTGAGAGTGAGGATGGGAGAGAGTTTGTGAGAGTGAGAGTGAGAATGAGGATGGGAGGGAGAGTGTGAGAGTGAGAGTGAGAGTGCGGATGGGAGAGAGTGTGAGAGTGAAAGCGAGGGTGGAAGAGGGAATGTGAGAGTGAGTGAGAATGGGAGTGAGAGAGTGAGTTTGACAGTGTGAATGGGAAAGAGTGTGAGAGTGAGAATGAGGATGGGAGAGAGAGTGTGATCGTGACAGTTAGGAAGCGAGAGAGTGTGAGAATGAGTGAGAATGGGTGTGTGTGCGTGAGAGTGAACGTGAGGATGGGAGAGAGAGTGTGAGAGTGAGAGTAAGGATGCGAGCGAGAATGAGAGTGAGAGTGAGAATGGGAGAATGAGTGTGAGAGTGAGAGTGAGAGTGAGAATGGGAGAGTGAGTGAGAGTGAGAGTGAGAATGGGAGAGAGAGTGTCAGAGTGAGAGTGAGAATGGGAGAGAGTGTGAGAGTGAGAATGAGGATGGGAGAGAGAGTCTCCGAGTGAGAGTGAGGATGGGAGAAAAAGTGTGATAGTGAGAGTGAGAATGGGAGAGAGTGTGAGAGTGAGAGTGAGAGTCACGATGGGAGGGAGAGTGTGAGAGTGAGAGTGAGGATGGGAGAGAGTGTGAGATTGAGAGTGAGAGTGTGGATTGGAGATAGAGTTTGAGAGTGAGAGTGAGGATGGTTGAGAGAGAGTGAGAGTGAGGATGGGAGAGAATGTGAGAGTGAGAATGAGGATGGGAGAGAGTGTGAGAGTGAGAGTGAGAGTGCGGATGGGAGAGAGTGTGAGTGTGAGCGTGAGAGTGAGGAAGGGAGAGAGAGTGTGAGAGTGAGAGTGAGGATGCGAGAGAGAATGAGAGTGTAGAGTAAGAATGGGAGAATGAGTGTGAGAGTGAGAGTGAGGATGGGAGAGAGAGTGTGAGGGTGAGAGTGAGGATGGGAGAGAGTGTGAGAGGGACATCGAGGATGGTAAAGAGAGTGTGGGAGTGAGAGTGAGGTTGGGAGTGCGAGTGTAAGAGTGAGAGTGAGAATGGAAGAGAGTGTAAGAGTGAGAGTGAGAATGGGAGAGAGTGTGAGAGTGAGAATGAGGATGGGAGAGAGAGTGTGAGAGTGAGAGTGAGAGTGAGAGTGAGAGTGAGGATAAGAGAGAAAGTGTGATAGTGAGAGTGAGAATGGGAGAGAGTGTGAGAGTGAGAGTGAGAGTGACGATGTTAGGGAGAGTGTGACAGTGAGAGTGAGGATGGGCGGGAGAGTGTGAGAGTGAGAGTGAGGATGGGAGAGAGAGTGTGAGAGTGAGAGTGAGGATGGGAGAGAGTGTGAGAGTGAGGATTGGAGAGAGAGTGTGAGAGTGACAGCGAGGATGGGTAAGAGAGTGTGAGAGTGAGAGTGAGGATGGGAGAGAGAGTGTGAGAGTGAGAGTGAGAATGGGAGAGAGTGTGAGAGTGAGAATGAGGATGGGAGAGAGAGTCTCCGAGTGAGAGTGAGGATGGGAGAAAAAGTGTGATAGTGAGAGTGAGAATGGGAGTGTGAGAGTGAGAGTGAGAGTGACGATGGGAGGGAGAGTGTGAGAGTGAGAGTGAGGATGGGAGAGAGTGTGAGAGTGAGAGTGAGAGTGAGGATTTGAGATAGAGTGTGAGAGTGAGAGTGAGGATGGTTGAGAGAGAGTGAGAGTGAGAGTGAGGATGGGAGAGAATGTGAGAGTGAGAATGAGGATGGGAGAGAGTGTGAGAGTGAGAGTGAGAGTGCGGATGGGAGAGAGTGTGAGTGTGAGCGTGAGAGTGAGGAAGGGAGAGAGAGTGTGAGTGTGAGAGTGAGAGTGAGGATGGGAGAGAGTGAGTGAGGGTGAGAGTGAGAATGAGGATGGGAGTGAGAGTGTGAGAATGAGAGTGAGAATCGGAGAGAGTGAGAGTGTGAGTGCGGATGGGAGGGAGTTTGAGAGTGAGAGTGAGGATGGAAGAGAGAGTGAGAGAGTGAGTGAGAATGGGAGTGAGAGGGTGAGAGTGGTAGTGTGAATGGTAGAGAGTGTGAGAGCGAGAGGGAGGATGGGAGAGAGAGTGTGACAGTGAGTGTGAGGATGGGTGAGAGAGTGTGAGAGTGAGAGTGAGAGTGAGGATGGGAGAGAGTGTGTGAGAGAGAGAGTGAGGATAGGAGAGAGAGTGCGAGAGTGAGAGTGAGGATGGGAGAGAGTGTGAGAGTGAGATTGAGGATTGGAGAGAGAGTGTGAGAGTGAGTGTGAGGATGGGAGAGACAGTGGTGAGAGTGAGAGTGAGAATGAGAGAGAGTGTGTGAGTGAGAATGAGGATGTGAGAGGGAGAGTGAGAGTGAGAGTGAGGATGGGAGAGAATGTGAGGGTGAGAGTGAGGATGGGAGAGAGTGTGAGAGTGAAAGTGAGAATTGCAGAGAGAGTGTGAGATTGAGAGTGAGAATGGGAGAGAGTGTGAGAGTTAGAATGAGGATGTGAGAGAGAGTGTGAGAGTGAGAGTGTGGATGGGAGAGAGAGTGTGAGAGTGAGGATGGGAGAGAGTTTGTGAGAGTGAGAGTGAGAATGAGGATGGGAGGGAGAGTGTGAGAGTGAGAGTGAGAGTGCGGATGGGAGAGAGTGTGAGAGTGAAAGCGAGGGTGGAAGAGGGAATGTGAGAGTGAGTGAGAATGGGAGTGAGAGAGTGAGTTTGACAGTGTGAATGGGAAAGAGTGTGAGAGTGAGAATGAGGATGGGAGAGAGAGTGTGATCGTGACAGTTAGGAAGCGAGAGAGTGTGAGAATGAGTGAGAATGGGTGTGTGTGCGTGAGAGTGAACGTGAGGATGGGAGAGAGAGTGTGAGAGTGAGAGTAAGGATGCGAGCGAGAATGAGAGTGAGAGTGAGAATGGGAGAATGAGTGTGAGAGTGAGAGTGAGAGTGAGAATGGGAGAGTGAGTGAGAGTGAGAGTGAGAATGGGAGAGAGAGTGTGAGGGAGAGAGTGAGGGTGAGAGTGAGGATGGGAGAGAGAGTGTGAGAGTGAGAGTGAGAGTGAGGATAGGAGAGAAAGTGTGATAGTGAGAGTGAGAATGGGCGAGAGATTGTGAGAGTGAGAGTGAGTGTGAGGATAGGAGTGAGAGTGTGAGAGTGAGAGTGAGGATGGGAGAGAGTGTGAGAGTGAGAGTGACGATTGGAGAGACAGTGTGAGAGTGACAGCGAGGATGGGAAAGAGAGTGTGAGAGTGAGAGTGAGGATGGGAGAGAGTGTGAGAGTGAGAGTGACGATTGGAGAGACAGTGTGAGAGTGACAGCGAGGATGGGAAAGAGAGTGTGAGAGTGAGAATGAGGATGGGAGACAGAGTCTCCGAGTGAGAGTGAGGATGGGAGAAAAATTGTGATAGTGAGAGTGAGAATGGGAGAGAGTGTGAGAGTGAGAGTGAGAGTCACGATGGGAGGGAGAGTCTGTGAGTGAGAGTGAGGATGGGAGAGAGTGTGAGAGTGAGAGTGAGAGTGTGGATTGGAGATAGAGTTTGAAAGTGAGAGTGAGGATGGTTGAGAGTGAGTGAGAGTGAGAGTGAGGATGGGAGAGAATGTGAGAGTGAGAATGAGGATGGGAGAGAGTGTGAAAGTGAGAGTGAGAGTGCGGATGGGAGAGAGTGTGAGTGTGAGAGTGACGATTGGAGAGACAGTGTGAGAGTGAGGAAGGGAGAGAGAGTGTGAGAGTGAGAGTGAGGATGGGAGAGAATGAATGAGGGTGAGAGCGAGAATGAGGATGGGAGAGAGATTGTGAGAATGAGAGTGAGAATCGGAGAGAAATTGCTAGAGCGAGAGTGAGACTGCGGATGGGAGAGAGTGTGAGTGTGAGAGTGAGAGTGAGGTTTGGAGAGAGAGTATGAGAGTGAGAGTGATGTTGGGAGAGAGAGTGTGAGAGTGAGAGTGAGGATGGGAGAGAGCGTGTGAGGTTGAGAGTGAGAGTGTGGGTGGGAGAGAAAGTGTGAGAGTGTGGATGGGAGAGAGTGTGTGAGAATGTGACTGAGAATGAGGATGGGAGTGAGAGTGTGAGAGTGAGAGTGAGAATCGGAGAGAGTGAGAGTGTGAGTGCGGATGGGAGGGAGTTTGAGAGTGAGAGTGAGGATGGAATGGTGTGAGAGTGAGAGTGAGAATCGGAAAGAGTGTGAGTGCGGATGGGAGGGAGTTTGAGAGTGAGAGTGAGGATGGAAGAGAGAGTGAGAGTGAGAGTGAGAATGGGAGAATGAGTGGGAGAGTGGGAATGAGGATTGTAGAGGGTGTGTGAGGGTGCGAGTGAGGATGGAAGAGAGAGTGTGAGGGTGAGAGTGAAGATGGGAGAGAGAGTGTGAGAGTGACAGCGAGGATAGGATAGAGAGTGTGAGAGTGAGAGTGAGAATGGGAGAGAGAGTGTGAGAGTGAGAGTGAGAATGGGAGAGAGTGTGAGAGTGAGAATGAGGATGGGAGAGAGAGTGTGAGAGTGAGAGTGAGAGTGAGGATGGTAAAGAAAGTGTGATAGTGAGAGTGAGAATGGGAGAGAGTATGAGAGTGAGAGGGAGAGTGACGATGGGAGGGAGAGTGTGAGATTGAGAGTGAAGATGGGAGAGAGTATGAGAGTGAGAGTGAGAGTGAGGATGGGAGAGAGAGAGTGTGAGTGAGGATGGGAGAGAGAGAGTGAGAGTGAGGATGGGAGAGAGTGTGAGAGTGAAAGTGAGGATGGGAGAGAGTGTGAGAGTGAGAGTGAGAATTGGAGCGAGTGCGAGAGTGAGATTGAGAGTGAGGGTGGGAGATGAAAGTGAGAGTGACAGAGAGGATGGGAGAGTGAGTGTGAGAGTGAGTGTGAGGATGGGAGAGACAGTGTGAGAGTGAGAGTGAGAATGGGAGAGAGTGTGAGAGTGAGAATGAGGATGTGAGAGTGAGAGTGAGAGTGAGGATGGGAGAGAATGTGAGAGTGAGAGTGAGGATAGGAGAGAGTGTGAGAGTGAGAGTGAGAATTGGAGAGAGAGTGTGAGATTGAGAGTGAGAAAGGGAGAGAGTGTGAGAGTGAGAATGAGGATGTGAGAGAGAGTGTGAGAGTGAGAGTGTGGATGGGAGAGAGAGTGTGAGAGTGAGGATGGGAGTGAGTGTGTGAGAGTGAGAGTGAGAATGAGGATGGGAGAGAGAGTGTGAGAGTGAGAGTAAGGATGCGAGAGAGAATGAGAGTGAGAGTGAGAATGGGAGAAAGAGTGTGAGAGTGAGAGTGAGAGTGAGAATGGGAGAGAGTGTGAGAGTGAGAATGAGGATGGGAGAGAGAGTGTGAGAGAGAGTGTGAGAGTGAGGATTGGAGAGAGAGTGTGAGAGTGACAGCGAGGATGGGTAAGAGAGTGTGAGAGTGAGAGTGAGGATGGGAGAGAGAGTGTGAGAGTGAGAATGAGGATGGGAGAGAGAGTCTCCGTGTGAGAGTGAGGATGGGAGAAAAAGTGTGATAGTGAGAGTGAGAATGGGAGAGAGTGTGAGAGTGAGAGTGAGAGTCACGATGGGAGGGAGAGTGTGAGAGTGAGAGTGAGGATGGGAGAGAGTGTGAGATTGAGAGTGAGAGTGTGGATTGGAGATAGAGTTTGAGGGTGAGAGTGAGGATGGTTGAGAGAGAGTGAGAGTGAGAGTGAGGATGGGAGAGAATGTGAGAGTGAGAATGAGGATGGGAGAGAGTGTGAGAGTGAGAGTGAGAGTGCGGATGGGAGAGAGTGTGAGTGTGAGCGTGAGAGTGAGGAAGGGAGAGAGAGTGTGAGAGTGAGAGTGAGGATGCGAGAGAGAATGAGAGTGTAGAGTGAGAATGGGAGAATGAGTGTGAGAGTGAGAGTGAGAGTGAGAATGGGAGAGTGAGTGTGAGAGTGAGAGTGAGAATGGGAGAGAGAGTGTGAGGGTGAGAGTGAGGATGGGAGAGAGAGTGTGAGGGTGAGAGTGAGGATGGGAGAGAGTGTGAGGGGGAAAGCGAGGATGGGAAAGAGAGTGTGGGAGTGAGAATGAGGTCGGGAGTGCGAGTGTAAGAGTGAGAGTGAGAATGGAAGAGAGTGTAAGAGTGAGAGTGAGAATGGGAGAGAGTGTGAGAGTGAGAATGAGGATGGGAGAGAGAGTGTGAGAGTGAGAGTGAGAGTGAGGATAGGAGAGAAAGTGTGATAGTGAGAGTGAGAATGGGAGAGAGTGTGAGAGAGAGAGTGAGAGTGACGATGTGAGCGAGAGTGTGACAGTGAGAGTGAGGATGGGCGGGAGAGTGTGAGAGTGAGAGTGAGGATGGGAGAGAGTGTGTGAGAGTGATAGTGGGGATAGGAGAGAGAGTGTGAGAGTGAGAGTGAGGAAGGGAGAGAGTGTGAGAGTGAGGATTGGAGAGAGAGTGTGAGAGTGACAGCGAGGATGGGTAAGAGAGTGTGAGAGTGAGAGTGAGGATGGGAGAGAGAGTGTCAGAGTGAGAGTGAGAATGGGAGAGAGTGTGAGAGTGAGAATGAGGATGGGAGAGAGAGTCTCCGAGTGAGAGTGAGGATGGGAGTAAAAGTGTGATAGTGAGAGTGAGAATGGGAGAGAGTGTGAGAGTGATAGTGAGAGTCACGATGGGAGGGAGAGTGTGAGAGTGAGAGTGAGGATAGGAGAGAGAGTGTGAGAGTGAGAGTGAGGATGGGAGAGAGTGTGAGAGTGAGGATTGGAGAGAGAGTGTGAGAGTGACAGCGAGGATGGGTAAGAGAGTGTGAGAGTGAGAGTGAGGATGGGAGAGAGAGTGTCAGAGTGAGAGTGAGAATGGGAGAGAGTGTGAGAGTGAGAATGAGGATGGGAGAGAGAGTCTCCGAGTGAGAGTGAGGATGGGAGAAAAAGTGTGATAGTGAGAGTGAGAATGGGAGTGTGAGAGTGAGAGTGACGATGGGAGGGAGAGTGTGAGAGTGAGAGTGAGGATGGGAGAGAGTGTGAGAGTGAGAGTGAGAGTGAGGATTTGAGATAGAGTGTGAGAGTGAGAGTGAGGATGGTTGAGAGAGAGTGAGAGCGAGGATGGGAGAGAATGTGAGAGTGAGAATGAGGATGGGAGAGAGTGTGAGAGTGAGAGTGAGAGTGCGGATGGGAGAGAGTGCGAGTGTGAGCGTGAGAATGAGGAAGGGAGAGAGTGAGTGAGGGTGAGAGTGAGAATGAGGATGGGAGTGAGAGTGTGAGAATGAGAGTGAGAATCGGAGAGAGTGAGAGTGTGAGTGCGGATGGGAGGGAGTTTGAGAGTGAGAGTGAGGATGGAAGAGAGAGTGAGAGAGTGAGTGAGAATGGGAGTGAGAGAGTGAGAGTGTTAGTGTGAATGGTAGAGAGTGTGAGAGCGAGAGTGAGGATGGGAGAGAGAGTGTGACAGTGAGAGTGAGGATGGGCGAGAGAGTGTGAGAGTGAGAGTGAGAGTGAGGATGGGAGAGAGTGTGTGAGAGTGAGAGTGAGGATAGGAGAGAGAGTGCGAGAGTGAGAGTGAGGATGGGAGAGAGTGTGAGAGTGAGAGTGAGGATTGGAGCGAGAGTGTGAGAGTGAGTGAGAGGATGGGAGAGACAGTGTGAGAGTGAGAGTGAGAATGAGAGAGAGTGTGTGAGTGAGAATGAGGATGTGAGAGGGAGAGTGAGAATGAGAGTGAGGATGGGAGAGAATGTGAGGGTGAGAGTGAGGATGGGAGAGAGTGTGAGAGTGAAAGTGAGAATTGGAGAGAGAGTGTGAGATTGAGAGTGAGAATGGGAGAGAGTGTGAGAGTTAGAATGAGGATGTGAGAGAGAGTGTGAGAGTGAGAGTGTGGATGGGAGAGAGAGTGTGAGAGTGAGGATGGGAGAGAGTTTGTGAGAGTGAGAGTGAGAATGAGGATGGGAGGGAGAGTGTGAGAGTGAGAGTGAGAATCGGAGAGAGAGTGAGCGTGAGAGTGCGGATGGGAGAGAGTGTGAGAGTGAAAGCGAGGGTGGAAGAGGGAATGTGAGAGTGAGTGAGAATGGGAGTGAGAGAGTGAGAGTGACAGTGTGAATGGGAAAGAGTGTGAGAGTGAGAATGAGGATGGGAGAGAGAGTGTGATAGTGACAGTTAGGAAGCGAGAGAGTATGAGAATGAGTGAGAATGGGTGTGTGCGTGAGAGTGAACGTGAGGATGGGAGAGAGTGTGAGAGTGAGAGTAAGGATGCGAGCGAGAATGAGAGTGAGAGTGAGAATGGGAGAATGAGTGTGAGAGTGAGAGTGAGAGTGAGAATGGGAGAGTGAGTGAGAGTGAGAGTGAGAATGGGAGAGAGAGTGTGAGGGTGAGAGTGAAGATGGGAGAGAGAGAGTGAGGGAGAGAGTGAGGATGGGAGAGAGAGTGTGAGAGTGAGAGTGAGAGTGAGGATAGGAGAGAAAGTGTGATAGTGAGAGTGAGAATGGGCGAGAGATTGTGAGAGTGAGAGTGAGTGTGAGGATGGGAGAGAGTGTGTGAGAGTGGGAGTGAGGATAGGAGAGAGAGTGTGAGAGTGAGAGTGACGACGGGAGAGAGTGTGAGAGTGAGAGTGAGAATGGGAGAGAGTGTGAGAGTGAGAATGAGGATGGGAGAGAGAGTCTCCGAGTGACAGTGAGGATGGGAGAAAAATTGTGATAGTGAGAGTGAGAATGGGAAAGAGAGTGTGAGAGTTAGAGTGAGAGTCACGATGGGAGGGAGAGTGTGAGAGTGAGAGTGACGATGGGAGAGAGTGTGAGATTGAGAGTGAGAGTGTGGATTGGAGATAGAGTTTGAGAGTGAGAGTGAGGATGGTTGAGAGAGAGTGAGAGTGAGAGTGAGGATGGGAGAGAATGTGAGAGTGAGAATGAGGATGGGAGAGAGTGTGAGAGTGAGAGTGAGAGTGCGGATGGGAGAGAGTGTGAGTGTGAGCGTGAGAGTGAGGAAGGGAGAGAGAGTGTGAGAGTGAGAGTGAGGATGGGAGAGAGTGAGTGAGGGTGAGAGTGAGAATGAGGATGGGAGAGAGATTGTGAGAATGAGAGTGAGAATCGGAGAGAAAGTGCTAGAGCGAGAGTGAGACTGCGGATGGGAGAGAGTGTGAGTGTGAGAGTGAGAGTGAGGTTTGGAGAGAGAGTATGAGAGTGAGAGTGATGTTGGGAGAGAGAGTGTGAGAGTGAGAGTGAGGATGGGAGAGAGCGTGTGAGGGTGAGAGTGAGAGTGTGGGTGGGAGAGAAAGTGTGAGAGTGTGGATGGGAGAGAGTGTGTGAGAATGTGACTGAGAATGAGGATGGGAGTGAGAGTTTGAGAGTGAGAGTGAGAATCGGAAAGAGTGTGAGTGCGGATGGGAGGGAGTTTGAGAGTGAGAGTGAGGATGGAAGTGAGAGTGAGAGTGAGAGTGAGAATGGGAGAATGAGTGTGAGAGTGAGAATGAGGATTGTAGAGGGTGTGTGAGGGTGCGAGTGAGGATGGAAGAGAGAGTGTGAGGGTGAGAGTGAAGATGGGAGAGAGAGTGTGAGAGTGACAGCGAGGATAGGATAGAGAGTGTGAGAGTGAGAGTGAGAATGGGAGAGAGAGTGTGAGAGTGAGAGTGAGAATGGGAGAGAGTGTGAGAGTGAGAATGAGGATGGGAGAGAGAGTGTGAGAGTGAGAGTGAGAGTGAGGATGGTCAAGAAAGTGTGATAGTGAGAGTGAGAATGGGAGAGAGTGTCAGAGTGAGAGGGAGAGTGACGATGGGAGGGAGAGTGTGAGATTGAGAGTGAAGATGGGAGAGAGTATGAGAGTGAGAGTGAGGATGGGAGAGAGAGAGTGTGAGTGAGGATGGGAGAGAGAGAGTGAGAGTGAGGATGGGAGAGAGTGTGAGAGTGAAAGTGAGGATGGGAGAGAGTGTGAGAGTGAGAGTGAGAATTGGAGAGAGTGCAAGAGTGAGATTGAGAGTGAGGGTGGGAGAGAGAGTGAGAGTGACAGAGAGGATGGGAGAGTGAGTGTGAGAGTGAGTGTGAGGATGGGAGAGACAGTGTGAGAGTGAGAGTGAGAATGGGAGCGAGTGTGAGAGTGAGAATGAGGATGTGAGAGTGAGAGTGAGAGTGAGGATGGGAGAGAATGTGAGAGTGAGAGTGAGGATAGGAGAGAGTGTGAGAGTGAGAGTGAGAATTGGAGAGAGAGTGTGAGATTGAGAGTGAGAAAGGGAGAGAGTGTGAGAGTGAGAATGAGGATGTGAGAGAGAGTGTGAGAGTGAGAGTGTGGATGGGAGAGAGAGTGTGAGAGTGAGGATGGGAGTGAGTGTGTGAGAGTGAGAGTGAGAATGAGGATGGGAGAGAGAGTGTGAGAGTGAGAGTGAGAATTGGAGAGAGTGCGAGATTGAGATTGAGATTGAGGGTGGGAGAGAGAGGGAGAGTGACAGAGAGGATGGGAGAGTGAGTGTGAGAGTGAGTGTGAGGATGGGAGAGACAGTGTGAGAGTGAGAGTGAGAATGGGAGAGAGTGTGAGAGTGAGAATGAGGATGTGAGAGTGAGAGTGAGAGTGAGGATGGGAGAGAATGTGAGAGTGAGAGTGAGGATAGGAGAGAGTGTGAGAGTGAGAATTGGAGAGAGAGTGTGAGATTGAGAGTGAGAAAGGGAGAGAGTTTGAGAGTGAGAATGAGGATGTGAGAGAGAGTGTGAGAGTGAGAGTGTGGATGGGAGAGAGAGTGTGAGAGTGAGAGTGAGAGTGCGGATGGGAGGGAGTGTGAGAGTGAAAACGAGGGTGGAAGAGGGAGTGTGAGAGTGAGTGAGAATGGGAATGAGAGAATGAGAGTGACAGTGTGAATGGGAGAGAGTGTGAGAGTGAGAATGAGGATGGGAGAGAGAGTTTGATAGTGACAGTGAGGAAGCGAGAGAGAGTGTGAGAGCGAGTGAGAATGGGAGTGTGTGCGTGAGAGTGAACGTGAGGATGGGAGAGAGAGTGTGAGAGTGAGAGTAAGGATGCGAGAGAGAATGAGAGTGAGAGTGAGAATGGGAGAGAGTGTGAGTGTGAGAATGAGGATGGGAGAGAGAGTGTGAGAGAGTGAGTGAGAGTGAGGATGGGAGAGAAAGTGTGATAGTGAGAGTGAGAATGGGAGAGAGTGTGAGAGTGAGAGTGAGAGTGACGATGTGAGGGAGAGTGTGAGAGTGAGAGTGAGGATGGGAGAGATAGTGTGACAGTGAGAGTGAGGATGGGCGGGAGAGTGTGAGAGTGAGAGTGAGGATGGGAGAGAGTGTGTGAGAGTGAGAGTGAGGATAGGAGAGAGAGTGTGAGAGTGAGAGTGAGAGTGAGGATGGGAGAGAGTGTGAGAGTGAGGATTGGAGAGAGAGTGTGAGAGTGACAGCGAGGATGGGTAAGTGAATGTGAGAGTGAGAGTGAGGATGGGAGAGAGAGTGTCAGAGTGAGAGTGAGAATGGGAGAGAGTGTGAGAGTGAGAATGAGGATGGGAGAGAGAGTCTCCGAGTGAGAGTGAGGATGGGAGAAAATGTGTGATAGTGAGAGTGAGAATGGGAGAGAGTGTGAGAGTGAGAGTGAGAGTGACGATGAGAGGGAGAGTGTGAGAGTGAGAGTGAGGATGGGAGAGAGTGTGAGTGTGAGCGTGAGAGTGAGGAAGGGAGAGAGAGTGTGAGAGTGAGAGTGAGGATGGGAGAGAGTGAGTGAGGGTGAGATTGAGAATGAGGATGGGAGTGAGAGTGTGAGAGTGAGAGTGAGAATCGGAGAGAGTGAGAGTGTGAGAGCGGATAGGAGGGAGTTTGAGAGTGAGAGTGAGGATGGAATAGAGAGTGTGAGAGTGAGTGAGAATGGGAGTGAGAGAGTGAGAGTGGTAGTGTGAATGGGAGAGAGTGTGAGAGCGAGAGTGAGGATGGGAGAGAGAGTGTGACAGTGAGAGTGAGAATGAGGATGGGAGGGAGAGTGTGAGAGTGAGAGTGCGAATCGGAGAGAGAGAGAGTGAGAGTGAGGATGGGAGAGAGCGTGTGAGGCTGAGAGTGAGAGTGTGGATGAGAGAGAAAGTGTGAGAGTGTGGATGGGAGAGAGTGGGTGAGAATTTTACTGAGAATGAGGATGGGAGTGAGAGTGTGAGAGTGAGAATGAGAATCGGAGAGAGTGCGAGCGTGAGTGCGGATGGGAGGGAGTTTGAGAATGAGATTGAGGATGGAAGAGAGAGTGAGAGTGAGAGTGAGATTGGGAGAATGAGTGTGAGAGTGAGAATGAGGATTGTAGAGAGAGTGTGAGGGTGAGAGTGAGGATGGAAGCGAGAGTGTGAGGGTGAGAGTGAGAGTGAGGATGGGAAAGAAAGTGTGATAGTGAGAGTGAGAATGGGAGAGAGTGTGAGAGTGAGAGTGAGAGTGAGAGTGACGATTGGAGGGAGAGTGTGAGATTGAGGATGGGAGAGAGAGAGTGAGAGTGAGAGTGAGGATGGGAGAGAATGTGAGAGTGAAAGTGAGGATGGGAGAGAGTGTGAGAGTGAGAGTGAGAATTGGAGAGAGTGTAAGAGTGAGATTGAGAGTGAGGATGGGAGAGAGAGTGAGAGTGACAGCGAGGATGGGAGAGAGAGTGCGAGAGTGAGTGTGAGGATGGGAGAGACAGTGTGAGAGTGAGAGTGAGAATGGGAGAGAGTGTGAGAGTGAGAATGAGGATGTGAGAGTGAGAGTGAGAGTGAGGATGGAAGAGAGAGTGAGAGAGTGAGTGAGAATGGGAGTGAGAGTGAGAGTGGTAGTGTGAATAGGAGAGTGTGTGAGAGCGAGAGTGAGGATGGGAGAGAGAGTGTGACAGTGAGAGTGAGGATGGGTGAGAGAGTGTGAGTGTGAGTGAGAATGGGAGTGAGTGTGTGAGAGTGTGGATGGGAGAGAGTGTGTGAGAATGAGAGTGAGAATGAGGATGGGAGTGAGAGTGTGAGAGTGAGATTGAGAATCGGAGAGAGTGCGAGTGTGAGTGCGGATGGGAGGGAGTTCGAGAGTGAGAGTGAGGAAGGAAGAGAGAGTGAGAGTGAGAATGGGAGAATGAGTGTGAGAGTGAGAATGAGGATTGTAGAGAGAGTGTGTGGGTGAGAGTGAGGATGGAAGAGAGAGTGTGAGGGTGAGAGTGAAGATGGGAGAGAGAGTGTGAGAGTGACAGCGAGGATGGGAGAGAAAGTGTGAGAGTGAGAGTGAGGATGGGCGAGAGAGTTTAAGAGTGAGAGTGAGAATGGGAGAGAGTGTGAGAGTGAGAATGAGGATGGGAGAGAGAGTGTGAGTGTGAGAGTGAGAGTGAGGATGGGAAAGAAAGTGTGATAGTGAGAGTGAGAATGGGAGAGAGTGTGAGAATCAGAGGGAGAGTGACGATGGGAGGGAGAGTGTGAGATTGAGAGTGAAGATGGGAGAGAGTATGAGAGTGAGAGTGAGAGTGAGGATGGGAGAGAGAGAGTGAAAGTGAGGATGGGAGAGAGTGTGAGAGTGAGAGTGAGAATTGGAGAGAGTGCGAGAGTGAGATTGACAGTGAGGATGGGAGAGAGAGTGAGAGTGACAGAGAGGATGGGAGAGAGAGTGTGAGAGTGAGTGTGAGGATGGGAGAGACAGCGTGAGAGTGAGAGTGAGAATGGGAGAGAGTGTGAGAGTGAGAATGAGGATGTGAGAGTGAGAGTGAGGATGGGAGAGAATGTGAGAGTGAGAGTGAGGATAGGAGAGAGTGTGAGAGTGAGAATTGGAGAGAGAGTGTGAGATTGAGAGTGAGAAAGGGAGAGAGTGTGAGAGTGAGAATGAGTATGTGAGAGAGAGTTTGAGAGTGAGAGTGTGGATGGGAGAGAGACTGTGAGAGTGAGGATGGGAGAGAGTGTGGGAGAGTGAGAGTGAGGATGGGAGAGAGCGTGTGAGGGTGAGAGTGAGAATGAGGATGGTAGAGAGAGTGTGAGTGTGAGAGTGAGGATGGGAGAGAGAGTGTGAGAGTGAGAGTGACGATGGGAGAGAGAGTGTTAGACAGAGAATGAGAATGGGAGAGAGAGTGTGAGAGTGTGAGTTAGGATGGTAGAGTGAGTGTGAGAGTGAGAGTGAGATGGGAGAGAGTGAGAGTGAGGATCGGAGAGAGAGTGTGAGAGTGAGAGTGACGATGGGAGAGAGTGTAAGAGTGAGAGTGAGAATCGGAGAGAGTGTGAGAGTGAGAGTGCGGATGGGAGAGAGTGTGAGAGTGAAAGCGAGGATGGAAGAGGGAGTGTGAGAGTGAGTGAGAATGGGAGTGAGAGAGTGAGAGTGATAGTGTGAATGGGAGAGAGTGTGAGAGTGAGGGTGAGGATGGGAGAGAGGGTGTGATAGTGACAGTGAGGATGCAAGAGAGAGTGTGAGAGTGAGTGAGAATAGGATTGTGTGCGTGAGTGAAAGTGAGGATGGGAGAGAGAGTGTGATAGTGACAGTGAGGATGCGAGAGAGAGTGTGAGAGTGAGTGAGAATAGGATTGTGTGCATGAGTGAAAGTGAGGATGGGAGAGAGAGTGTGAGAGTGAGAGTAAGGATGGGAGAGAGAGTGTGGGAGTGAAAGTGAGGATGGGAGAGAGCGTGTGAGGGTGAGAGTGAGAATGAGGATGGGAGAGAGAGAGTGTGAGTGTGAGAGTGAGGATAACAGAGAGAGTGTGAGAGTGAGAGTGAGGATGGGAGAGAGAGTGTGAGAGTGGGAGTGAGGATGGGAGAGAGAGTGTGATAGTCACAGTGAGGATGCGAGAGAGAGTGTGAGAGTGAGTGAGAATAGGATTGTGTGCATGAGTGAAAGTGAGGATGGGAGAGAGAGTGTGATAGTGACAGTGAGGATGCGAGAGAGAGTGTGAGAGTGAGTGAGAATAGGATTGTGTGCATGAGTGAAAGTGAGGATGGGAGAGAGAGTGTGAGAGTGAGAGTGAGGATGCGAGAGAGAATGAGAGTGAGAGTTAGAATGGGAGAATGAGTGTGAGAGTGAGAGTGAGAGTGAGAATGGGCGAGTGAGTGAGAGAATGAGAGTGAGAATGGGAGGGAGATTGTGAGGGTGAGAGTGAGGTTGGGAAAGAGAGCGTGAGGGTGAGAGTGAGGATGGGAGAGAGTGTGAGAGTGACAGCGAGGATGGGAAAGAGAGTGTGAGAGTGAGAGTGAGGTTGGGAGAAAGAGTGTGAGAGTGAGCGTGAGAATGGGAGAGAGTGTGAGAGTGTGAATGAGGATGGGAGAGAGAGAGTGTGAGAGTGAGAGTGAGAGTGAGAGTGAGGATGGGAGAGAAAGTGTGATAGTGAGAGTGAGAATGGGAGAGAGTGTGACGATGTGAGGGAGAGTGTGAAAGTGAGAGTGAGGATGGGAATGAGTGTGAGAGTGAGAGTGCGAATGGGAGAGAGAGTGAGAGTGAGGATGCGTGTGAGTGTGTGAGAGTGAGAGTGAGGATGGGAGAGAGAGTGTGAGAGTGAGGATGGCAGAGAGAGAGTTAGAGTGTCAGTGAGAATGGGAGTGATTGTGAGAGTGAGGACGGCAGAGAGGGTGAGAGTGACAGAGAGGTTGGGTGAGAGAGTGCGAGATTGAGTGCGAGGATGGGAGAGAGTGTGAGAGTGAGACTGAGGATGGGAGAGAGAGTGTGAGAGTTAGAGTGAGAGTGAGGATGTGAGAGAGAGTGTGAGAGCGAGAGCGAGAGTGCGGTTGGGAGAGAGTGTGAGAGTGAGAGTGAGAGTGAAGATGGGAGAGAGAGTGTGAGAGTGAGAGAGAGGATGGGAGAGAGAGTGTGAGAGTGAGAGTGAGAATGGGAGAGTGTGTGAGAGTGAGAGTGAGGATGGGAGAGTGAGTGTGAGAGCGAGAGAGTGCGGATGGGAGAGAGTGTGAGAGTGAGAGTGAGAGTGAGGATGGGAGAGAGAGTGTGAGAGTGAGAGTTAGAATGGGAGAGAGAGTGTGAGAGCGAGAGTGAGAGTGCGGATGGGAGAGAGAGTGTGAGAGTGAGAGTGAGGATGGGAGAGAGAGTGTCAGAGTGAGAGTGAGGATGGGAGAGAGAGTGTCAGAGTGATAATAAGGATGGGAGAGAGTGTGAGGGTGAGATTGAGAATGAGGATGGGAGACAGAGTGTGAGAATGAGAGTGAGAATCGGAGAGAGTGTGAGAGCAAGAGTGAGAGTGCGGATGGGAGAGAGTGTGAGTGTGAGAGTGAGAGTGAGGATTGGAGAGAGAGTGTGAGAGTGAGAGTAAGGATGGGAGAGAGAGTGTGGGAGTGAAAGTGAGGATGGGAGAGAGCGTGTGAGGGTGAGAGTGAGAATGAGGATGGGAGAGAGAGAGTGTGAGTGTGAGAGTGAGGATAACAGAGAGAGTGTGAGAGTGAGAGTGAGGATGGGAGAGAGAGTGTGAGAGTGGGAGTGAGGATGGGAGAGAGAGTGTGATAGTCACAGTGAGGATGCGAGAGAGAGTGTGAGAGTGAGTGAGAATAGGATTGTGTGCATGAGTGAAAGTGAGGATGGGAGAGAGAGTGTGATAGTGACAGTGAGGATGCGAGAGAGAGTGTGAGAGTGAGTGAGAATAGGATTGTGTGCATGAGTGAAAGTGAGGATGGGAGAGAGAGTGTGAGAGTGAGAGTGAGGATGCGAGAGAGAATGAGAGTGAGAGTTAGAATGGGAGAATGAGTGTGAGAGTGAGAGTGAGAGTGAGAATGGGCGAGTGAGTGAGAGAATGAGAGTGAGAATGGGAGAGAGAATGTGAGTGTGAGAGTGAGGTTAGGAAAGAGAGCGTGAGGGTGAGAGTGAGGATGGGAGAGAGAGTGTGAGAGTGACAGCGAGGATGGGAAAGAGAGTGTGAGAGTGAGAGTGAGGTTGGGAGAAAGAGTGTGAGAGTGAGAGTGAGAATGGGAGAGTTTGTGAGAGTGTGAATGAGGATGGGAGAGAGAGTGTGAGAGTGAGAGTGAGAGTGAGGATGGGAGAGAAAGTGTGATAGTGAGAGTGAGAATGGGAGAGAGTGTGACGATGTGAGGGAGAGTGTGAGAGTGAGAGTGAGGATGGGAATGAGTGTGAGAGTGAGAGTGCGAATGGGAGAGAGAGTGAGAGTGAGGATGCGAGTGAGAGTGTGAGAGTGAGAGTGAGGATGGGAGAGAGAGTGTGAGAGTGAGAGTGAGGATGGCAGAGAGAGAGTTAGAGTGTCAGTGAGAATGGGAGTGATTGTGAGAGTGAGGACGGCAGAGAGGGTGAGAGTGACAGAGAGGTTGGGTGAGAGAGTGCGAGATTGAGTGCGAGGATGGGAGAGAGTGTGAGAGTGAGACTGAGGATGGGAGAGAGTGTGTGAGAGTTAGAGTGAGAGTGAGGATGTGAGAGAGAGTGTGAGAGCGAGAGCGAGAGTGCGGTTGGGAGAGAGTGTGAGAGTGAGAGTGAGAGTGAGGATGGGAGAGAGAGTGTGAGAGTGAGAGAGAGGATGGGAGAGACAGTGTGAGAGTGAGAGGGAGAATGGGAGAGTGTGTGAGAGTGAGAGTGACAGTGAGGATGGGAGAGAGAGTGTGAGAGTGAGAGCTAGGATGGGAGAGAGAGTGTGAGAGCGAGAGTGAGAGTGCGGATGGGAGAGAGTGTGAGAGTGAGAGTGAGGATGGGAGAGAGAGTGTGAGAGTGAGAGTGAGGATGGGAGAGAGAGTGTCAGAGTGATAATAAGGATGGGAGAGAGTGTGAGGGTGAGATTGAGAATGAGGATGGGAGACAGAGTGTGAGAATGAGAGTGAGAATCGGAGAGAGTGTGAGAGCAAGAGTGAGAGTGCGGATGGGAGAGAGTGTGAGTGTGAGAGTGAGAGTGAGGATTGGAGACAGAGTTTGAGAGTGAGAGTAAGGATGGGAGAGAGAGTGTGGGAGTGAGAGTGAGGATGGGAGAGAGCGTGTGAGGGTGAGAGTGAGAATGAGGATGGTAGAGAGAGTGTGAGAGTGAGAGTGAGAATCGGAGAGTGAGTGTGAGAGAGAGTGTGGATGGGAGATAGTGTGAGCGTGAAAGCGAGGGTGGAAGAGGGAATGTGAGAGGGAGTGAGAATGGGAGTGAGAGAGTGAGAGTGAGAGTGAGAATGGGAGAAAGTGTGAGAATGAGAATGAGGATGGGAGAGAGAGTGTGAGAGACTGAGTGAGAGTGAGGATGGGAGAGACTGTGAGAGTGAGGATGGGAGAGAGTGTGAGAGTGAGAGTGACATTGCGGATGGGAGAGAGTGTGAGTGTGAGCGTGAGAGTGAGGAAGGGAGAGAGAGTGTGAGAGTGAGAGAGAGGATGGGAGATAGAGTGTGAGAATGAGAGTGAGAATCGGAGAGAGAGTGTAAGAGCGAGAGTGAGAGTGCGGATGGGAGAGAGTTTGAGTGTGAGAGTTAGAGTGAGAGTGAGGATTGGAGAGAAAGTGTGAGAGTGAAAGTGAGGTTGGGAGATAGAGTGTGAGAGTGAGAGTGAGGATGGGAGAGAGAGTGTGAGAGTGAGAGTTAGGATGGGAGAGAGAGTGTGAGAGCGAGAGTGAGAGTGCGGATGGGAGAGAGTGTGAGTGTGAGAGTGAGAGTGAGGATGGGAGAGAGAGTGTGAGAGTGAGAGTGAGGATGGGAGAGAGAGTGTCAGAGTGATAATAAGGATGGGAGAGAGTGTGAGGGTGAGATTGAGAATGAGGATGGGAGACAGAGTGTGAGAATGAGAGTGAGAATCGGAGAGAGTGTGAGAGCAAGAGTGAGAGTGCGGATGGGATAGAGTGTGAGTGTGAGAGTGAGAGTGAGGATTGGAGAGAGAGTTTGAGAGTGAGAGTAAGGATGGGAGAGAGAGTGTGGGAGTGAAAGTGAGGATGGGAGAGAGCGTGTGAGGGTGAGAGTGAGAATGAGGATGGTAGAGAGAGTGTGAGTGTGAGAGTGAGGATAACAGAGAGAGTGTGAGAGTGAGAGTGAGTATGGGAGAGAGAGTGTGAGAGTGACAGCGAGGATGGGAAAGAGAGTGTGAGATTGAGAGTGAGGTTGGGAGAGCGAGTGTGAGAGTGAGAGTGAGAATGGGAGAAAGTGTGAGAATGAGAATGAGGATGGGAGAGAGAGTGTGAGAGACTGAGTGAGAGTGAGGATGGGAGAGACTGTGAGAGTGAGGATGGGAGAGAGTGTGAGAGTGAGAGTGACATTGCGGATGGGAGAGAGTGTGAGTGTGAGCGTGAGAGTGAGGAAGGGAGAGAGAGTGTGAGAGTGAGAGAGAGGATGGGAGATAGAGAGTGAGAATGAGAGTGATAATCGGAGAGAGAGTGTAAGAGCGAGAGTGAGAGTGCGGATGGGAGAGAGTTTGAGTGTGAGAGTTAGAGTGAGAGTGAGGATTGGAGAGAAAGTGTGAGAGTGAAAGTGAGGTTGGGAGATAGAGTGTGAGAGCAAGAGTGAGAGTGCGGATGGGAGAGAGTTTGAGTGTGAGAGTTAGAGTGAGAGTGAGGATTGGAGAGAGAGTGTGAGAGCGAGAGCGAGAGTGCGGTTGGGAGAGAGTGTGAGAGTGAGAGTGAGAGTGAGGATGGGAGAGAGAGTGTGAGAGTGAGAGAGAGGATGGGAGAGACAGTGTGAGAGTGAGAGGGAGAATGGGAGAGTGTGTGAGAGTGAGAGTGACAGTGAGGATGGGAGAGAGAGTGTGAGAGTGAGAGCTAGGATGGGAGAGAGAGTGTGAGAGCGAGAGTGAGAGTGCGGATGGGAGAGAGTGTGAGAGTGAGAGTGAGGATGGGAGAGAGAGTGTGAGAGTGAGAGTGAGGATGGGAGAGAGAGTGTCAGAGTGATAATAAGGATGGGAGAGAGTGTGAGGGTGAGATTGAGAATGAGGATGGGAGACAGAGTGTGAGAATGAGAGTGAGAATCGGAGAGAGTGTGAGAGCAAGAGTGAGAGTGCGGATGGGAGAGAGTGTGAGTGTGAGAGTGAGAGTGAGGATTGGAGACAGAGTTTGAGAGTGAGAGTAAGGATGGGAGAGAGAGTGTGGGAGTGAGAGTGAGGATGGGAGAGAGCGTGTGAGGGTGAGAGTGAGAATGAGGATGGTAGAGAGAGTGTGAGAGTGAGAGAGAGGATGGGAGATAGAGTGTGAGAATGACAGTGAGAATCGGAGAGACAGTGTGAGAGTGACAGCGAGGATGGGAAAGAGAGTGTGAGATTGAGAGTGAGGTTGGGAGAGCGAGTGTGAGAGTGAGAGTGAGAATGGGAGAAAGTGTGAGAATGAGAATGAGGATGGGAGAGAGAGTGTGAGAGACTGAGTGAGAGTGAGGATGGGAGAGACTGTGAGAGTGAGGATGGGAGAGAGTGTGAGAGTGAGAGTGACATTGCGGATGGGAGAGAGTGTGAGTGTGAGCGTGAGAGTGAGGAAGGGAGAGAGAGTGTGAGAGTGAGAGAGAGGATGGGAGATAGAGTGTGAGAATGAGAGTGAGAATCGGAGAGAGAGTGTAAGAGCGAGAGTGAGAGTGCGGATGGGAGAGAGTTTGAGTGTGAGAGTTAGAGTGAGAGTGAGGATTGGAGAGAAAGTGTGAGAGTGAAAGTGAGGTTGGGAGATAGAGTGTGAGAGTGAGAGTGAGGATGGGAGAGAGAGTGTGAGAGTGAGAGTTAGGATGGGAGAGAGAGTGTGAGAGCGAGAGTGAGAGTGCGGATGGGATAGAGTGTGAGTGTGAGAGTGAGAGTGAGGATTGGAGAGAGAGTTTGAGAGTGAGAGTAAGGATGGGAGAGAGAGTGTGGGAGTGAAAGTGAGGATGGGAGAGAGCGTGTGAGGGTGAGATTGAGAATGAGGATGGGAGACAGAGTGTGAGAATGAGAGTGAGAATCGGAGAGAGTGTGAGAGCAAGAGTGAGAGTGCGGATGGGATAGAGTGTGAGTGTGAGAGTGAGAGTGAGGATTGGAGAGAGAGTTTGAGAGTGAGAGTAAGGATGGGAGAGAGAGTGTGGGAGTGAAAGTGAGGATGGGAGAGAGCGTGTGAGGGTGAGAGTGAGAATGAGGATGGTAGAGAGAGTGTGAGTGTGAGAGTGAGGATAACAGAGAGAGTGTGAGAGTGAGAGTGAGTATGGGAGAGAGAGTGTGAGAGTGACAGCGAGGATGGGAAAGAGAGTGTGAGATTGAGAGTGAGGTTGGGAGAGCGAGTGTGAGAGTGAGAGTGAGAATGGGAGAAAGTGTGAGAATGAGAATGAGGATGGGAGAGAGAGTGTGAGAGACTGAGTGAGAGTGAGGATGGGAGAGACTGTGAGAGTGAGGATGGGAGAGAGTGTGAGAGTGAGAGTGACATTGCGGATGGGAGAGAGTGTGAGTGTGAGCGTGAGAGTGAGGAAGGGAGAGAGAGTGTGAGAGTGAGAGAGAGGATGGGAGATAGAGTGTGAGAATGAGAGTGAGAATCGGAGAGAGAGTGTAAGAGCGAGAGTGAGAGTGCGGATGGGAGAGAGTTTGAGTGTGAGAGTTAGAGTGAGAGTGAGGATTTGAGAGAAAGTGTGAGAGTGAAAGTGAGGTTGGGAGATAGAGTGTGAGAGCAAGAGTGAGAGTGCGGATGGGAGAGAGTTTGAGTGTGAGAGTTAGAGTGAGAGTGAGGATTGGAGAGAAAGTGTGAGAGTGAAAGTGAGGTTGGGAGAAAGAGTGTGAGAGTGAGAGTGAGGATGGGTGAGAGAGTGTGAGTGTGAGTGAGAATGGGAGTGAGTGTGTGAGAGTGTGGATGGGAGAGAGTGTGTGAGAATGAGAGTGAGAATGAGGATGGGAGTGAGAGTGTGAGAGTGAGAGTGAGAATCGGAGAGAGTGCGAGTGTGAGTGCGGATGAGAGGGAGTTTGAGAGTGAGAGTGAGGATGGAAGAGAGAGTGAGAGTGAGAATGGGAGAATGAGTGTGAGAGTGAAAGTGAGGTGGGAGAGAGAGTATGAGTGTGAGAGTGAGGATGGGAGAGAGCGTGTGAGGGTGAGAGTGAGAATGAGGATGGTAGAGAGAGTGTGAGAGTGAGATTGACGATGGGAGAGAGAGTGTTAGACAGAGAGTGAGAATGGGAGAGAGAGTGTGAGAGTGTGAGTTAGGATGGTAGAGTGAGTGTGAGAGTGAGAGTGAGATGGGAGAGAGTGAGAGTGAGAATAGGAGAGAGTATGTGAGAGTGAGAGTGATGATGGGAGAGAGTGTAAGAGTGAGAGTGAGAATCGGAGAAAGAGTGAGAGTGAGAGTGCGGTTGAGAGAGAGTGTGAGAGTGAAAGCGAGGATGGAAGAGGGAGTGTGAGAGTGAGTGAGAATGGGAGTGAGAGAGTGAGAGTGATAGTGTGAATGGGAGAGAGTGTGAGAGTGAGAGTGAGGATGGGAGAGAGAGTGTGATAGTGACAGTGAGGATGCGAGAGAGAGTGTGAGAGTGAGTGAGAATAGGATTGTGTGCGTGAGTGAAAGTGAGGATGGGAGAGAGAGTGTGAGAGTGAGAGTGAGGATGCGAGAGAGAATGAGAGTGAGAGTTAGAATGGGAGAATGAGTGTGAGAGTGAGAGTGAGAGTGAGAATGGGCGAGTGAGTGAGAGAATGAGAGTGAGAATGGGAGAGAGATTGTGAGGGTGAGAGTGAGGTTGGGAAAGAGAGCGTGAGGGTGAGAGTGAGGATGGGAGAGAGAGTGTGAGAGTGACAGCGAGGATGGGAAAGAGAGTGTGAGAGTGAGAGTGAGGTTGGGAGAAAGAGTGTGAGAGTGAGAGTGAGAATGGGAGAGAGTGTGAGAGTGTGAATGAGGATGGGAGAGAGAGTGTGAGAGTGAGAGTGAGAGTGAGGATGGGAGAGAAAGTGTGATAGTGAGAGTGAGAATGGGAGAGAGTGTGACGATGTGAGGGAGAGTGTGAAAGTGAGAGTGAGGATGGGAATGAGTGTGAGAGTGAGAGTGCGAATGGGAGAGAGAGTGAGAGTGAGGATGCGAGTGAGAGTGTGAGAGTGAGAGTGAGGATGGGAGAGGGAGTGTGAGAGTGAGGATGGCAGAGAGAGAGTTAGAGTGTCAGTGAGAATGGGAGTGATTGTGAGAGTGAGGACGGCAGAGAGGGTGAGAGTGACAGAGAGGTTGGGTGAGAGAGTGCGAGATTGAGTGCGAGGATGGGAGAGAGTGTGAGAGTGAGACTGAGGATGGGAGAGTGTGTGTGAGAGTTAGAGTGAGAGTGAGGATGTGAGAGAGAGTGTGAGAGCGAGAGCGAGAGTGCGGTTGGGAGAGAGTGTGAGAGTGAGAGTGAGAGTGCGGATGGGAGAGTGAGTGTGAGAGTGAGTGTGAGGATGGGAGAGACAGTGTGAGAGTGAGAGTGAGAATGGGAGAGTGTGTGAGAGTGAGAGTGAGGATGGGAGAGTGAGTGTGAGAGCGAGAGTGAGAGTGTGGATGGGAGACAGTGTGAGAGTGAGAGTGACAGTGAGGATGGGAGAGAGAGCGTGAGAGTGAGAGTTAGAATGGGAGAGAGAGTGTGAGAGCGAGAGTGAGAGTGCGGATGGGAGAGAGAGTGTGAGAGTGAGAGTGAGGATGGGAGAGAGAGTGTGAGAGTGAGAGTTAGGATGGGAGAGAGAGTGTCAGAGTGATAATAAGGATGGGAGAGAGTGTGAGGGTGAGATTGAGAATGAGGATGGGAGAGAGAGTGTGAGAATGAGAGTGAGAATCGGAGAGAGTGTGAGAGCAAGAGTGAGAGTGCGGATGGGAGAGAGTGTGAGTGAGAGAGTGAGAGTGAGGATTGGAGAGAGAGTGTGAGAGTGAGAGTAAGGATGGGAGAGAGAGTGTGGGAGTGAAAGTGAGGATGGGAGAGAGCGTGTGAGGGTGAGAGTGAGAATGAGGATGGGAGAGAGAGAGTGTGAGTGTGAGAGTGAGGATAACAGAGAGAGTGTGAGAGTGAGAGTGAGTATGGGAGAGAGAGTGTGAGAGTGAGAGTGAGGATGGGAGAGAGAGTGTGAGAGTGAGAGTGAGGATGCGAGAGAGAATGAGAGTGAGAGTTAGAATGGGAGAATGAGTGTGAGAGTGAGAGTGAGAGTGAGAATGGGCGAGTGAGTGAGAGAATGAGAGTGAGAATGGGAGAGAGAATGTGAGTGTGAGAGTGAGGTTGGGAAAGAGAGCGTGAGGGTGAGAGTGAGGATGGGAGAGAGAGTGTGAGAGTGACAGCGAGGATGGGAAAGAGAGTGTGAGAGTGAGAGTGAGGTTGGGAGAAAGAGTGTGAGAGTGAGAGTGAGAATGGGAGAGAATGTGAGAGTGTGAATGAGGATGGGAGAGAGAGTGTGAGAGTGAGAGTGAGAGTGAGAGTGAGGATGGGAGAGAAAGTGTGATAGTGAGAGTGAGAATGGGAGAGAGTGTGACGATGTGAGGGAGAGTGTGAGCGTGAGATTGAGGATGGGAATGAGTGTGAGAGTGAGAGTGCGAATGGGAGAGAGAGTGAGAGTGAGGATGCGAGTGAGAGTGTGAGAGTGAGAGTGAGGATGGGAGAGTGAGTGTGAGAGTGAGAGTGAGGATGGCAGAGAGAGAGTTAGAGTGTCAGTGAGAATGGGAGTGATTGTGAGAGTGAGGACGGCAGAGAGGGTGAGAGTGACAGAGAGGTTGGGTGAGAGAGTGTGAGATTGAGTGCGAGGATGGGAGAGAGTGTGAGAGTGAGACTGAGGATGGGAGAGAGAGTGTGAGAGTTAGAGTGAGAGTGAGGATGGGAGAGAGAGTGTGAGAGTGAGAGAGAGGATGGGAGAGAGAGTGTGAGAGTGAGAGTGAGAATGGGAGAGTGTGTGAGAGTGAGAGTGTGGATGGGAGAGTGAGTGTGAGAGCGAGAGTGAGAGTGCGGATGGGAGAGAGAGTGAGAGGGAGAGTGACAGTGAGGATGGGAGAGAGAGTGTGAGAGTGAGAGTTAGGATGGGAGAGAGAGTGTGAGAGCGAGAGTGAGAGTGCGGATGGGAGAGAGTGTGAGTGTGAGAGTGAGAGTGAGGATGGGAGAGAGAGTGTGAGAGTGAGAGTGAGGATGGGAGAGAGAGTGTCAGAGTGATAATAAGGATGGGAGAGAGTGTGAGGGTGAGATTGAGAATGAGGATGGGAGACAGAGTGTGAGAATGAGAGTGAGCATCGGAGAGAGTGTGAGAGCAAGAGTGAGAGTGCGGATGGGAGAGAGTGTGAGAGTGAGAGTGTGAGTGAGGATTGGAGAGAGAGTGTGAGAGTGAGAGTAAGGATGGGAGAGAGAGTGTGGGAGTGAGAGTGAGGATGGGAGAGAGCGTGTGAGGGTGAGAGTGAGAATGAGGATGGTAGAGAGAGTGTGAGTGTGAGAGTGAGGATAACAGAGAGAGTGTGAGAGTGAGAAAGAGTATGGGAGAGAGAGTGTGAGAGTGAGAGTGTGGATGGCAGAGAGCGTGTGAGGGTGAGAGTGAGAATGATGATGGTAGAGAGAGTGTGAGTGTGAGAGTGAGGATGGGAGAGAGAGTGTGAGAGTGAGAGTGAGGATGGGAGAGAGAGTGTGAGACAGAGAGTGAGAATGGGAGAGAGAGTGTGAGAGTGTGATTTAGGATGGTAGAGTGAGTGTGAGAGTGAGAGTGAGGATGGGAGAGAGTGTGAGAGTGAGAGTGAGAATCGGAGAGAGAGTGAGAGTGAGTGAGAATGGGAGTGAGAGAGTGAGAGTGATAGTGTGAATGGGAGAGAATGTGAGAGTGAGAGTAAGGATGGGAGAGAGAGTGTGGTAGTGACAGTGAGGATGCGGGAGAGAGTGTGAGAGTGAGTGAGAATAGGATTGTGTGCGTGAGTGAAAGTGAGGATGGGAGAGAGAGTGTGAGAGTGAGAGTGAGGATGCGAGAGAGAATGAGAGTGAGAGTTAGAATGGGAGAATGAGTGTGAGAGTGAGAGTGAGAGTGAGAATGGGCGAGTGAGTGAGAGAATGAGAGTGAGAATGGGAGAGAGAATGTGAGTGTGAGAGTGAGGTTGGGAAAGAGAGCGTGAGGGTGAGAGTGAGGATGGGAGAGAGAGTGTGAGAGTGACAGCGAGGATGGGAAAGAGAGTGTGAGAGTGAGAGTGAGGTTGGGAGAAAGAGTGTGAGAGTGAGAGTGAGAATGGGAGAGAGTGTGAGAGTGTGAATGAGGATGGGAGAGAGAGTGTGAGAGTGAGAGTGAGAGTGAGGATGGGAGAGAAAGTGTGATAGTGAGAGTGAGAATGGGAGAGAGTGTGACGATGTGAGGGAGAGTGTGAAAGTGAGAGTGAGGATGGGAATGAGTGTGAGAGTGAGAGTGCGAATGGGAGAGAGAGTGAGAGTGAGGATGCGAGTGAGAGTGTGAGAGTGAGAGTGAGGATGGGAGAGAGAGTGTGAGAGTGAGGATGGCAGAGAGAGAGTTAGAGTGTCAGTGAGAATGGTAGTGATTGTGAGAGTGAGGACGGCAGAGAGGGTGAGAGTGACAGAGAGGTTGGGTGAGAGAGTGCGAGATTGAGTGCGAGGATGGGAGAGAGTGTGAGAGTGAGACTGAGGAAGGGAGAGAGAGTGTGAGAGTTAGAGTGAGAGTGAGGATGTGAGAGAGAGTGTCAGAGCGAGAGCGAGAGTGCGGTTGGGAGAGAGTGTGAGAGTGAGAGTGAGGATGGGAGAGAGAGTATGAGAGTGAGAGAGAGGATGGGAGAGACAGTGTGAGAGTGAGAGTGAGAATGGGAGAGTGTGTGAGAGTGAGAGTGAGAATGGGAGAGTGAGTGTGAGAGCGAGAGTGAGAGTGCGGATGGGAGAGAGTGTGAGAGTGAGAGTGACAGTGAGGATGGGAGAGAGAGTGTGAGAGTGAGAGTTAGAATGGGAGAGAGAGTGTGAGAGCGAGAGTGAGAGTGCGGATGGGAGAGAGTGTGAGTATGAGAGTGAGAGTGAGGATGGGAGAGAGAGTGTGAGAGTGAGAGTGAGGATGGGAGAGAGAGTGTGAGAATGAGAGTGAGAATCGGAGAGCGTGTGAGAGCAAGAGTGAGAGTGCGGATGGGAGAGAGTGTGAGTGTGAGAGTGAGAGTGAGGATTGGAGAGAGAGTGTGAGAGTGAGAGTAAGGATGGGAGAGAGAGTGTGGGAGTGAAAGTGAGGATGGGAGAGAGCGTGTGAGGGTGAGAGTGAGAATGAGGATGGTAGAGAGAGTGTGAGTGTGAGAGTGAGGATAACAGAGAGAGTGTGAGAGTGAGAGTGAGTATGGGAGAGAGAGTGTGAGAGTGAGAGTGAGGATGGGAGAGAGAGTGTGAGAGTGAGAGTGAGGATGCGAGAGAGAATGAGAGTGAGAGTTAGAATGGGAGAATGAGTGTGAGAGTGAGAGTGAGAGTGAGAATGGGCGAGTGAGTGAGAGAATGAGAGTGAGAATGGGAGAGAGAATGTGAGTGTGAGAGTGAGGTTGGGAAAGAGAGCGTGAGGGTGAGAGTGAGGATGGGAGAGAGAGTGTGAGAGTGACAGCGAGGATGGGAAAGAGAGTGTGAGAGTGAGAGTGAGGTTGGGAGAAAGAGTGTGAGAGTGAGAGTGAGAATGGGAGAGAGTGTGAGAGTGTGAATGAGGATGGGAGAGAGAGTGTGAGAGTGAGAGTGAGAGTGAGGATGGGAGAGAAAGTGTGATAGTGAGAGTGAGAATGGGAGAGAGTGTGACGATGTGAGGGAGAGTGTGAGAGTGAGAGTGAGGATGGGAATGAGTGTGAGAGTGAGAGTGCGAATGGGAGAGAGAGTGAGAGTGAGGATGCGAGTGAGAGTGTGAGAGTGAGAGTGAGGATGGGAGAGAGAGTGTGAGAGTGAGAGTGAGGATGGCAGAGAGAGAGTTAGAGTGTCAGTGAGAATGGGAGTGATTGTGAGAGTGAGGACGGCAGAGAGGGTGAGAGTGACAGAGAGATTGGGTGAGAGAGTGCGAGATTGAGTGCGAGGATGGGAGAGAGAGTGTGAGAGTGAGAGTTAGGATGGGAGAGAGAGTGTGAGAGCGAGAGTGAGAGTGCAGATGGGAGAGAGTGTGAGTGTCAGAGTGATAATAAGGATGGGAGAGAGTGTGAGGGTGAGATTGAGAATGAGGATGGGAGAGAGAGTGTGAGAATGAGAGTGAGAATCGGAGAGAGTGTGAGAGCAAGAGTGAGAGTGCGGATGGGAGAGAATGTGAGTGTGAGGGTGAGAGTGAGGATTGGAGAGAGAGTGTGAGAGTGAGAGTAAGGATGGGAGAGAGAGTGTGGGAGTGAGAGTGAGGATGGGAGAGAGCGTGTGAGGGTGAGAGTGAGAATGAGGATGGTAGAGAGAGTGTGAGTGTGAGAGTGAGGATAACAGAGCGAGTGAGAGAGTGAGAGTGAGTATGGGAGAGAGAGTGTGAGAGTGAGTGTGTGGATGGGAGAGAGAGTGTGAGAGTGAGGATGGGAGAGAGTGTGTGAGAGTGAGAATGAGAATGAGGATGGGAGAGAGAGTTTGAGAGTGAGAGTGAGGATGGAAGAGGGAGTGTGAGTGTGAGTGAAAATGGGAGTGAGAGAGTGAGAGTGAGAGTGCGGATGGGAGAGAGTGTGAGAGTGAAAGTGAGAATGGAAGAGGGAGTGTGAGAGTGAGTGAGAATGGGAGTGAGAGAGTGAGAGTGACAATGTGAGGGAGAGTATGAGAGTGAGAGTGAGGATGGGAGAGAGTGTGACATGAGAGTGACAGTGAGGATGGGAGAGGGGGTGTGAAAGTGAGAGTGAGAGTGAGAATGGGAGAGAGTGTGAGAGTGAGAGTGCGGATGGGAGAGAGAGCGTGAGATTGAGAGTGAGGATGGGAGAGAGTGTGAGAGTAAGAGTGAGGATGGGAGAGAGTGTGTGAGAATGAGAGTGAGGGGTGGGAGTGAGTGTGAGAGTGAGAATGAGAATGGGAGCGAGTGTGAGAGTGCAAGTGCAGATGGGAGAGAAAGTGTGAGAGGAAGAGTGAGAGTGAGGATTGGAGAGAGAGTGTGAGAGTAACGGTGAGGATCAGAGAGAGAGTGTGAGATTGAGTGTGAGGATGGGAGAGAAAGTGTGAGAGTGAGAGTGAGGATGAGAGCGAGTGTGAGAGTGAGAGTGAGAATGGGGAGAGAGTGTGCGAGTGAGAGTGTGGATGAGAGCGATTGTGAGAGTGAGAGTGAGAATGGGAGAGAGAGTGTGAAACTGTGAGTGTGGATGGGAGAGAGTGTGAGAGTGAGAGTGAGGATGGGAGAGAGTGTGAGAGTGAGAGTGCGATTGGGAGAGAGTGTGAGAGTGAGGACTAGAACGTAAGAGACTGTGTGAGTGAAAGTGAGAGTGAGGATGGGAGAGAGTGTGAGAGTGGGGATGGGAGAGAGAATGTGAGACTGACAGTGGGGATGGGAGAGAGAGTGTGAGAGAGAGTTTGAGAGTGAGGATGGGAGAGACAGTGTGAGAGTGACGGTGAGGATTGGAGAGAGAGTGTGAGAGTGAGAGAGAGAATGAGGATGGGAGAGACAGTGTGAGAGTGTGAGTGTGGATGGGAGAGAGTGTGAGAGCGAGAGTGTGGATGGGAGAGAGCGTGTGAGAGTGAGAGTGTGGATGAGAGTGAGTGCGAGAGTGAGATTCAGAATGGGAGAGAGAGTGTGAGAGTGAGAGTGAGGATTGGAGAGAGTGTGAGAGTGAGATTAAGAAGGGAAGAGAGTGTGAGAGTTAGAGTGCGAATGGGAGAGAGTGTGAGAGTGAGGATGGGAGAGAGAGTGTGAGAGTGAGAGTGAGGATGGGAGAGAGAGTGTGTTAGCGAGAGTGAGGATGTGAGAGAGAGCGTGAGATTGAGAGTGAAGATGGGAGAGAGTGTGGGAGTGAGAGTGCGGATGGGAGAGTGAGTGTGAGAGTGAGAGTGAGAGTGAGGATGGGACAGAGAGTGTGAGAGTGAGAGTGTGAGTGAGGACGGGAGAGAGAGAGTGAGAGTGACAGTGAGAATGGGAGAGAGTGTGAGAGTGAGAGTGCAGATGGGAGAGAGAGTGAGAGTGAGAGTGAGGATGGGAGAGAGAGTATGAGAGTGAGAGTGAGGATGGGACTAGTGTGACATGTGAGTGACAGTGAGGATGGGTGAGAGAGTGTGAGTGTGAGAGTGAGAGAGTGTTAGTGTGAGAGTGAGAGTGTGGATGGGAAAGAGAGCGTGAGATTGAGAGTGAGGATATGAGAGAGTATGAGAGTGAGAGTGCGGATGGGAGAGTGAGTGTGAGAGTGAGAGTGAGGATGGGATAGAGAGTGTGAGAGTGAGAGTGAGAGTGAGGATGGGAGACAGAGTGTGAGAATGAGAGTGAGGGGTGGGAGAGAATGTGAGAGTGAGAATGAGAATGGGAGCGAGTGTGAGAGTACAAGTGCGGATGGGAGAGAAAGTGTGAGAGTAAGAGTGAGAGTGAGGATGGGAGAGAGAGTGTGAGAGTGAAGGTGAGGATCGGAGAGAGAGTGTGAGTGTGAGTGTGAGAATGGGAGAGAGAGTGTGAGAGTGATAGTGAGGATGGGAGAGAGTGTGAGATTGACAGTGAGGATGGGAGAGAGTGTGAGAGTGAGAGTGAGGATGGGAGAGAGAGTGTGAGAGCGAGTGTGATGATGAGCGAGAGAGTGTGAGATTGACAGTGAGGATGGGAGAGAGTGTGAGAGTGAGAGTGAGGATGGGAGAGAGAGTGTGTGCGTGAGAATGAGAAGGGAAGAGAGTGTGAGAATGAGAGTGCGATTGGGAGAGAGTGTGAGAGTGAGGAGGAGAAGGGAAGAGAGTGTAAGAGTGAGAGTGAGAGTGAGGATGGGAGAGAGTGTGAGAGAGAGTGAGTGTGAGGATGGGAGAGAGAGTGTGAGAGTGAGAGTGAGAATGAGGACGGGAGAGAGAATGTGAGAGTGTCAGTGAGAATGGGAGAGAGTGTGAGTGTGAGAGTGCAGATGGGAAAGAGTGTGAGAGTGACAGTGAGGATGGGAGAGAGTGTGAGAGTGGGAGTGCAGTTGGGAGAGAGTGTGAGAGTGAGAGTGAGGATGGGAGAGAGAGAGTGAGAGTGAGAGTGAGGATGGGAGATAGTGTGAGAGTGAGAGTGAGGATGGGAGAGAGAGTGTGAGGGTGGGAGTGAGGATGACCGAGAGAGTGTGAGATTGACAGAGAGGATGGGAGAGAGTGTGAGAGTCAGACTGAGGATGGGAGAGAGTGTGAGAGTGAGAGTGAGGATGGGAAAGAGTGTGAGAGTGAGAGTGAAAGTGTGGATGGGAGAGAGAGAGTGAGAGTTAGGATGGGGAGGATGGGGAAAGGGAGTGAGTGTGAGAGTACGGATGGAAGAGAGTGTGAGAGTGAGACTGAGGATGGGAAAGGGAGTGAGTGTGAGATTACGGATGGAAGAGAGTGTGAGAGTGAGACTGAGGATGGGAGAGAGAGTGTGAGAGTGAGAGTAAGAATGTGAGTGAGTGTCAGAGTGAAAGTGAGGAGAGAGAATGTGAGTGTGAGAGTGAGGATGGGACAGAGTGTGTCAGAGTGACAGTGAGGAGAACGAGTGTGAGAGTTAGAGAGAGTGAGGATTGGAGAGAGTGTGTAAGAGTGAGAGTGAGGATGGGAGAGAGCGTGTGAGAGTGAGAGTGAGGATGGAAGGGAGTGTGTGAGTGAGAGTGAGGATGGGGAGAGTGTGACAGAGTGAGAGAGAGGATGGGGAGAGAGTGTGAGAGTGAGAATGAGGATGGGAGAGAGTGTGTGAGAGTGAGAGTGAGGATTGGAGAGAGTGTGTGAGAGTGAGAGTGAGGATGGGAGAGAGTGTGAGAGTGAGAATGGGAGAGAGAGTGTGAGTGAGAGTGAGGATGGGAGAGCGTGTGTGAGAGTGACAGTGAGGATGGGAGAGAGAGTGTGAGAGTGAGAATGGGAGAGAGTGTGGGATTGAGGATGGGAGAGAGAGTGTGAGAGTGAGAGTGAGAATGGGAGAGAGTGTGTGAGATTGAGAGTGAGAATGGGAGTGAGTGTGGGAGTGAGGAAGGGAGAGAGAGTGTGAGAATGAGATTGAGGTTAGAAGAGAGAGTGTGAGAGTGAGAGTGATGATGGGAGAGAGTGTGGGAGTGAGGATTGGAGAGAGCGTGTGAGAGTTAGAGTGAGAATGGTAGTGAGTGTGGGAGTGAGGATGGGAGAGAGAGTGTGAGAGTAAGTGTGAGGATGGGAGAGAGAGTGTGAGAGTGAGAGTGAGGATGGGAGAGAGAGTGTGAAGGTGAGAGTGAGAATGGGAGAGAGTGTGAGAGTGACCGTGAGGAGAACGAATGTGAGAGTTAGAGAGAGTGAGGATTGGAGAGAGTGTGTAAGAGTGAGAGTAATGATGGAAGAGAGCGTGTGAGAGTGAGAGTGTGGATGAAAGAGAGTGTGTGAGTGAAGGTGAGGATCGGAGAGAGAGTGTGAGTGTGAGTGTGAGGATGGGAGAGAGAGTGTGACAGTGAGAGTGAGGATGGGAGAGAGTGTGAGATTGACAGTGAGGATGGGAGACAGTGTGAGTGTGAGAGTGCAGATGGGAGAGAGTGTGAGAGTGACAGTGAGGATGGGAGAGAGTGTGAGAGAGAGTGTGAGTGTGAGGATGGGAGAGAGAGTGTGAGAATTAGAGTGAGAGAGGATGGGAGAGAGAGTGTGAGTGTGAGAGTGCAGATGGGAGAGAGTGTGAGAGTGACAGTGAGGATGGGAGAGAGTGTGAGAGTGGGAGTGCAGTTGGGAGAGAGTGTGAGAGTGAGAGTGAGGATGGGAGAGAGAGAGTGAGAGTGAGAGTGAGGATGGGAGAGAGTGTGAGAGTGAGACTGAGGATGGGAGAGAGAGTGTGAGAGTGAGAGTGAGAATGTTAGAGAGTGTCAGAGTGAAAGTGAGGAGAGAGAATGTGAGTGTGAGAGTGAGGATGGGACAGAGTGTGTCAGAGTGACAGTGAGGAGAACGAGTGTGAGAGTTAGAGAGAGTGAGGATTGGAGAGAGTGTGTAAGAGTGAGAGTGAGGATGGGAGAGAGCGTGTGCGAGTGAGAGTGAGGATGGAAGGGAGTATGAGAGTGAGAGTGAGGATGGGAGAGAGAGTGTGAGGGCGAGAGTGAGGATGACCGAGAGAGTGTGAGATTGACAGTGAGGATGGGAGAGAGTGTGAGAGTCAGACTGAGGATTGGAGAGAGTGTGAGAGTGAGAGTGAGGATGGGAAAGAGTGTGAGAGTGAGAGTGAAAGTGTGGATGGGAGAGAGAGAGTGAGAGTGAGAGTGAGGATGGGGAAAGGGAGTGTGAGTGTGAGCGTACGGATGGAAGAGAGTGTGAGAGTGAGACTGAGGATGGGAGAGAGAGTGTGAGAGTGAGGGTGAGAATGTTAGAGAGTGTCAGAGTGAAAGTGAGGAGAGAGAATGTGAGTGTGAGAGTGAGGATGGGACAGAGTGTGTCAGAGTGACAGTGAGGAGAACGAGTGTGAGAGTTAGAGAGAGTGAGGATTGGAGAGAGTGTGTAAGAGTGAGAGTGAGGATGGGAGAGAGCGTGTGAGAGTGAGAGTGAGGATGGAAGGGAGTGTGTGAGTGAGAGTGAGGATAGGGGAGAGAGTGACAGAGTGAGAGAGAGGATGGGGAGAGAGTGTGTGAGTGAGAATGAGAATGGGAGAGAGTGTGTGAGAGTGAGAGTGTGAGTGAGGATTGGAGAGAGTGTGTGAGAGTGAGAGTGAGGATGAGTGAGAGAGTGTGAGAGTGAGGATGGGAGAGAGAGTGTGAGAGTGAGAGTGAGGATGGGAGAGCGTGTGTGAGAGTGACAGTGAGGATGGGAGAGTGAGTGTGAGAGTGAGAATGGGAGAGAGTGTGGGTTTGAGGATGGGAGAGAGAGTGTGAGAGTGAGAGTGAGAATGGGAGAGAGTGTGTGAGATTGAGAGTGAGAATGAGAGTGAGTGTGGGAGTGAGGAAGGGAGAGAGAGTGTGAGAATGAGATTGAGGTTAGAAGAGAGAGTGTGAGAGTGAGAGTGAGGATGGGAGAGAGTGTGGGAGTGAGGATTGGAGAGAGAGTGTGAGAGTTAGAGTGAGAATGGGAGAGAGAGTGTGAGATTGAGAGTGAGAATGGTAGTGAGTGTGGGAGTGAGGATGGCAGAGAGAGTGTGAGAGTAAGCGTGAGGATGGGAGAGAGACTGTGAGAGTGAGAGTGAGGATGGGAGAGAGAGTGTGAAGGTGAGAGTGAGAATGGGAGAGAGTGTGAGACTGACAGTGCGGATGGGAGAGAGAGTGTGAGATTGAGAGTGAGAATGGGAGAGAGTGTGAGAGTGAGAGTGCGGATGGGAGAGAGAGTGTGAGAGTGAGAGTGAGGATGGGAGAGAGCGTGTGAGACTGGGAGTGAGAGTGAGGATGAGAGAGAGAGTGTGAGAATGAGAGTGGGTTGGGAGAGAGTGTGAGAGTGAGAATGAGAATGGGTGCGAGTGTGAGAGTGCAAGTGCGGATGGGAGAGAGAGTGTGAGAGTAAGAGTGAGAGTGAGGATGAGAGAGTGTGAGAATGAGAGTGGGGGTGGGAGAGAGTGTGAGAGTGAGAATGAGAATGGGAGCGAGTGGGAGAGTGCAAGTGCGGATGGGAGAGAGTGTGTGAGAGTAAGTGTGAGAGTGAGGATGGGAGAGAGAGTGTGACAGTGACGGTGAGGATGGGAGAGCGGGTGTGAGAGTGAGTGTGAGAATGGGAGAGAGAGTGTGAGAGTGACAGTGCGGATGAGTGCGAGTGTGAGAGTGAGAGTGAGAATGGGAGAGAGAGTGAGGATGAGGGAGAGAGTGTGAGAGTGAGGATGGTAGAAAGAGTGTGAGAGTGAGAGTGAGGATGGGAGAGTGTGTGTGAGAGTGACGGTGAGGATCGGAGAGAGAGTGGGAGAGTGAGTGTGAGGATGGGAGAGAGAGTGTGAAGGTGAGAGTGAGAATGGGAGAGAGTGTGAGACTGACAGTGCGGATGGGAGAGAGAGTGTGAGATTGAGTGAGAATGGGAGAGAGTGTGAGAGTGAGAGTGCGGATGGGAGAGAGAGTGTGAGAGTGAGAGTGAGGATGGGAGAGAGGGTGTGAGACTGAGAGTGAGAGTGAGGATGAGAGCGAGTGTGAGAGCGAGAGTGAGAATGGGAGAGTGTGTGTGAGAGTGAGAGAGAGGATGAGAGCGAGTGTGAGAGTTTGAGTGAGAATTGTAGAGAGAGTGAGGATAAGGGAGAGAGAGTGTGAGAGTGAGAATGGGAGAGAGTGTGGGAGTGAGGATGGGAGAGAAAGTGTGGGAGTGAGGATGGGAGAAAGAGTGTGAGAGTGAAAGTGAGAATGGGAGAGAGTGTGTGAGAGTGACGGTGAAGATGGGAGGGAGAGTGTGAGAGTGAGTGTGAGGATGGGAGAGAGAGTTTGAGAGTGAGAGGGAGGAGGAAAGCGAGTGTGAGAGTGAGATTGAGCATGGGAGAGAAAGTGTGAGAATGTGAGTGTGGTTGGGAGATAGTGTGAGAGTGAGAGTGAGGATGAGAGCGAGTGTGAGAGTGAGGGTGAGAATGGGAGAGAGAGTGTGAGAGTGAGTGTTTGGATGGGAGAGAGTGTGAGAGTGAGAGTGAGGATGGTAGAGAGTATGAGAGTAACATTGAGGATGGGAGAGAGAGTGTGAGATTGACAGTGAGGATGGGAGAGAGTGAGAGTGTGAGAGTGCAGATCGGAGAGAGTGTGAGCGTTACAGTGAGGATGGCAGAGAGTTTGAGAGTGAGAGTGCAGATGGGAGAGAGCGTGAGTGTGAGAGTGAGGATGGGAGAGAGAGAGTGAGAGTGAGGATGGGAGAGAGTGTGAGAGAGTGCAGATGGGAGAGAGAGAGTGAGTGTGAGAGTGAGGATGGGAGAGATAGTATGAGACTGAGAGTGAGGATGGGAGAGAGTGTGACATGAGAGTGACAGTGAGGATGGGAGAGAGAGTGTGAGAGTGAGAGTGAGAATGGGAGAGAGTGTGAGAGTGAGAGTGCGGATGGGAGAGAGAGCGTGAGATTGACAGTGAGGATGGGCGAGAGTGTGAGAGTGAGAGTGCAGATGGGAGAGAGTGTGAGAGTGAGGATGGGAGAGAGAGTGAGAGTGAGGATGGGAGAAAGTGTGAGAGCGAGAGTGAGAAAGGGAGAGAGAGTGTGAGATTGACAGTGAGGATGGGAGAGAGTGTGAGAGAGGGAGTGCAGATGGGAGAGAGAGTGAGTGTGAGAGTGAGGATGGGAGAGAGAGTATGAGAGTGAGAGTGAGGATGGTAGAGAGTGTGACATGAGAGTGACAGTAGGGATGGGAGAGAGAGTGTGAGAGTGAGAGTGAGGGTGAGAATGGGAGAGAGTGTGAGAGTGAGAGTGCGGATGGGAGAGAGAGCGTGAGATTGAGAGTGAGGATGGGAGAGAGTGTGAGAGTGAGAGTGCGGATGGGAGAGAGAGTGTGAGAGTGAGAGTGAGGATGGGAGAGACAGTGTGAGAATGAGAGTGAGGGGTGGGAGAGAGTGTGAGAGTGAGAATGAGAATGGGAGCGAGTGTGAGAGTGCAAGTGCGGATGGGAGAGAAAGTGTGAGAGTAAGAGTGAGAGTGAGGATGGGAGAGAGAGTGTGAGAGTGACGGTGAGGATCGGAGAGAGAGTGTGAGAGTGAGTGAGAGGATGGGAGAGAGAGTGTGAGAGTGAGCGTGAGGATGAGAGCGAGTGTGAGAGTGAGAGTGAGAATGGGGGAGAAAGTGTGAGAGTGAGGATTGGAGAGAGAGTGTGAGAGTGAGAGTGAGGATGGGAGAGAGAGTGTGCTAGTGAGAGTGAGGATGGGAGAGAGAGTGTGAGAGTTCGAGTGAGAGTGAGGATGGGAGAAAGAGAGTGAGAGGGAGAGTGAGGATGGGACAGAGAGTGTGAGAGTGAGAGTGTGACTGTGGATGGGAGAGAGAGTGTGAGAGTGACAGTGAGAATGGGAGAGAGTGTGAGAGTGAGAGTGCAGATGGGAGAGAGAGTGAGAGTGAGAGTAAGGATGGGAGAGAGAGTATGAGAGTGAGAGTGAGGATGGGACTAGTGTGACATGAGAGTGACAGTGAGGATGGGAGAGAGTGTGAGAGTGAGAGTCTGGATGGGAGAGAGAGCGTGAGATTGAGAGTGAGGATGGGAGAGAGTGTGAGAGTGAGAGTGCGGATGGGAGAGAGAAAGTGACAGTGAGAGTGAGATGGGACAGAGAGTGTGAGAGTGAGAGTGAGAGTGAGGATGGGAGAGAGAGTGTGAGAATGAGAGTGAGGGGTGGGAGTGAGTGTGAGAGTGAGAATGAGAATGGGAGCGAGAGTGTGAGAGTGAGTGTGTGGATGGGAGAGAGAGAGTGTGAGAGTGAGAGTGAGGATGGGAGAGAGTGTGAGAGTGAGAGTGAGGACGAGAGCGAGTGTGAGAGTGAGAGTGAAAGTGAGGATGGGAGAGAGAGTGTGAGAGTGTGAGTGTGGATGGGAGAGAGTGTGAGAGTGAGAGTGAGGATGGGAGAGAGAGTGTGAGAGTGAGAATAAGAAGGGAAGAGAGTGTGAGAGTGAGAGTGCGATTGAGAGAGAGTGTGAGAGTGAGTATGAGTTTGGAAGAGTGTGAGAGTGAGAGTGAGAGTGAGGATGGGAGAGAGTGTGAGAGTGAGATTGAGAAGGGAAGAGAGTGTGAGAGTTAGAGTGCAGATGGGAGAGAGTGTCAGAGTGAGGATGGGAGAGAGAGTGTGAGAGTGACTTTGAGGATGGGCGAGAGAGTGTGAGAGTGAGAGTGAGAGTGAGAGTGAGGATGGGAGAGAGAGTGTGAGAGTTCGAGTGAGAGTGAGGATGGGAGAAAGAGTGTGAGAGTGAGAGTGAGGATGGGACACAGAGTGTGAGAGTGGGAGTGTGACTGTGGACGGGAGAGAGAGTGTGAGAGTGACAGTGAGAATGGGAGAGAGTGTGAGAGTGAGAGTGCAGATGGGAGAGAGAGTGAGAGTGAGAGTAAGGATGGGAGAGAGAGTATGAGAGTGAGAGTGAGGATGGGACTAGTGTGACATGAGAGTGACAGTGAGGATGGGAGAGAGAGTGTGAGAGTGAGAGTCTGGATGGGAGAGAGAGCGTGAGATTGAGAGTGAGGATGGGAGAGAGTGTGAGAGTGAGAGTGCGGATGGGAGAGAGAAAGTGAGAGTGAGAGTGAGGATGGGACAGAGAGTGTGAGAGTGAGAGTGAGAGTGAGGATGGGAGGGAGAGTTTGAGAATGAGAGTGAGGGGTGGGAGTGAGTGTGAGAGTGAGAATGAGAATGGGAGCGAGAGTGTGAGAGTGAGTGTGAGGATGGGAGAGAGAGTGTGAGAGTGAGAATGAGAGCGAGTGTGAGAGTGAGAGTGCGAATGGGGGAGAGAGTGTGAGAGTGAGAGTGTGGATGGGAGAGTGTGTGAGAGTGAGATTGCGGATGGGAGAGAGAGTGTGAGAGAGAGAGTGCGATTGGGAGAGAGTGTGAAAGTGAGGATTAGAAGGTAAGAGAGTGTGTGAGTGAAAGTGAGAGTGAGGATGGGAGAGAGTGTGAGAGTGAGATTGAGAAGGGAAGAGAGTGTGAGAGTTAGAGTGCGGATGGGAGAGAGCGTGAGAGTGAGGATGGGAGAGAGTGTGTGAGACTGACAGTGTGGATGCGAGAGAGAATGTGAGAGAGAGTTTGAGAGTGAGGATGGGAGAGTGAGTGTGAGAGTGACGGTGAGGATGGGAGAGAGAGTGTGAGAGTGAGAGTGAGGATGGGAGAGAGAGTGTGAGAATGAGAGTGAGGGGTGGGAGAGAGTGTGAGAGTGAGAATGAGAATGGGAGCGAGTGTGAGAGTGCAAGTGCGGATGGGAGAGTGGGTGTGAGAGTAAGAGTGAGAGTGAGGATGGGAGAGAGAGTGTGAGAGTGACGGTGAGGATATGAGAGACAGTATGAGAGTGAGTGTGAGGAAGGGAGAGAGAGAGTGAGAGTGAGGGTGAGAATGAGAGTTCGAATGGGAGAGAAAGTGTGAGAGTGTGAGTGTGGATGGGAGAGAGTGTGAGAGTTAGAGTGAGGATGGGAGAGTGAGTGTGAGGATGAGAGCGAGTGTGAGAGTGAGAGTGAGATTGGGAAAGAGAGTGTGACAGTGAGAGTATGGATGGGAGAGAGTGTGAGAGTGAGAGTGAGGATGGGAGAGAGAGTGTGGGAGGGAGGATGGGAGAGAGAGTGTGTGAGTGAGATAGAGAATTGGAGAGAGTGTGTGAGAGTGAGAGTGAGAATGGGAGTGAGAGTGGGAGTGAGGATGGGAGAGAGAGTGTGCGAGTGAGAGTGTGGATGGGAGAGAGTGTGTGAGAGTGAGAGTGAGGATGGGAGAGAGTGTGTGAGGGTGAGAGTGAGAATGGGAGAGAGAGTGAGAGTGAGAGTGAGGATGGGAGAGAGAGTGTGAGATTGAGAGTGAGGATGGGAGAGAGTGTGAGAGTGAGAGTGAGGATGGGAGAGAGAGTGTGGGAGGGAGGACTAGAAGGTAAGAGACTGTGTGAGTGAAAGTGAGAGTGAGGATGGGAGAGAGTGTGAGAGTGGGGATGGGAGAGAGAATGTGAGACTGACAGTGGGGATGGGAGAGAAAGTGTGAGAGAGAGTTTGAGAGTGAGGATGGGAGAGACAGTGTGAGAGTGACGGTGAGGATTGGAGAGAGAGTGTGAGAGTGAGAGAGAGAATGAGGATGGGAGAGACAGTGTGAGAGTGTGAGTGTGGATGGGAGAGAGTGTGAGAGCGAGAGTGTGGATGGGAGAGAGCGTGTGAGAGTGAGAGTGTGGATGAGAGTGAGTGCGAGAGTGAGATTTAGAATGGGAGAGAGAGTGTGAGAGTGAGAGTGAGGATTGGAGAGAGTGTGAGAGTGAGATTAAGAAGGGAAGAGAGTGTGAGAGTTAGAGTGCGAATGGGAGAGAGTGTGAGAGTGAGGATGGGAGAGAGAGTGTGAGAGTGAGAGTGAGGATGGGAGAGAGAGTGTGTTAGCGAGAGTGAGGATGTGAGAGAGAGCGTGAGATTGAGAGTGAAGATGGGAGAGAGTGTGAGAGTGAGAGTGCGGATGGGAGAGTGAGTGTGAGAGTGAGAGTGAGAGTGAGGATGGGACAGAGAGTGTGAGAGTGAGAGTGTGAGTGAGGACGGGAGAGAGAGAGTGAGAGTGACAGTGAGAATGGGAGAGAGTGTGAGAGTGAGAGTGCAGATGGGAGAGAGAGTGAGAGTGATAGTGAGGATGGGAGAGAGAGTATGAGAGTGAGAGTGAGGATGGGACTAGTGTGACATGTGAGTGACAGTGAGGATGGGTGAGAGAGTGTGAGTGTGAGAGTGAGAGAGTGTTAGTGTGAGAGTGAGAGTGTGGATGGGAAAGAGAGCGTGAGATTGAGAGTGAGGATATGAGAGAGTATGAGAGTGAGAGTGCGGATGGGAGAGTGAGTGTGAGAGTGAGAGTGAGGATGGGATAGAGAGTGTGAGAGTGAGAGTGAGAGTGAGGATGGGAGACAGAGTGTGAGAATGAGAGTGAGGGGTGGGAGAGAATGTGAGAGTGAGAATGAGAATGGGAGCGAGTGTGAGAGTACAAGTGCGGATGGGAGAGAAAATGTGAGAGTAAGAGTGAGAGTGAGGATGGGAGAGAGAGTGTGAGAGTGAAGGTGAGGATCGGAGAGAGAGTGTGAGTGTGAGTGTGAGGATGGGAGAGAGAGTGTGAGAGTGATAGTGAGGATGGGAGAGAGTGTGAGATTGACAGTGAGGATGGGAGAGAGTGTGAGTGTGAGAGTGCAGATGGGAGCGCGTGTGTGAGTGAGAGTGAGAATGGGTGAGAGTGAGAGTGAGGATGGGAGAGAGAGGATGGGAGAGAGAGTGTGAGAGCGAGTGTGATGATGAGCGAGAGAGTGTGAGATTGACAGTGAGGATGGGAGAGAGTGTGAGAGTGAGAGTGAGGATGGGAGAGAGAGTGTGTGCGTGAGAATGAGAAGGGAAGAGAGTGTGAGAATGAGAGTGCGATTGGGAGAGTGTGAGAGTGAGGAGGAGAAGGGAAGAGAGTGTAAGAGTGAGAGTGAGAGTGAGGATGGGAGAGAGTGTGAGAGAGAGTGAGTGTGAGGATGGGAGAGAGAGTGTGAGAGTGAGAGTGAGAATGAGGACGGGAGAGAGAATGTGAGAGTGTCAGTGAGAATGGGAGAGAGTGTGAGTGTGAGAGTGCAGATGGGAAAGAGTGTGAGAGTGACAGTGAGGATGGGAGAGAGTGTGAGAGTGGGAGTGCAGTTGGGAGAGAGTGTGAGAGTGAGAGTGAGGATGGGAGAGAGAGAGTGAGAGTGAGAGTGAGGATGGGAGATAGTGTGAGAGTGAGAGTGAGGATGGGAGAGAGAGTGTGAGGGCGAGAGTGAGGATGACCGAGAGAGTGTGAGATTGACAGTGAGGATGGGAGAGAGTGTGAGAGTCAGACTGAGGATGGGAGAGAGTGTGAGAGTGAGAGTGAGGATGGGAAAGAGTGTGAGAGTGAGAGTGAAAGTGTGGATGGGAGAGAGAGAGTGAGAGTTAGGATGGGGAGGATGGGGAAAGGGAGTGAGTGTGAGAGTACGGATGGAAGAGAGTGTGAGAGTGAGACTGAGGATGGGAAAGGGAGTGAGTGTGAGATTACGGATGGAAGAGAGTGTGAGAGTGAGACTGAGGATGGGAGAGAGAGTTTGAGAGTGAGAGTAAGAATGTGAGTGAGTGTCAGAGTGAAAGTGAGGAGAGAGAATGTGAGTGTGAGAGTGAGGATGGGACAGAGTGTGTCAGAGTGACAGTGAGGAGAACGAGTGTGAGAGTTAGAGAGAGTGAGGATTGGAGAGAGTGTGTAAGAGTGAGAGTGAGGATTGGAGAGACCGTGTGAGAGTGAGAGTGAGGATGGAAGGGAGTGTGTGAGTGAGAGTGAGGATGGGGAGAGTGTGACAGAGTGAGAGAGAGGATGGGGAGAGAGTGTGAGAGTGAGAATGAGGATGGGAGAGAGTGTGTGAGAGTGAGAGTGAGGATTGGAGAGAGTGTGTGAGAGTGAGAGTGAGGATGGGAGAGAGAGTGTGAGAGTGAGAATGGGAGAGAGAGTGTGAGTGAGAGTGAGGATGGGAGAGCGTGTGTGAGAGTGACAGTGAGGATGGGAGAGAGAGTGTGAGAGTGAGAATGGGAGAGAGTGTGGGATTGAGGATGGGAGAGAGAGTGTGAGAGTGAGAGTGAGAATGGGAGAGAGTGTGTGAGATTGAGAGTGAGAATGGCAGTGAGTGTGGGAGTGAGGAAGGGAGAGAGAGTGTGAGAATGAGATTGAGGTTAGAAGAGAGAGTGTGAGAGTGAGAGTGAGGATGGGAGAGAGTGTGGGAGTGAGGATTGGAGAGAGCGTGTGAGAGTTAGAGTGAGAATGGTAGTGAGTGTGGGAGTGAGGATGGGAGAGAGAGTGTGAGAGTAAGTGTGAGGATGGGAGAGAGAGTGTGAGAGTGAGAGTGAGGATGGGAGAGAGAGTGTGAAGGTGAGAGTGAGAATGGGAGAGAGTGTGAGAGTGACCGTGAGGAGAACGAATGTGAGAGTTAGAGAGAGTGAGGATTGGAGAGAGTGTGTAAGAGTGAGAGTGATGATGGAAGAGAGCGTGTGAGAGTGAGAGTGTGGATGAAAGAGAGTGTGTGAGTGAAGGTGAGGATCGGAGAGAGAGTGTGAGTGTGAGTGTGAGGATGGGAGAGAGAGTGTGACAGTGAGAGTGAGGATGGGAGAGAGTGTGAGAGTGACAGTGAGGATGGGAGAGAGTGTGAGAGAGAGTGTGAGTGTGAGGATGGGAGAGAGAGTGTGAGAATTAGAGTGAGAGAGGATGGGAGAGAGAGTGTGAGTGTGAGAGTGCAGATGGGAGAGAGTGTGAGAGTGACAGTGAGGATGGGAGAGAGTGTGAGAGTGGGAGTGCAGTTGGGAGAGAGTGTGAGAGTGAGAGTGAGGATGGGAGAGAGAGAGTGAGAGTGAGAGTGAGGATGGGAGAGAGTGTGAGAGTGAGACTGAGGATGGGAGAGAGAGTGTGAGAGTGAGAGTGAGAATGTTAGAGAGTGTCAGAGTGAAAGTGAGGAGAGAGAATGTGAGTGTGAGAGTGAGGATGGGACAGAGTGTGTCAGAGTGACAGTGAGGAGAACGAGTGTGAGAGTTAGAGAGAGTGAGGATTGGAGAGAGTGTGTAAGAGTGAGAGTGAGGATGGGAGAGAGCGTGTGCGAGTGAGAGTGAGGATGGAAGGGAGTGTGAGAGTGAGAGTGAGGATGGGAGAGAGAGTGTGAGGGCGAGAGTGAGGATGACCGAGAGAGTGTGAGATTGACAGTGAGGATGGGAGAGAGTGTGAGAGTCAGACTGAGGATTGGAGAGAGTGTGAGAGTGAGAGTGAGGATGGGAAAGAGTGTGAGAGTGAGAGTGAAAGTGTGGATGGGAGAGAGAGAGTGAGAGTGAGAGTGAGGATGGGGAAAGGGAGTGTGAGTGTGAGCGTACGGATGGAAGAGAGTGTGAGAGTGAGACTGAGGATGGGAGAGAGAGTGTGAGAGTGAGGGTGAGAATGTTAGAGAGTGTCAGAGTGAAAGTGAGGAGAGAGAATGTGAGTGTGAGAGTGAGGATGGGACAGAGTGTGTCAGAGTGACAGTGAGGAGAACGAGTGTGAGAGTTAGAGAGAGTGAGGATTGGAGAGAGTGTGTAAGAGTGAGAGTGAGGATGGGAGAGAGCGTGTGAGAGTGAGAGTGAGGATGGAAGGGAGTGTGTGAGTGAGAGTGAGGATAGGGGAGAGAGTGACAGAGTGAGAGAGAGGATGGGGAGAGAGTGTGTGAGTGAGAATGAGAATGGGAGAGAGTGTGTGAGAGTAGAGTGTGAGTGAGGATTGGAGAGAGTGTGTGAGAGTGAGAGTGAGGATGAGTGAGAGAGTGTGAGAGTGAGGATGGGAGAGAGAGTGTGAGAGTGAGAGTGAGGATGGGAGAGCGTGTGTGAGAGTGACAGTGAGGATGGGAGAGTGAGTGTGAGAGTGAGAATGGGAGAGAGTGTGGGTTTGAGGATGGGAGAGAGAGTGTGAGAGTGAGAGTGAGAATGGGAGAGAGTGTGTGAGATTGAGAGTGAGAATGAGAGTGAGTGTGGGAGTGAGGAAGGGAGAGAGAGTGTGAGAATGAGATTGAGGTGAGAAGAGAGAGTGTGAGAGTGAGAGTGAGGATGGGAGAGAGTGTGGGAGTGAGGATTGGAGAGAGAGTGTGAGAGTTAGAGTGAGAATGGGAGAGAGAGTGTGAGATTGAGAGTGAGAATGGTAGTGAGTGTGGGAGTGAGGATGGCAGAGAGAGTGTGAGAGTAAGCGTGAGGATGGGAGAGAGACTGTGAGAGTGAGAGTGAGGATGGGAGAGAGAGTGTGAAGGTGAGAGTGAGAATGGGAGAGAGTGTGAGACTGACAGTGCGGATGGGAGAGAGAGTGTGAGATTGAGAGTGAGAATGGGAGAGAGTGTGAGAGTGAGAGTGCGGATGGGAGAGAGAGTGTGAGAGTGAGAGTGAGGATGGGAGAGAGCGTGTGAGACTGGGAGTGAGAGTGAGGATGAGAGAGAGAGTGTGAGAATGAGAGTGGGTTGGGAGAGAGTGTGAGAGTGAGAATGAGAATGGGTGCGAGTGTGAGAGTGCAAGTGCGGATGGGAGAGAGAGTGTGAGAGTAAGAGTGAGAGTGAGGATGAGAGAGTGTGAGAATGAGAGTGGGGGTGGGAGAGAGTGTGAGAGTGAGAATGAGAATGGGAGCGAGTGGGATAGTGCAAGTGCGGATGGGAGAGAGTGTGTGAGAGTAAGTGTGAGAGTGAGGATGGGAGAGAGAGTGTGACAGTGACGGTGAGGATGGGAGAGCGGGTGTGAGAGTGAGTGTGAGAATGGGAGAGAGAGTGTGAGAGTGAGAGTGAGGATGAGAACGAGTGTGAGAGTGAGAGTGAGAATGGGAGAGAGTGTGTGAGAGTGACAGTGCGGATGAGTGCGAGTGTGAGAGTGAGAGTGAGAATGGGAGAGAGAGTGAGGATGAGGGAGAGAGTGTGAGAGTGAGGATGGTAGAAAGAGTGTGAGAGTGAGAGTGAGGATGGTAGAGAGTGTGACATGAGAGTGACAGTAGGGATGGGAGAGAGAGTGTGAGAGTGAGAGTGAGGGTGAGAATGGGAGAGAGTGTGAGAGTGAGAGTGCGGATGGGAGGGAGAGCGTGAGATTGAGAGTGAGGATGGGAGAGAGTGTGAGAGTGAGAGTGCGGATGGGAGAGAGAGTGTGAGAGTGAGAGTGAGGATGGGAGAGACAGTGTGAGAATGAGAGTGAGGGGTGGGAGAGAGTGTGAGAGTGAGAATGAGAATGGGAGCGAGTGTGAGAGTGCAAGTGCGGATGGGAGAGAAAGTGTGAGAGTAAGAGTGAGAGTGAGGATGGGAGAGAGAGTGTGAGAGTGACGGTGAGGATCGGAGAGAGAGTGTGAGAGTGAGTGAGAGGATGGGAGAGAGAGTGTGAGAGTGAGCGTGAGGATGAGAGCGAGTGTGAGAGTGAGAGTGAGAATGGGGGAGAAAGTGTGAGAGTGAGGATTGGAGAGAGAGTGTGAGAGTGAGAGTGAGGATGGGAGAGAGAGTGTGCTAGTGAGAGTGAGGATGGGAGAGAGAGTGTGAGAGTTCGAGTGAGAGTGAGGATGGGAGAAAGAGAGTGAGAGGGAGAGTGAGGATGGGACAGAGAGTGTGAGAGTGAGAGTGTGACTGTGGATGGGAGAGAGAGTGTGAGAGTGACAGTGAGAATGGGAGAGAGTGTGAGAGTGAGAGTGCAGATGGGAGAGAGAGTGAGAGTGAGAGTAAGGATGGGAGAGAGAGTATGAGAGTGAGAGTGAGGATGGGACTAGTGTGACATGAGAGTGACAGTGAGGATGGGAGAGAGTGTGAGAGTGAGAGTCTGGATGGGAGAGAGAGCGTGAGATTGAGAGTGAGGATGGGAGAGAGTGTGAGAGTGAGAGTGCGGATGGGAGAGAGAAAGTGACAGTGAGAGTGAGATGGGACAGAGAGTGTGAGAGTGAGAGTGAGAGTGAGGATGGGAGAGAGAGTGTGAGAATGAGAGTGAGGGGTGGGAGTGAGTGTGAGAGTGAGAATGAGAATGGGAGCGAGAGTGTGAGAGTGAGTGTGTGGATGGGAGAGAGAGAGTGTGAGAGTGAGATTGAGGATGAGAGCGAGTGTGAGAGTGAGAGTGAGGATGGGAGAGAGTGTGAGAGTGAGAGTGAGGACGAGAGCGAGTGTGAGAGTGAGAGTGAAAGTGAGGATGGGAGAGAGAGTGTGAGAGTGTGAGTGTGGATGGGAGAGAGTGTGAGAGTGAGATTGAGGATGGGAGAGAGAGTGTGAGAGTGAGAATAAGAAGGGAAGAGAGTGTGAGAGTGAGAGTGCGATTGAGAGAGAGTGTGAGAGTGAGTATGAGTTTGGAAGAGTGTGAGAGTGAGAGTGAGAGTGAGGATGGGAGAGAGTGTGAGAGTGAGATTGAGAAGGGAAGAGAGTGTGAGAGTTAGAGTGCAGATGGGAGAGAGTGTCAGAGTGAGGATGGGAGAGAGAGTGTGAGAGTGACTTTGAGGATGGGCGAGAGAGTGTGAGAGTGAGAGTGAGAGTGAGAGTGAGGATGGGAGAGAGAGTGAATGAGTGTGAGTGTGGATGGGAGAGAGTGTGAGAGCGAGAGTGTGGATGGGAGAGAGAGTTTGAGAGTGAGAGTGTGGATGCGAGCGAGTGTGAGAGTGAGATTGAGAATGGGAGAGAGAGTGTGAGAGTTAGAGTGAGGATTGGAGAGAGTGTGAGAGTTAGATTGAGAAGGGAAGAGAGTGTGAGAGTTAGAGTGCGAATGGGAGAGAGTGTGAGAGTGAGGATTGGAGAGGGAGTGTGAGAGTGAGAGTGAGGATGGGAGAGAGAGTGTGCTAGTGAGAGTGAGGATGGGAGAGAGAGTGTGAGAGTTCGAGTGAGAGTGAGGATGGGAGAAAGAGTGTGAGAGTGAGAGTGAGAGTGAGGATGGGACACAGAGTGTGAGAGTGGGAGTGTGACTGTGGACGGGAGAGAGAGTGTGAGAGTGAGAGTGAGAATGGGAGAGAGTGTGAGAGTGAGAGTGCAGATGGGAGAGAGAGTGAGAGTGAGAGTAAGGATGGGAGAGAGAGTATGAGAGAGAAAGTGTGAGAGTAAGAGTGAGAGTGAGGATGGGAGAGAGAGTGTGAGAGTGACGGTGAGGATCGGAGAGAGAGTGTGAGAGTGAGTGAGAGGATGGGAGAGAGAGTGTGAGAGTGAGCGTGAGGATGAGAGCGAGTGTGAGAGTGAGAGTGAGAATGGGGGAGAAAGTGTGAGAGTGAGGATTGGAGAGAGAGTGTGAGAGTGAGAGTGAGGATGGGAGAGAGAGTGTGCTAGTGAGAGTGAGCATGGGAGAGAGAGTGTGAGAGTTCGAGTGAGAGTGAGGATGGGAGAAAGAGAGTGAGAGGGAGAGTGAGGATGGGACAGAGAGTGTGAGAGTGAGAGTGTGACTGTGGATGGGAGAGAGAGTGTGAGAGTGACAGTGAGAATGGGAGAGAGTGTGAGAGTGAGAGTGCAGATGGGAGAGAGAGTGAGAGTGAGAGTAAGGATGGGAGAGAGAGTATGAGAGTGAGAGTGAGGATGGGACTAGTGTGACATGAGAGTGACAGTGAGGATGGGAGAGAGAGTGTGAGAGTGAGAGTCTGGATGGGAGAGAGAGCGTGAGATTGAGAGTGAGGATGGGAGAGAGTGTGAGAGTGAGAGTGCGGATGGGAGAGAGAAAGTGAGAGTGAGAGTGAGGATGGGACAGAGAGTGTGAGAGTGAGAGTGAGAGTGAGGATGGGAGGGAGAGTTTGAGAATGAGAGTGAGGGGTGGGAGTGAGTGTGAGAGTGAGAATGAGAATGGGAGCGAGAGTGTGAGAGTGAGTGTGAGGATGGGAGAGAGAGTGTGAGAGTGAGAATGAGAGCGAGTGTGAGAGTGAGAGTGCGAATGGGGGAGAGAGTGTGAGAGTGAGAGTGTGGATGGGAGAGTGTGTGAGAGTGAGATTGCGGATGGGAGAGAGAGTGTGAGAGAGAGAGTGCGATTGGGAGAGAGTGTGAAAGTGAGGATTAGAAGGTAAGAGAGTGTGTGAGTGAAAGTGAGAGTGAGGATGGGAGAGAGTGTGAGAGTGAGATTGAGAAGGGAAGAGAGTGTGAGAGTTAGAGTGCGGATGGGAGAGAGCGTGAGAGTGAGGATGGGAGAGAGTGTGTGAGACTGACAGTGTGGATGCGAGAGAGAATGTGAGAGAGAGTTTGAGAGTGAGGATGGGAGAGAGAGTGTGAGAGTGACGGTGAGGATGGGAGAGAGAGTGTGAGAGTGAGAGTGAGGATGGGAGAGAGAGTGTGAGAATGAGAGTGAGGGGTGGGAGAGAGTGTGAGAGTGAGAATGAGAATGGGAGCGAGTGTGAGAGTGCAAGTGCGGATGGGAGAGTGGGTGTGAGAGTAAGAGTGAGAGTGAGGATGGGAGAGAGAGTGTGAGAGTGACGGTGAGGATATGAGAGACAGTATGAGAGTGAGTGTGAGGAAGGGAGAGAGAGAGTGAGAGTGAGGGTGAGAATGAGAGTTCGAATGGGAGAGAAAGTGTGAGAGTGTGAGTGTGGATGGGAGAGAGTGTGAGAGTTAGAGTGAGGATGGGAGAGTGAGTTTGAGGATGAGAGCGAGTGTGAGAGTGAGAGTGAGATTGGGAAAGAGAGTGTGACAGTGAGAGTATGGATGGGAGAGAGTGTGAGAGTGAGAGTGAGGATGGGAGAGAGAGTGTGGGAGGGAGGATGGGAGAGAGAGTGTGTGAGTGAGATAGAGAATTGGAGAGAGTGTGTGAGAGTGAGAGTGAGAATGGGAGTGAGAGTGGGAGTGAGGATGGGAGAGAGAGTGTGCGAGTGAGAGTGTGGATGGGAGAGAGTGTGTGAGAGTGAGAGTGAGGATGGGAGAGAGTGTGTGAGGGTGAGAGTGAGAATGGGAGAGAGAGTGAGAGTGAGAGTGAGGATGGGAGAGAGAGTGTGAGATTGAGAGTGAGGATGGGAGAGAGTGTGAGAGTGAGAGTGAGGATGGGAGAGAGAGTGTGGGAGGGAGGACTAGAAGGTAAGAGACTGTGTGAGTGAAAGTGAGAGTGAGGATGGGAGAGAGTGTGAGAGTGGGGATGGGAGAGAGAATGTGAGACTGACAGTGGGGATGGGAGAGAGAGTGTGAGAGAGAGTTTGAGAGTGAGGATGGGAGAGACAGTGTGAGAGTGACGGTGAGGATTGGAGAGAGAGTGTGAGAGTGAGAGAGAGAATGAGGATGGGAGAGACAGTGTGAGAGTGTGAGTGTGGATGGGAGAGAGTGTGAGAGCGAGAGTGTGGATGGGAGAGAGCGTGTGAGAGTGAGAGTGTGGATGAGAGTGAGTGCGAGAGTGAGATTTAGAATGGGAGAGAGAGTGTGAGAGTGAGAGTGAGGATTGGAGAGAGTGTGAGAGTGAGATTAAGAAGGGAAGAGAGTGTGAGAGTTAGAGTGCGAATGGGAGAGAGTGTGAGAGTGAGGATGGGAGAGAGAGTGTGAGAGTGAGAGTGAGGATGGGAGAGAGAGTGTGTTAGCGAGAGTGAGGATGTGAGAGAGAGCGTGAGATTGAGAGTGAAGATGGGAGAGAGTGTGAGAGTGAGAGTGCGGATGGGAGAGTGAGTGTGAGAGTGAGAGTGAGGATGGGACAGAGAGTGTGAGAGTGAGAGTGTGAGTGAGGACGGGAGAGAGAGAGTGAGAGTGACAATGAGAATGGGAGAGAGTGTGAGAGTGAGAGTGCAGATGGGAGAGAGAGTGAGAGTGAGAGTGAGGATGGGAGAGAGAGTATGAGAGTGAGAGTGAGGATGGGACTAGTGTGACATGTGAGTGACAGTGAGGATGGGTGAGAGAGTGTGAGTGTGAGAGTGTTAGTGTGAGAGTGAGAGTGTGGATGGGAAAGAGAGCGTGAGATTGAGAGTGAGGATATGAGAGAGTATGAGAGTGAGAGTGCAGATGGGAGAGTGAGTGTGAGAGTGAGAGTGAGGATGGGATAGAGAGTGTGAGAGTGAGAGTGAGAGTGAGGATGGGAGACAGAGTGTGAGAATGAGAGTGAGGGGTGGGAGAGAATGTGAGAGTGAGAATGAGAATGGGAGCGAGTGTGAGAGTACAAGTGCGGATGGGAGAGAAAATGTGAGAGTAAGAGTGAGAGTGAGGATGGGAGAGAGAGTGTGAGAGTGAAGGTGAGGATCGGAGAGAGAGTGTGAGTGTGAGTGTGAGGATGGGAGAGAGAGTGTGAGAGTGATCGTGAGGATGGGAGAGAGTGTGAGATTGACAGTGAGGATGGGAGAGAGTGTGAGTGTGAGAGTGCAGATGGGAGCGCGTGTGTGAGTGAGAGTGAGAATGGGAGGGAGAGAGTGAGAGTGAGAGAGAGGATGGGAGAGAGAGTGTGAGAGCGAGTGTGATGATGAGCGAGAGAGTGTGAGATTGACAGTGAGGATGGGAGAGAGTGTGAGAGTGAGAGTGAGGATGGGAGAGAGAGTGTGTGCGTGAGAATGAGAAGGGAAGAGAGTGTGAGAATGAGAGTGCGATTGGGAGAGTGTGAGAGTGAGGAGGAGAAGGGAAGAGAGTGTAAGAGTGAGAGTGAGAGTGAGGATGGGAGAGAGTGTGAGAGAGAGTGAGTGTGAGGATGGGAGAGAGAGTGTGAGAGTGAGAGTGAGAATGAGGACGGGAGAGAGAATGTGAGAGTGTCAGTGAGAATGGGAGAGAGTGTGAGTGTGAGAGTGCAGATGGGAAAGAGTGTGAGAGTGACAGTGAGGATGGGAGAGAGTGTGAGAGAGAGAGTGCGATTGGGAGAGAGTGTGAAAGTGAGGATTAGAAGGTAAGAGAGTGTGTGAGTGAAAGTGAGAGTGAGGATGGGAGAGAGTGTGAGAGTGAGATTGAGAAGGGAAGAGAGTGTGAGAGTTAGAGTGCGGATGGGAGAGAGCGTGAGAGTGAGGATGGGAGAGAGTGTGTGAGACTGACAGTGTGGATGCGAGAGAGAATGTGAGAGAGAGTTTGAGAGTGAGGATGGGAGAGAGAGTGTGAGAGTGACGGTGAGGATGGGAGAGAGAGTGTGAGAGTGAGAGTGAGGATGGGAGAGAGAGTGTGAGAATGAGAGTGAGGGGTGGGAGAGAGTGTGAGAGTGAGAATGAGAATGGGAGCGAGTGTGAGAGTGCAAGTGCGGATGGGAGAGTGGGTGTGAGAGTAAGAGTGAGAGTGAGGATGGGAGAGAGAGTGTGAGAGTGACGGTGAGGATATGAGAGACAGTATGAGAGTGAGTGTGAGGAAGGGAGAGAGAGAGTGAGAGTGAGGGTGAGAATGAGAGTTCGAATGGGAGAGAAAGTGTGAGAGTGTGAGTGTGGATGGGAGAGAGTGTGAGAGTTAGAGTGAGGATGGGAGAGTGAGTGTGAGGATGAGAGCGAGTGTGAGAGTGAGAGTGAGATTGGGAAAGAGAGTGTGACAGTGAGAGTATGGATGGGAGAGAGTGTGAGAGTGAGAGTGAGGATGGGAGAGAGAGTGTGGGAGGGAGGATGGGAGAGAGAGTGTGTGAGTGAGATAGAGAATTGGAGAGAGTGTGTGAGAGTGAGAGTGAGAATGGGAGTGAGAGTGGGAGTGAGGATGGGAGAGAGAGTGTGCGAGTGAGAGTGTGGATGGGAGAGAGTGTGTGAGAGTGAGAGTGAGGATGGGAGAGAGTGTGTGAGGGTGAGAGTGAGAATGGGAGAGAGAGTGAGAGTGAGAGTGAGGATGGGAGAGAGAGTGTGAGATTGAGAGTGAGGATGGGAGAGAGTGTGAGAGTGAGAGTGAGGATGGGAGAGAGAGTGTGGGAGGGAGGATGGGAGAGAGAGTGTGAGAGTGAAAGTGAGAATGGGAGAGAGTGTGTGAGAGTGAGAGTGAGAATGGGAGTGAGAGTGGGAGTGAGGATGGGAGAGAGAGTGTGAGAGTGAGAGTGAGAATGGGGGAGAGAGTGTGAGAGTGAGAATGGGAGAGAGTGTGGGAGTGAGCATGGGAGAGAAAGTGTGTGAGTGAGGATGGGAGAGAGAGTGTGAGAGTGAGAGTGAGAATGGGAGAGAGTGTGTGAGAGTGACGGTGAGGATGGGAGGGAGAGTGTGAGCGTGAGTGTGAGGATGGGAGAGAGAGTGTGAGAGTGAGATTGAGAATGGGAGAGAAAGTGTGAGCGTGTGAGCGTGGATGGGAGATAGTGTGAGAGTGAGAGTGAGGATGAGAGCGAGTGTGAGAGTGAGGGTGAGAATGGGAGAGAGTGTGAGAGTGAGTGTTTGGATGGGAGAGTGTGTGAGAGTGAGAGTGAGGATGGGAGAGAGTGTGAGAGTATCATTGAGGATGGGAGAGAGAGTGTGAGATTGACAGTGAGGATGGGAGAGAGTGAGAGTGTGAGAGTGCAGGTCGGAGAGAGTGTGAGCGTTACAGTGAGGATGGCAGAGAGTTTGAGAGTGAGAGTGCAGATGGGAGAGAGTGTGAGAGTGAGGATGGGAGAGAGAGAGTGAGAGTGAGGATGGGAGAGAGTGTGAGAGTGAGAGTGAGAATGGGAGAGAGTTTGTGAGATTGACAGTGAGGATGGGAGAGAGTGTGAGAGAGAGGGTGCAGATGGGAGAGAGAATGAGTGTGAGAGTGAGGATGGGAGAGAGAGTGTGAGAGTGAGAGTGAGGATGGGAGAGAGTGTGACATAAGAGTGACAGTGAGGATGGGAGAGAGAGTGTGAGAGTGAGAGTGAGAGTGAGAATGGGAGAGAGTGTGAGAGTGAGAGTGCGGATGGGAGAGAGAGCGTGAGATTGAGAGTGAGGATGGGAGAGAGTGTGAGAGTGAGAGTGCGGATGGGAGAGGGAGTGTGAGAGTGAGAGTGAGGATGGGTGACAGAGTGTGAGAATGAGAGTGAGGGGTGGGAGAGAGTGTGAGAGTGAGAATGAGAATGGGAGCGAGTGTGAGAGTGCAAGTGCGGATGGGAGAGAAAGTGTGAGAGGAAGAGTGAGAGTGAGGATGGGAGAGAGAGTGTGAGAGTGACGGTGAGGATCGGAGAGAGAGTGTGAGAGTGAGTGTGAGGATGGGAGAGAGAGTGTGAGAGTGAGAGTGAGGATGAGAGCGATTGTGAGAGTGAGATTGAGAATGGGAGAGAGAATGTGAGAGTGTGAGTGTGTATGGGAGAGAGTGTGAGAGTGAGAGTGAGGATGGGAGAGTGTGTGTGAGAGTGAGAATGAGAAGGGAAGAGAGTGTGAGAGTGAGGATTAGAAGGGAAGAAAGTGTGTGAGTGAAATTGAGAGTGAGGATGGGAGAGAGTGTGAGAGTGAGATTGAGAGTGAGGATGGGAGAGAGAGAGTGTGAGAGTGACGGTGATGATGGGAGAAAGAGTGTGAGAATGAGAGTGAGCGGTGGGAGAGAGTGTGAGAATGAGAATGAGAATGGGAGCGAGTGTGAGAGTGCAAGTGCGGATGGGAGAGAAAGTGTGAGAGTAAGAGTGAGAGTGAGGATGGGAGAGAGAGTGTAAGAGTGACGGTGAGGATCGGAGAGAGAGTGGGAGAGTGAGTGTGAGGATGGGAGAGAGAGTGTGAGAGTGAGAGTGAGGGTGAGACCGAGTGTGAGAGCGAGAGTGAGAATGGGGGTGAGAGTGTGAGAGTGAGAGTGTGGATGGGAGAGAGAGTGTGAGAGTGAGAGTGAGGATGGGAGAGACAGTGTGAGAATGAGAGTGAGGGGTGGGAGAGAATGTGAGAGTGAGAATGAGAATGGGAGCGAATGTGAGAGTGCAAGTGCGGATGGGAGAGAAAGTGTGAGAGTAAGAGTGAGAGTGAGGATGGGAGAGAGAGTGTGAGAGTGAGGATCGGAGAGAGAATGTGAGAGTGAGTGTGAGGATGGGAGAGAGAGTGTGAGAGTGAGAGTGAGGGTGAGAGCGAGTGTGAGAGTGAGAGTGAGAATGGGGGAGAGAGTGTGAGAGTGAGAGTGTGGATGAGAGCGAGTGTGAGAGTGAGAGAGAGAATGGGAGAGAGAATGTGAGAGTGTGAGTGTGGATGGGAAAGAGTGTGAGAGTGAGAGTGAGGATGGGAGAGAGTGTGTGAGAGTGAGAATGAGAAGGGAAGAGAGTGTGAGAGTGAGAGTGCGATTGGGAGAGATTGTGAGAGTGAGGATGAGAAGGGAAGTGAGTGTGAGTGTTAGAGTGCGAATGGGAGAGAGTGTGAGAGTGAGAGTGAGAATGGGAGAGAGAATGTGAGAGTGTGAGTGTGGATGGGAAAGAGTGTGTGAGAGTGAGAATGAGAAAGGAAGAGAGTGTGAGAGTGAGAGTGCGATTGGGAGAGATTGTGAGAGTGAGGATTAGAAGGGAAGAGAGTGTGTGAGTGAAAGTGAGAGTGAGGATGGGAGAGAGTGTGAGTGAGATTGAGAGTGAGGATGAGAGAGAGAGTGTGAGACTGAGAGTGGGGGTGGGAGAGATTGTGAGAGTGAGGATGGGAGAGAGAGTGTGAGAGTGAGAGTGAGAATGGGAGAGAGAGTGAGGATGAGGGAGAGAGAGTGAGAGTGAGGATGGGAGAGTAACAGTGAGGATGGGAGAGAGAGTGTGAGAGTGAGAATGGGAGAGAGTGTGGGAGTGAGGATGGGAGAGAAAGTGTGGGAGTGAGGATGGGAGAGAGAGTGTGAGAGTGAGAGTGAGAATGGGAGAGAGTGTGTGAGAGTGGCGGTGAGGATTGGAGGGAGAGTGTGAGCGTGAGTGTGAGGATGGGAGAGAGAGTGTGAGAGTGAGAGTGAGAATGGGAGAGAGTGTGGGAGTGAGAATGGGAGAGAAAGTGTGGGAGTGAGGATGGGAGGGAGCGTGTGAGAGTGAGAGTGAGAATGGGAGAGAGTGTGAGAGTGAGAGTGAGGATGGGAGAGAGAGTGTGGGAGGGCGGATGGGCGAGAGAGTGTGAGAGTGAGAGTGAGAATGGGAGAGAGTGTGAGCGTGAGTGTGAGGATGGGAGAGAGAGTGTGAGAGTGAGAATGGGAGAGAGTGTGGGAGTGAGCATGGGAGAGAAAGTGTGGGAGTGAGGATGGGAGAGAGAGTGTGAGAGTGAGAGTGAGAATGGGAGAGAGTGTGTGAGAGTGACGGTGAGGATGGGAGGGAGAGTGTGAGCGTGAGTGTGAGGATGGGAGAGAGAGTGTGAGAGTGAGATTGAGAATGGGAGAGAAAGTGTGAGAGTGTGAGCGTGGATGGGAGATAGTGTGAGAGTGAGAGTGAGGATGAGAGCGAGTGTGAGAGTGAGGGTGAGAATGGGAGAGAGTGTGAGAGTGAGTGTTTGGATGGGAGAGTGTGTGAGAGTGAGAGTGAGGATGGGAGAGAGTGTGAGAGTATCATTGAGGATGGGAGAGAGAGTGTGAGATTGACAGTGAGGATGGGAGAGAGTGAGAGTGTGAGAGTGCAGATCGGAGAGAGTGTGAGCGTTACAGTGAGGATGGCAGAGAGTTTGAGAGTGAGAGTGCAGATGGGAGAGAGTGTGAGAGTTAGGATGGGAGAGAGAGAGTGAGAGTGAGGATGGGAGAGAGTGTGAGAGTGAGAGTGAGAATGGGAGAGAGTTTGTGAGATTGACAGTGAGGATGGGAGAGAGTGTGAGAGAGAGGGTGCAGATGGGAGAGAGAATGAGTGTGAGAGTGAGGATGGGAGAGAGAGTGTGAGAGTGAGAGTGAGGATGGGAGAGAGTGTGACATAAGAGTGACAGTGAGGATGGGAGAGAGACTGTGAGAGTGAGAGTGAGAGTGAGAATGGGAGAGAGTGTGAGCGTGAGTGTGAGGATGGGAGAGAGAGTGTGAGAGTGAGAATGGGAGAGAGTGTGGGAGTGAGCATGGGAGAGAAAGTGTGGGAGTGAGGATGGGAGAGAGAGTGTGAGAGTGAGAGTGAGAATGGGAGAGAGTGTGTGAGAGTGACGGTGAGGATGGGAGGGAGAGTGTGAGCGTGAGTGTGAGGATGGGAGAGAGAGTGTGAGAGTGAGATTGAGAATGGGAGAGAAAGTGTGAGAGTGTGAGCGTGGATGGGAGATAGTGTGAGAGTGAGAGTGAGGATGAGAGCGAGTGTGAGAGTGAGGGTGAGAATGGGAGAGAGTGTGAGAGTGAGTGTTTGGATGGGAGAGTGTGTGAGAGTGAGAGTGAGGATGGGAGAGAGTGTGAGAGTATCATTGAGGATGGGAGAGAGAGTGTGAGATTGACAGTGAGGATGGGAGAGAGTGAGAGTGTGAGAGTGCAGGTCGGAGAGAGTGTGAGCGTTACAGTGAGGATGGCAGAGAGTTTGAGAGTGAGAGTGCAGATGGGAGAGAGTGTGAGAGTGAGGATGGGAGAGAGAGAGTGAGAGTGAGGATGGGAGAGAGTGTGAGAGTGAGAGTGAGAATGGGAGAGAGTTTGTGAGATTGACAGTGAGGATGGGAGAGAGTGTGAGAGAGAGGGTGCAGATGGGAGAGAGAATGAGTGTGAGAGTGAGGATGGGAGAGAGAGTGTGAGAGTGAGAGTGAGGATGGGAGAGAGTGTGACATAAGAGTGACAGTGAGGATGGGAGAGAGAGCGTGAGATTGAGAGTGAGGATGGGAGAGAGTGTGAGAGTGAGAGTGCGGATGGGAGAGAGAGTGTGAGAGTGAGAGTGAGGATGGGTGACAGAGTGTGAGAATGAGAGTGAGGGGTGGGAGAGAGTGTGAGAGTGAGAATGAGAATGGGAGCGAGTGTGAGAGTGCAAGTGCGGATGGGAGAGAAAGTGTGAGAGGAAGAGTGAGAGTGAGGATGGGAGAGAGAGTGTGAGAGTGACGGTGAGGATCGGAGAGAGAGTGTGAGAGTGAGTGTGAGGATGGGAGAGAGAGTGTGAGAGTGAGAGTGAGGATGAGAGCGATTGTGAGAGTGAGATTGAGAATGGGAGAGAGAATGTGAGAGTGTGAGTGTGTATGGGAGAGAGTGTGAGAGTGAGAGTGAGGATGGGAGAGAGTGTGTGAGAGTGAGAATGAGAAGGGAAGAGAGTGTGAGAGTGAGGATTAGAAGGGAAGAAAGTGTGTGAGTGAAATTGAGAGTGAGGATGGGAGAGAGTGTGAGAGTGAGATTGAGAGTGAGGATGGGAGAGAGAGAGTGTGAGAGTGACGGTGATGATGGGAGAAAGAGTGTGAGAATGAGAGTGAGCGGTGGGAGAGAGTGTGAGAATGAGAATGAGAATGGGAGCGAGTGTGAGAGTGCAAGTGCGGATGGGAGAGAAAGTGTGAGAGTAAGAGTGAGAGTGAGGATGGGAGAGAGAGTGTAAGAGTGACGGTGAGGATCGGAGAGAGAGTGGGAGAGTGAGTGTGAGGATGGGAGAGAGAGTGTGAGAGTGAGAGTGAGGGTGAGACCGAGTGTGAGAGCGAGAGTGAGAATGGGGGAGAGAGTGTGAGAGTGAGAGTGTGGATGGGAGAGAGAGTGTGAGAGTGAGAGTGAGGATGGGAGAGACAGTGTGAGAATGAGAGTGAGGGGTGGGAGAGAATGTGAGAGTGAGAATGAGAATGGGAGCGAATGTGAGAGTGCAAGTGCGGATGGGAGAGAAAGTGTGAGAGTAAGAGTGAGAGTGAGGATGGGAGAGAGAGTGTGAGAGTGAGGATCGGAGAGAGAATGTGAGAGTGAGTGTGAGGATGGGAGAGAGAGTGTGAGAGTGAGAGTGAGGGTGAGAGCGAGTGTGAGAGTGAGAGTGAGAATGGGGGAGAGAGTGTGAGAGTGAGAGTGTGGATGAGAGCGAGTGTGAGAGTGAGAGTGAGGATGGGAGAGAGTGTGTGAGAGTGAGAATGAGAAGGGAAGAGAGTGTGAGAGTGAGAGTGCGATTGGGAGAGATTGTGAGAGTGAGGATGAGAAGGGAAGTGAGTGTGAGTGTTAGAGTGCGAATGGGAGAGAGTGTGAGAGTGAGAGTGAGAATGGGAGAGAGAATGTGAGAGTGTGAGTGTGGATGGGAAAGAGTGTGTGAGAGTGAGAATGAGAAAGGAAGAGAGTGTGAGAGTGAGAGTGCGATTGGGAGAGATTGTGAGAGTGAGGATTAGAAGGGAAGAGAGTGTGTGAGTGAAAGTGAGAGTGAGGATGGGAGAGAGTGTGAGTGAGATTGAGAGTGAGGATGAGAGAGAGAGTGTGAGACTGAGAGTGGGGGTGGGAGAGATTGTGAGAGTGAGGATGGGAGAGAGAGTGTGAGAGTGAGAGTGAGAATGGGAGAGAGAGTGAGGATGAGGGAGAGAGAGTGAGAGTGAGGATGGGAGAGAGTGTGGGAGTGAGGATGGGAGAGAAAGTGTGGGAGTGAGGATGGGAGAGAGAGTGTGAGAGTGAGAGTGAGAATGGGAGAGAGTGTGTGAGAGTGGCGGTGAGGATTGGAGGGAGAGTGTGAGCGTGAGTGTGAGGATGGGAGAGAGAGTGTGAGAGTGAGAGTGAGAATGGGAGAGAGTGTGGGAGTGAGAATGGGAGAGAAAGTGTGGGAGTGAGGATGGGAGGGAGCGTGTGAGAGTGAGAGTGAGAATGGGAGAGAGTGTGAGAGTGGGAGTGAGGATGGGAGAGAGAGTGTGGGAGGGCGGATGGGCGAGAGAGTGTGAGAGTGAGAGTGAGAATGGGAGAGAGTGTGAGCGTGAGTGTGAGGATGGGAGAGAGAGTGTGAGAGTGAGAATGGGAGAGAGTGTGGGAGTGAGCATGGGAGAGAAAGTGTGGGAGTGAGGATGGGAGAGAGAGTGTGAGAGTGAGAGTGAGAATGGGAGAGAGTGTGTGAGAGTGACGGTGAGGATGGGAGGGAGAGTGTGAGCGTGAGTGTGAGGATGGGAGAGAGAGTGTGAGAGTGAGATTGAGAATGGGAGAGAAAGTGTGAGAGTGTGAGCGTGGATGGGAGATAGTGTGAGAGTGAGAGTGAGGATGAGAGCGAGTGTGAGAGTGAGGGTGAGAATGGGAGAGAGTGTGAGAGTGAGTGTTTGGATGGGAGAGTGTGTGAGAGTGAGAGTGAGGATGGGAGAGAGTGTGAGAGTATCATTGAGGATGGGAGAGAGAGTGTGAGATTGACAGTGAGGATGGGAGAGAGTGAGAGTGTGAGAGTGCAGATCGGAGAGAGTGTGAGCGTTACAGTGAGGATGGCAGAGAGTTTGAGAGTGAGAGTGCAGATGGGAGAGAGTGTGAGAGTGAGGATGGGAGAGAGAGAGTGAGAATGAGAGTGAGGGGTGGGAGAGAGTGTGAGAGTGAGAATGAGAATGGGAGCGAGTGTGAGAGTGCAAGTGCGGATGGGAGAGAAAGTGTGAGAGGAAGAGTGAGAGTGAGGATGGGAGAGAGAGTGTGAGAATGAGAGTGAGGGGTGGGAGAGAGTGTGAGAGTGAGAATGAGAATGGGAGCGAGTGTGAGAGTGCAAGTGCGGATGGGAGAGAAAGTGTGAGAGGAAGAGTGAGAGTGAGGATGGGAGAGAGAGTGTGAGAGTGACGGTGAGGATCGGAGAGAGAGTGTGAGAGTGAGTGTGAGGATGGGAGAGAGAGTGTGAGAGTGAGAGTGAGGATGAGAGCGATTGTGAGAGTGAGATTGAGAATGGGAGAGAGAATGTGAGAGTGTGAGTGTGTATGGGAGAGAGTGTGAGAGTGAGAGTGAGGATGGGAGAGAGTGTGTGAGAGTGAGAATGAGAAGGGAAGAGAGTGTGAGAGTGAGGATTAGAAGGGAAGAAAGTGTGTGAGTGAAATTGAGAGTGAGGATGGGAGAGAGTGTGAGAGTGAGATTGAGAGTGAGGATGGGAGAGAGAGAGTGTGAGAGTGACGGTGATGATGGGAGAAAGAGTGTGAGAATGAGAGTGAGCGGTGGGAGAGAGTGTGAGAATGAGAATGAGAATGGGAGCGAGTGTGAGAGTGCAAGTGCGGATGGGAGAGAAAGTGTGAGAGTAAGAGTGAGAGTGAGGATGGGAGAGAGAGTGTAAGAGTGACGGTGAGGATCGGAGAGAGAGTGGGAGAGTGAGTGTGAGGATGGGAGAGAGAGTGTGAGAGTGAGAGTGAGGGTGAGACCGAGTGTGAGAGCGAGAGTGAGAATGGGGGAGAGAGTGTGAGAGTGAGAGTGTGGATGGGAGAGAGAGTGTGAGAGTGAGAGTGAGGATGGGAGAGACAGTGTGAGAATGAGAGTGAGGGGTGGGAGAGAATGTGAGAGTGAGAATGAGAATGGGAGCGAATGTGAGAGTGCAAGTGCGGATGGGAGAGAAAGTGTGAGAGTAAGAGTGAGAGTGAGGATGGGAGAGAGAGTGTGAGAGTGAGGATCGGAGAGAGAATGTGAGAGTGAGTGTGAGGATGGGAGAGAGAGTGTGAGAGTGAGAGTGAGGGTGAGAGCGAGTGTGAGAGTGAGAGTGAGAATGGGGGAGAGAGTGTGAGAGTGAGAGTGTGGATGAGAGCGAGTGTGAGAGTGAGAGAGAGAATGGGAGAGAGAATGTGAGAGTGTGAGTGTGGATGGGAAAGAGTGTGAGAGTGAGAGTGAGGATGGGAGAGAGTGTGTGAGAGTGAGAATGAGAAGGGAAGAGAGTGTGAGAGTGAGAGTGCGATTGGGAGAGATTGTGAGAGTGAGGATGAGAAGGGAAGTGAGTGTGAGTGTTAGAGTGCGAATGGGAGAGAGTGTGAGAGTGAGAGTGAGAATGGGAGAGAGAATGTGAGAGTGTGAGTGTGGATGGGAAAGAGTGTGTGAGAGTGAGAATGAGAAAGGAAGAGAGTGTGAGAGTGAGAGTGCGATTGGGAGAGATTGTGAGAGTGAGGATTAGAAGGGAAGAGAGTGTGTGAGTGAAAGTGAGAGTGAGGATGGGAGAGAGTGTGAGTGAGATTGAGAGTGAGGATGAGAGAGAGAGTGTGAGACTGAGAGTGGGGGTGGGAGAGATTGTGAGAGTGAGGATGGGAGAGAGAGTGTGAGAGTGAGAGTGAGAATGGGAGAGAGAGTGAGGATGAGGGAGAGAGAGTGAGAGTGAGGATGGGAGAGTAACAGTGAGGATGGGAGAGAGAGTGTGAGAGTGAGAATGGGAGAGAGTGTGGGAGTGAGGATGGGAGAGAAAGTGTGGGAGTGAGGATGGGAGAGAGAGTGTGAGAGTGAGAGTGAGAATGGGAGAGAGTGTGTGAGAGTGGCGGTGAGGATTGGAGGGAGAGTGTGAGCGTGAGTGTGAGGATGGGAGAGAGAGTGTGAGAGTGAGAGTGAGAATGGGAGAGAGTGTGGGAGTGAGAATGGGAGAGAAAGTGTGGGAGTGAGGATGGGAGGGAGCGTGTGAGAGTGAGAGTGAGAATGGGAGAGAGTGTGAGAGTGGGAGTGAGGATGGGAGAGAGAGTGTGGGAGGGCGGATGGGCGAGAGAGTGTGAGAGTGAGAGTGAGAATGGGAGAGAGTGTGAGCGTGAGTGTGAGGATGGGAGAGAGAGTGTGAGAGTGAGAATGGGAGAGAGTGTGGGAGTGAGCATGGGAGAGAAAGTGTGGGAGTGAGGATGGGAGAGAGAGTGTGAGAGTGAGAGTGAGAATGGGAGAGAGTGTGTGAGAGTGACGGTGAGGATGGGAGGGAGAGTGTGAGCGTGAGTGTGAGGATGGGAGAGAGAGTGTGAGAGTGAGATTGAGAATGGGAGAGAAAGTGTGAGAGTGTGAGCGTGGATGGGAGATAGTGTGAGAGTGAGAGTGAGGATGAGAGCGAGTGTGAGAGTGAGGGTGAGAATGGGAGAGAGTGTGAGAGTGAGTGTTTGGATGGGAGAGTGTGTGAGAGTGAGAGTGAGGATGGGAGAGAGTGTGAGAGTATCATTGAGGATGGGAGAGAGAGTGTGAGATTGACAGTGAGGATGGGAGAGAGTGAGAGTGTGAGAGTGCAGATCGGAGAGAGTGTGAGCGTTACAGTGAGGATGGCAGAGAGTTTGAGAGTGAGAGTGCAGATGGGAGAGAGTGTGAGAGTGAGGATGGGAGAGAGAGAGTGAGAGTGAGGATGGGAGAGAGTGTGAGAGTGAGATTGAGAATGGGAGAGAGTTTGTGAGATTGACAGTGAGGATGGGAGAGAGTGTGAGAGAGAGGGTGCAGATGGGAGAGAGAATGAGTGTGAGAGTGAGGATGGGAGAGAGAGTGTGAGAGTGAGAGTGAGGATGGGAGAGAGTGTGACATAAGAGTGAGAGTGAGGATGGGAGAGAGAGTGTGAGAGTGAGAGTGAGAGTGAGAATGGGAGAGAGTGTGAGAGTGAGAGTGCGGATGGGAGAGAGAGAGCGTGAGATTGAGAGTGAGGATGGGAGAGAGTGTGAGAGTGAGAGTGCGGATGGGAGAGAGAGAGTGAGAGTGAGAGTGAGGATGGGTGACAGAGTGTGAGAATGAGAGTGAGGGGTGGGAGAGAGTGTGAGAGTGAGAATGAGAATGGGAGCGAGTGTGAGAGTGCAAGTGCGGATGGGAGAGAAAGTGTGAGAGGAAGAGTGAGAGTGAGGATGGGAGAGAGAGTGTGAGAGTGACGGTGAGGATCGGAGAGAGAGTGTGAGAGTGAGTGTGAGAATGGGGGAGAGAGTGTGAGAGTGAGAGTGAGGATGAGAGCGATTGTGAGAGTGAGAATGGGAGAGAGAATGTGAGAGTGTGAGTGTGTATGGGAGAGAGTGTGAGAGTGAGAGTGAGGATGGGAGAGAGTGTGTGAGAGTGAGAATGAGAAGGGAAGAGAGTGTGAGAGTGAGAGTGCGATTGGGAGAGAGTGTGAGAGTGAGGATTAGAAGGGAAGAGAGTGTGTGAGTGAAAGTGAGAGTGAGGATGTGAGAGAGTGTGAGAGTGAGATTGAGAAGGGAAGAGAGTGTGAGAGTTAGAGTGCGGATGGGAGAGAATGTGAGAGTGAGGATGGGAGAGAGAATGTGAGACTGACAGTGTGGATGGGAGAGAGAGTGTGAGAGAGAGTTTGAGAGTGAGGATGGGAGAGAGAGTGTGAGAGTTACTTTGAGGATGGGAGAGAGAGTGTGAGAGTGAGAGTGAGAGTGAGGATGGGAGAGAGAGTGAATTAGTGTGAGTGTGGATTGGAGAGAGTGTGAGAGCGAGAGTGTGGATGGGAGAGAGAGTGTGAGAGTGAGAGTGTGGATGAGAGCGAGTCTGAGAGTGAGACTGAGAATGGGAGAGAGAGTGTGAGAGTTAGAGTGAGGATTGGAGAGAGTGTGAGAGTTAGATTGAGAAGGGAAGAGAGTGTGAGAGTAAGAGTGCAGATGGGAGAGAGAGTGAGATTGAGAGTAAGGATGGGAGAGAGAGTATGAGAGTGAGAGTGAGGATGGGACTAGTGTGACATGAGAGTGACAGTGAGGATGGGAGAGAGTGTGAGAGTGAGAGTGCGGATGGGAGAGAGAGCGTGAGATTGAGAGTGAGGATGGGAGAGAGTGTGAGGGTGAGAGTGCGGATGGGAGAGTGAGTGTGAGAGTGAGAGTGAGGATGGGAGAGAGAGTGTGAGAGTGAGAGTGAGAGTGAGGATGTGTGACAGAGTGTGAGAATGAGAGTGAGGGGTGGGAGAGAGTGTGAGAGTGAGAATGAGAATGGGAGCGAGTGTGAGAGTGCAAGTGCGGATGGGAGAGAAAGTGTGAGAGGAAGAGTGAGAGTGAGGATGGGAGAGAGAGTGTGAGAGTGACGGTGAGGATCGGAGAGAGAGTGTGAGAGTGAGTGTGAGGATGGGAGAGAGAGTGTGAGAGTTAGAGTGAGGATTGGAGAGAGTGTGAGAGTTAGATTGAGAAGGGAGAGAGTGTGAGAGTTAGAGTGCGAATGGGAGAGAGTGTGAGAGTGAGGATTGGAGAGAGAGTGTGAGAGTGAGAGTGAGGATGGGAGAGAGAGTGTGCTAGTGAGAGTGAGGATGGGAGAGAGAGTGTGAGAGTTCGAGTGAGAGTGAGGATGGGAGAAAGAGTGTGAGTGTGAGTGAGAGTGAGGATGGGACAGAGAGTGTGAGAGTGAGAGTGTGACTGTGGACGGGAGAGAGAGTGTGAGAGTGACTGTGAGAATGGGAGAGAGTGTGAGAGTGAGAGTGCAGATGCGAGTGAGAGTGAGAGTGGGAGTAAGGATGGGAGAGAGAGTAAGAGAGTGAGAGTGAGGATGGGACTAGTGTGACATGAAAGTGACAATGAGGATGGGAGAGAGTGTGAGAGTGAGAGTGTGGATGGGAGAGAGAGCGTGAGATTGAGAGTGAGGATGGGAGAGAGTGTGAGAGTGAGAGTGCGGATGGGAGAGAGAAAGTGAGAGTGAGAGTGAGGATGGGAGAGAGAGTGTGAGAGTGAGAGTGAGAGTGAGGATGGGAGAGAGAGTGAATTAGTGTGAGTGTGGATGGGAGAGAGTGTGAGAGCGAGAGTGTGGAGGGAGAGAGTGTGAGAGTGAGAGTGTGGATGCGAGCGAGTGTGAGAGTGAGACTGAGAATGGGAGAGAGAGTGTGAGAGTTAGAGTGAGGATTGGAGAGAGTGAGAGAGTTGGATTGAGAAGGGAAGAGAGTGTGAGAGTTAGAGTGCGAATGGGAGAGAGTGTGAGAGTGAGGATTGGAGCGAGAGTGTGAGAGTGAGAGTGAGGATGGGAGAGAGAGTGTGCTAGTGAGAGTGAGGATGGGAGAGAGAGTGTGAGAGTTCGAGTGAGAGTGAGGATGGGAGAAAGAGAGTGAGAGTGAGAGTGAGAGTGAGGATGAGACAGAGAGTGTGAGAGTGAGAGTGTGACTGTGGACGGGAGAGAGAGTGTGAGAGTGACAGTGAGAATGGGAGAGAGTGTGAGAGTGAGAGTGCAGATGGGAGAGAGAGTGAGATTGAGAGTAAGGATGGGAGAGAGAGTATGAGAGTGAGAGTGAGAATGGGACTAGTGTGACATGAGAGTGACAGTGAGGATGGGAGAGAGTGTGAGAGTGAGAGTGCGGATGGGAGAGAGAGAGTGAGATTGAGAGTGAGGATGGGAGAGAGTGTGAGGGTGAGAGTGCGGATGGGAGAGTGAGTGTGAGAGTGAGAGTGAGGATGGGAGAGAGAGTGTGAGAGTGAGAGTGAGGATGGGTGACAGAGTGTGAGAATGAGAGTGAGGGGTGGGAGAGAGAGTGAGAGTGAGAATGAGAATGGGAGCGAGTGTGAGAGTGCAAGTGCGGATGGGAGAGAAAGTGTGAGAGGAAGAGTGAGAGTGAGGATGGGAGAGAGAGTGTGAGAGTGACGGTGAGGATCGGAGAGAGAGTGTGAGAGTGAGTGTGAGGATGGGAGAGAGAGTGTGAGAGTGAGAGTGAGGATGGGAGAGAGTGTGAGATTGACAGTGAGGATGGGAGAGAGTGTGAGTTTGAGAGTGCAGATGGGAGACAGTGTGAGAGTGAGAGTGAGGATGGGAGAGAGAGTGTGAGGGCGAGAGTGAGGATGAGCGAGAGATTGTGAGATTGACAGTGAGAGTGAAAGTGTGGATGGGAGAGAGAGAGTGAGAGTGAGAATGAGAGTGAGGATCTGGAAAGGGAGTGTGAATGTGAGAGTACGGATAGAAGAGAATGTGAGATTGAGAGTGAAAGTGAGGATGGGAGAGAGTGTGTGAGAGTGAGAGTGAGAGTGAGGATGAGAGAGAGAGTGTGAGAGTTAGAGTGAGAGACAGGATGGGAGAGAGTGTGCGAGTGAGATTTAGAGTGAGAGTGAGGATAGGAGAGAGAGTGTGTTTGAGTGAGAGTGACAGTGAGGACGGGAGAGAGAGTGTGAGGGTGACATTGAGAATGGGAGAGAGTGTGAGAGTGAGAGTGCAGATGAGAGAGAGAGTGAGAGTGAGAGTGAGGATGGGAGAGAGAGTGTGAGATTGAGAGTGAGGATGGGAGAGAGTGTGAGAGTGAGAGTGCGGATGGGAGAGAGAGTGTGAGAGTGAGAGTGAGGATGGAAGAGAGAGTTTGAGAGTGAGAGTAAGAGTGACGATGGGAGAGAGTGTGTGAAAATGAGAGTGGGGTTGGGAGAGAGTGTGAGAGTGAGAATGAGAATGGGAGCGAGTGTGAGAGTGCAAGTGCGGATGGGAGAGAGAGTGTCGGAGTAAGAGTGAGAGTGCAGATGGGAGAGAGAGTGTGAGAGTGAGTGTGAGGATGGGAGAGAGATTGCGAGAGTGAGAGTGAGGATGAGAGCGAGTGTGAGAGTGGGAGTGCAGATGGGAGAGAGTGTGAGAGTGAGAGTGAGGATGGGAGAGAGAGAGTGAGAGTGAGAGTGAGGATGGGAGAGAGAGTGTGAGATTGACAGTGAGAATGGGAGAGAGTGTGAAAGTGAGAGTGAGGATGGGAGCGAGCGTGTGAGATTAACAGTGAGGATGGGAGAGAGTGTGAGTGTGAGAGTGCAGATGGGAGAGAGTGTGAGAGTGACAGTGAGGATGGGAGAGAGTGTGAGAGTGGGAGTGCAGATGGGAGAGAGTGTTAGAGTGAGAGTGAGGATGGGAGAGAGAGAGTGAGAGTGAGGATGGGAGAGAGAGTGTGAGATTGACAGTGAGGATGGGAGAGAGTGTGAGAGTGAGAGTGAGGATGGGAGAGAGAGTTTGAGAGTGAGAATGAGAAGGGAAGAGAGTGTGAGAGTGAGAGTGCGATTGGGAGAGAGTGTGAGAGTGAGTATGAGTTTGGAAGAGAGTGTGAGAGTTAAAGTGCGGATGGGAGAGAGTGTGAGAGTGAAGATGGGAGAGAGAATGTGAGAGAGAGTTTGAGAGTGAGGATGGGAGAGAGAGTGTGAGAGTGACTTTGAGGATGGGAGAGAGAGTGTGAGAGTGAGAGTGAGAGTGAGGATGGGAGAGAGAGTGAATGAGTGTGAGTGTGGATGGGAGAGAGTGTGAGAGCGAGAGTGTGGATGGGAGAGAGAGTGTGAGAGTGAGAGTGTGGATGCGAGCGAGTGTGAGAGTGAGATTGAGCATGGGGGAGAGAGTGTGAGAGTTAGAGTGAGGATTGGAGAGAGTGTGAGAGTTAGATTGAGAAGGGAGAGAGTGTGAGAGTTAGAGTGCGAATGGGAGAGAGTGTGAGAGTGAGGATTGGAGAGAGAGTGTGAGAGTGAGAGTGAGGATGGGAGAGAGAGTGTGCTAGTGAGAGTGAGGATGGGAGAGAGAGTGTGAGAGTTCGAGTGAGAGTGAGGATGGGAGAAAGAGTGTGAGTGTGAGTGAGAGTGAGGATGGGACAGAGAGTGTGAGAGTGAGAGTGTGACTGTGGACGGGAGAGAGAGTGTGAGAGTGACAGTGAGAATGGGAGAGAGTGTGAGAGTGAGAGTGCAGATGCGAGTGAGAGTGAGAGTGGGAGTAAGGATGGGAGAGAGAGTAAGAGAGTGAGAGTGAGGATGGGACTAGTGTGACATGAAAGTGACAATGAGGATGGGAGAGAGTGTGAGAGTGAGAGTGTGGATGGGAGAGAGAGCGTGAGATTGAGAGTGAGGATGGGAGAGAGTGTGAGAGTGAGAGTGCGGATGGGAGAGAGAAAGTGAGGGTGAGAGTGAGGATGGGAGAGAGAGTGTGAGAGTGAGAGTGAGAGTGAGAGTGAGGATGGGAGAGAGAGTGAATTAGTGTGAGTGTGGATGGGAGAGAGTGTGAGAGCGAGAGTGTGGAGGGAGAGAGTGTGAGAGTGAGAGTGTGGATGCGAGCGAGTGTGAGAGTGAGACTGAGAATGGGAGAGAGAGTGTGAGAGTTAGAGTGAGGATTGGAGAGAGTGTGAGAGTTAGATTGAGAAGGGAAGAGAGTGTGAGAGTTAGAGTGCGAATGGGAGAGAGTGTGAGAGTGAGGATTGGAGAGAGAGTGTGAGAGTGAGAGTGAGGATGGGAGAGAGAGTGTGCTAGTGAGAGTGAGGATGGGAGAGAGAGTGTGAGAGTTCGAGTGAGAGTGAGGATGGGAGAAAGAGAGTGAGAGTGAGAGTGAGAGTGAGGATGGGACAGAGAGTGTGAGAGTGAGAGTGTGACTGTGGACGGGAGAGAGAGTGTGAGAGTGACAGTGAGAATGGGAGAGAGTGTGAGAGTGAGAGTGCAGATGGGAGAGAGAGTGAGATTGAGAGTAAGGATGGGAGAGAGAGTATGAGAGTGAGAGTGAGAATGGGACTAGTGTAACATGAGAGTGACAGTGAGGATGGGAGAGAGTGTGAGAGTGAGAGTGCGGATGGGAGAGAGAGAGTGAGATTGAGAGTGAGGATGGGAGAGAGTGTGAGGGTGAGAGTGCGGATGGGAGAGTGAGTGTGAGAGTGAGAGTGAGGATGGGAGAGAGTGTGAGAGTGAGATTGAGAAGGGAAGAGAGTGTGAGAGTTAGAGTGCGGATGGGAGAGAGAATGTGAGACTGACAGCGTGGATGGGAGAGAGAGTGTGAGAGAGAGTTTGAGAGTGAGGATGGGAGAGAGAGTGTGAGAGTTACTTTGAGGATGGGAGAGAGAGTGTGAGAGTGAGAGTGAGAGTGAGGATGGGAGAGAGAGTGAATTAGTGTGAGTGTGGATTGGAGAGAGTGTGAGAGCGAGAGTGTGGATGGGAGAGAGAGTGTGAGAGTGAGAGTGTGGATGCGAGCGAGTGTGAGAGTGAGACTGAGAATGGGAGAGAGAGTGTGAGAGTTAGAGTGAGGATTGGTGAGAGTGTGAGAGTTAGATTGAGAAGGGAAGAGAGTGTGAGAGTTAGAGTGCGAATGGGAGAGAGTGTGAGAGTGAGGATTGGAGAGAGAGTGTGAGAGTGAGAGTGAGGATGGGAGAGAGAGTGTGCTAGTGAGAGTGAGGATGGGAGAGAGAGTGTGAGAGTTCGAGTGAGAGTGAGGATGGTAGAAAGAGAGTGAGAGTGAGAGTGAGAGTGAGAGTGAGGATGGGACAGAGAGTGTGAGAGTGAGAGTGTGACTGTGGACGGGAGAGAGAGAGTGTGAGAGTGACAGTGAGAATGGGATAGAGTGTGAGAGTAAGAGTGCAGATGGGAGAGAGAGTGAGATTGAGAGTAAGGATGGGAGAGAGAGTATGAGAGTGAGAGTGAGGATGGGACTAGTGTGACATGAGAGTGACAGTGAGGATGGGAGAGAGTGTGAGAGTGAGAGTGCGGATGGGAGAGAGAGCGTGAGATTGAGAGTGAGGATGGGAGAGAGTGTGAGGGTGAGAGTGCGGATGGGAGAGTGAGTGTGAGAGTGAGAGTGAGGATGGGATAGAGAATGTGAGAGTGAGAGTGAGAGTGAGGATGTGTGACAGAGTGTGAGAATGAGAGTGAGGGGTGGGAGAGAGTGTGAGAGTGAGAATGAGAATGGGAGCGAGTGTGAGAGTGCAAGTGCGGATGGGAGAGAAAGTGTGAGAGGAAGAGTGAGAGTGAGGATGGGAGAGAGAGTGTGAGAGTGACGGTGAGGATCGGAGAGAGAGTGTGAGAGTGAGTGTGAGGATGGGAGAGAGAGTGTGAGAGTTAGAGTGAGGATTGGAGAGAGTGTGAGAGCTAGATTGAGAAGGGAGAGAGTGTGAGAGTTAGAGTGCGAATGGGAGAGAGTGTGAGAGTGTGAGAGTGAGAGTGAGAGTGAGGATGGGAGAGAGAGTGAATTAGTGTGAGTGTGGATGGGAGAGAGTGTGAGAGCGAGAGTGTGGAGGGAGAGAGTGTGAGAGTGAGAGTGTGGATGCGAGCGAGTGTGAGAGTGAGACTGAGAATGGGAGAGAGAGTGTGAGAGTTAGAGTGAGGATTGGAGAGAGTGTGAGAGTTAGATTGAGAAGGGAAGAGAGTGTGAGAGTTAGAGTGCGAATGGGAGAGAGTGTGAGAGTGAGGATTGGAGAGAGAGTGTGAGAGTGAGAGTGAGGATGGGAGAGAGAGTGTGCTAGTGAGAGTGAGGATGGGAGAGAGAGTGTGAGAGTTCGAGTGAGAGTGAGGATGGGAGAAAGAGTGTGAGTGTGAGTGAGAGTGAGGATGGGACAGAGAGTGTGAGAGTGAGAGTGTGACTGTGGACGGGAGAGAGAGTGTGAGAGTGACAGTGAGAATGGGAGAGAGTGTGAGAGTGAGAGTGCAGATGCGAGTGAGAGTTAGAGTGGGAGTAAGGATGGGAGAGAGAGTAAGAGAGTGAGAGTGAGGATGGGACTAGTGTGACATGAAAGTGACAATGAGGATGGGAGAGAGTGTGAGAGTGAGAGTGTGGATGGGAGAGAGAGCGTGAGATTGAGAGTGAGGATGGGAGAGAGTGTGAGAGTGAGAGTGCGAATGGGAGAGAGAAAGTGAGAGTGAGAGTGAGGATGGGAGAGAGAGTGTGAGTGTGAGAGTGAGAGTGAGAGTGAGGATGGGAGAGAGAGTGAATTAGTGTGAGTGTGGATGGGAGAGAGTGTGAGAGCGAGAGTGTGGAGGGAGAGAGTGTGAGAGTGAGAGTGTGGATGCGAGCGAGTGTGAGAGTGAGACTGAGAATGGGAGAGAGAGTGTGAGAGTTAGAGTGAGGATTGGAGAGAGTGTGAGAGTTAGATTGAGAAGGGAAGAGAGTGTGAGAGTTAGAGTGCGAATGGGAGAGAGTGTGAGAGTGAGGATTGGAGAGAGAGTGTGAGAGTGAGAGTGAGGATGGGAGAGAGAGTGTGCTAGTGAGAGTGAGGATGGGAGAGAGAGTGTGAGAGTTCGAGTGAGAGTGAGGATGGGAGAAAGAGAGTGAGAGTGAGAGTGAGAGTGAGAGTGAGAGTGAGGATGGGACAGAGAGTGTGAGAGTGAGAGTGTGACTGTGGACGGGAGAGAGAGTGTGAGAGTGACAGTGAGAATGGGAGAGAGTGTGAGAGTGAGAGTGCAGATGGGAGAGAGAGTGAGATTGAGAGTAAGGATGGGAGAGAGAGTATGAGAGTGAGAGTGAGAATGGGACTAGTGTGACATGAGAGTGACAGTGAGGATGGGAGAGAGTGTGAGAGTGAGAGTGCGGATGGGAGAGAGAGAGTGAGATTGAGAGTGAGGATGGGAGAGAGTGTGAGGGTGAGAGTGCGGATGGGAGAGTGAGTGTGAGAGTGAGAGTGAGGATGGGAGAGAGAGTGTGAGAGTGAGATTGAGAAGGGAAGAGAGTGTGAGAGTTAGAGTGCGGATGGGAGAGAATGTGAGAGTGAGGATGGGAGAGAGAATGTGAGACTGACAGCGTGGATGGGAGAGAGAGTGTGAGAGAGAGTTTGAGAGTGAGGATGGGAGAGAGAGTGTGAGAGTTACTTTGAGGATGGGAGAGAGAGTGTGAGAGTGAGAATGAGAGTGAGGATGGGAGAGAGAGTGAATTAGTGTGAGTGTGGATTGGAGAGAGTGTGAGAGCGAGAGTGTGGATGGGAGAGAGAGTGTGAGAGTGAGAGTGTGGATGCGAGCGAGTGTGAGAGTGAGACTGAGAATGGGAGAGAGAGTGTGAGAGTTAGAGTGAGGATTGGAGAGAGTGTGAGAGTTAGATTGAGAAGGGAAGAGAGTGTGAGAGTTAGAGTGCGAATGGGAGAGAGTGTGAGAGTGAGGATTGGAGAGAGAGTGTGAGAGTGAGAGTGAGGATGGGAGAGAGAGTGTGCTAGTGAGAGTGAGGATGGGAGAGAGAGTGTGAGAGTTCGAGTGAGAGTGAGGATGGGAGAAAGAGAGTGAGAGTGAGAGTGAGAGTGAGAGTGAGGATGGGACAGAGAGTGTGAGAGTGAGAGTGTGACTGTGGACGGGAGAGAGAGTGTGAGAGTGACAGTGCGGATGGGAGAGAATGTGAGAGTGAGGATGGGAGAGAGAATGTGAGACTGACAGCGTGGATGGGAGAGAGAGTGTGAGAGAGAGTTTGAGAGTGAGGATGGGAGAGAGAGTGTGAGAGTTACTTTGAGGATGGGAGAGAGAGTGTGAGAGTGAGAGTGAGAGTGAGGATGGGAGAGAGAGTGAATTAGTGTGAGTGTGGATTGGAGAGAGTGTGAGAGCGAGAGTGTGGATGGGAGAGAGAGTGTGAGAGTGAGAGTGTGGATGCGAGCGAGTGTGAGAGTGAGACTGAGAATGGGAGAGAGAGTGTGAGAGTTAGAGTGAGGATTGGAGAGAGTGTGAGAGTTAGATTGAGAAGGGAAGAGAGTGTGAGAGTTAGAGTGCGAATGGGAGAGAGTGTGAGAGTGAGGATTGGAGAGAGAGTGTGAGAGTGAGAGTGAGGATGGGAGAGAGAGTGTGCTAGTGAGAGTGAGGATGGGAGAGAGAGTGTGAGAGTTCGAGTGAGAGTGAGGATGGGAGAAAGAGAGTGAGAGTGAGAGTGAGAGTGAGAGTGAGGATGGGACAGAGAGTGTGAGAGTGAGAGTGTGACTGTGGACGGGAGAGAGAGTGTGAGAGTGAGAGTGAGAATGGGAGAGAGTGTGAGAGTAAGAGTGCAGATGGGAGAGAGAGTGAGATTGAGAGTAAGGATGGGAGAGAGAGTATGAGAGTGAGAGTGAGGATGGGACTAGTGTGACATGAGAGTGACAGTGAGGATGGGAGAGAGTGTGAGAGTGAGAGTGCGGATGGGAGAGAGAGCGTGAGATTGAGAGTGAGGATGGGAGAGAGTGTGAGGGTGAGAGTGCGGATGGGAGAGTGAGTGTGAGAGTGAGAGTGAGGATGGGAGAGAGAGTATGAGAGTGAGAGTGAGAGTGAGGATGTGTGACAGAGTGTGAGAATGAGAGTGAGGGGTGGGAGAGAGTGTGAGAGTGAGAATGAGAATGGGAGCGAGTGTGAGAGTGCAAGTGCGGATGGGAGAGAAAGTGTGAGAGGAAGAGTGAGAGTGAGGATGGGAGAGAGAGTGTGAGAGTGAGTGTGAGGATGGGAGAGAGAGTGTGAGAGTTAGAGTGAGGATTGGAGAGAGTGTGAGAGTTAGATTGAGAAGGGAGAGAGTGTGAGAGTTAGAGTGCGAATGGGAGAGAGTGTGAGAGTGAGGATTGGAGAGAGAGTGTGAGAGTGAGAGTGAGGATGGGAGAGAGAGTGTGCGAGTGAGAGTGAGGATGGGAGAGAGAGTGTGAGAGTTCGAGTGAGAGTGAGGATGGGAGAAAGAGTGTGAGTGTGAGTGAGAGTGAGGATGGGACAGAGAGTGTGAGAGTGAGAGTGTGACTGTGGACGGGAGAGAGAGTGTGAGAGTGACAGTGAGAATGGGAGAGAGTGTGAGAGTGAGAGTGCAGATGCGAGTGAGAGTGAGAGTGGGAGTAAGGATGGGAGAGAGAGTAAGAGAGTGAGAGTGAGGATGGGACTAGTGTGACATGAAAGTGACAATGAGGATGGGAGAGAGTGTGAGAGTGAGAGTGTGGATGGCAGAGAGAGCGTGAGATTGAGAGTGAGGATGGGAGAGAGTGTGAGAGTGAGAGTGCGGATGGGAGAGAGAAAGTGAGAGTGAGAGTGAGGATGGGAGAGAGAGTGTGAGAGTGAGAGTGAGAGTGAGAGTGAGGATGGGAGAGAGAGTGAATTAGTGTGAGTGTGGATGGGAGAGAGTGTGAGAGCGAGAGTGTGGAGGGAGAGAGTGTGAGAGTGAGAGTGTGGATGCGAGCGAGTGTGAGAGTGAGACTGAGAATGGGAGAGAGAGTGTGAGAGTTAGAGTGAGGATTGGAGAGAGTGAGAGAGTTGGATTGAGAAGGGAAGAGAGTGTGAGAGTTAGAGTGCGAATGGGAGAGAGTGTGAGAGTGAGGATTGGAGAGAGAGTGTGAGAGTGAGGATGGGAGAGAGAGTGTGCTAGTGAGAGTGAGGATGGGAGAGAGAGTGTGAGAGTTCGAGTGAGAGTGAGGATGGGAGAAAGAGAGTGAGAGTGAGAGTGAGAGTGAGAGTGAGGATGAGACAGAGAGTGTGAGAGTGAGAGTGTGACTGTGGACGGGAGAGAGAGTGTGAGAGTGACAGTGAGAATGGGAGAGAGTGTGAGAGTGAGAGTGCAGATGGGAGAGAGAGTGAGATTGAGAGTAAGGATGGGAGAGAGAGTATGAGAGTGAGAGTGAGAATGGGACTAGTGTGACATGAGAGTGACAGTGAGGATGGGAGAGAGTGTGAGAGTGAGAGTGCGGATGGGAGAGAGAGAGTGAGATTGAGAGTGAGGATGGGAGAGAGTGTGAGGGTGAGAGTGCGGATGGGAGAGTGAGTGTGAGAGTGAGAGTGAGGATGGGAGAGAGAGTGTGAGAGTGAGAGTGAGAGTGAGGATGGGTGACAGAGTGTGAGAATGAGAGTGAGGGGTGGGAGAGAGAGTGAGAGTGAGAATGAGAATGGGAGCGAGTGTGAGAGTGCAAGTGCGGATGGGAGAGAAAGTGTGAGAGGAAGAGTGAGAGTGAGGATGGGAGAGAGAGTGTGAGAGTGACGGTGAGGATCGGAGAGAGAGTGTGAGAGTGAGTGTGAGGATGGGAGAGAGAGTGTGAGAGTGAGAGTGAGGATGGGAGAGAGTGTGAGATTGACAGTGAGGATGGGAGAGAGTGTGAGTTTGAGAGTGCAGATGGGAGACAGTGTGAGAGTGAGAGTGAGGATGGGAGAGAGAGTGTGAGGGCGAGAGTGAGGATGAGCGAGAGATTGTGAGATTGACAGTGAGAGTGAAAGTGTGGATGGGAGAGAGAGAGTGAGAGTGAGAATGAGAGTGAGGATCTGGAAAGGGAGTGTGAATGTGAGAGTACGGATAGAAGAGAATGTGAGATTGAGAGTGAAAGTGAGGATGGGAGAGAGTGTGTGAGAGTGAGAGTGAGAGTGAGGATGAGAGAGAGAGTGTGAGAGTTAGAGTGAGAGACAGGATGGGAGAGAGAGTGTGCGAGTGTGATTTAGAGTGAGAGTGAGGATAGGAGAGAGAGTGTGTTTGAGTGAGAGTGACAGTGAGGACGGGAGAGAGAGTGTGAGGGTGACATTGAGAATGGGAGAGAGTGTGAGAGTGAGAGTGCAGATGAGAGAGAGAGTGAGAGTGAGAGTGAGGATGGGAGAGAGAGTGTGAGATTGAGAGTGAGGATGGGAGAGAGTGTGAGAGTGAGAGTGCGGATGGGAGAGAGAGTGTGAGAGTGAGAGTGAGGATGGAAGAGAGAGTTTGAGAGTGAGAGTAAGAGTGACGATGGGAGAGAGTGTGTGAAAATGAGAGTGGGGTTGGGAGAGAGTGTGAGAGTGAGAATGAGAATGGGAGCGAGTGTGAGAGTGCAAGTGCGGATGGGAGAGAGAGTGTCGGAGTAAGAGTGAGAGTGCAGATGGGAGAGAGAGTGTGAGAGTGAGTGTGAGGATGGGAGAGAGATTGTGAGAGTGAGAGTGAGGATGAGAGCGAGTGTGAGAGTGGGAGTGCAGATGGGAGAGAGTGTGAGAGTGAGAGTCAGGATGGGAGAGAGAGAGTGAGAGTGAGAGTGAGGATGGGAGAGAGAGTGTGAGATTGACAGTGAGAATGGGAGAGAGTGTGAAAGTGAGAGTGAGGATGGGAGCGAGCGTGTGAGATTAACAGTGAGGATGGGAGAGAGTGTGAGTGTGAGAGTGCAGATGGGAGAGAGTGTGAGAGTGACAGTGAGGATGGGAGAGAGTGTGAGAGTGGGAGTGCAGATGGGAGAGAGTGTTAGAGTGAGAGTGAGGATGGGAGAGAGAGAGTGAGAGTGAGGATGGGAGAGAGAGTGTGAGATTGACAGTGAGGATGGGAGAGAGTGTGAGAGTGAGAGTGAGGATGGGAGAGAGAGTTTGAGAGTGAGAATGAGAAGGGAAGAGAGTGTGAGAGTGAGAGTGCGATTGGGAGAGAGTGTGAGAGTGAGTATGAGTTTGGAAGAGAGTGTGAGAGTTAAAGTGCGGATGGGAGAGAGTGTGAGAGTGAAGATGGGAGAGAGAATGTGAGAGAGAGTTTGAGAGTGAGGATGGGAGAGAGAGTGTGAGAGTGACTTTGAGGATGGGAGAGAGAGTGTGAGAGTGAGAGTGAGAGTGAGGATGGGAGAGAGAGTGAATGAGTGTGAGTGTGGATGGGAGAGAGTGTGAGAGCGAGAGTGTGGATGGGAGAGAGAGTGTGAGAGTGAGAGTGTGGATGCGAGCGAGTGTGAGAGTGAGATTGAGCATGGGAGAGAGACTGTGAGAGTTAGAGTGAGGATTGGAGAGAGTGTGAGAGTTAGATTGAGAAGGGAGAGAGTGTGAGAGTTAGAGTGCGAATGGGAGAGAGTGTGAGAGTGAGGATTGGAGAGAGAGTGTGAGAGTGAGAGTGAGGATGGGAGAGAGAGTGTGCTAGTGAGAGTGAGGATGGGAGAGAGAGTGTGAGAGTTCGAGTGAGAGTGAGGATGGGAGAAAGAGTGTGAGTGTGAGTGAGAGTGAGGATGGGACAGAGAGTGTGAGAGTGAGAGTGTGACTGTGGACGGGAGAGAGAGTGTGAGAGTGACAGTGAGAATGGGAGAGAGAGTGAGAGTGAGAGTGCAGATGCGAGTGAGAGTGAGAGTGGGAGTAAGGATGGGAGAGAGAGTAAGAGAGTGAGAGTGAGGATGGGACTAGTGTGACATGAAAGTGACAATGAGGATGGGAGAGAGTGTGAGAGTGAGAGTGTGGATGGGAGAGAGAGCGTGAGATTGAGAGTGAGGATGGGAGAGAGTGTGAGAGTGAGAGTGCGGATGGGAGAGAGAAAGTGAGGGTGAGAGTGAGGATGGGAGAGAGAGTGTGAGAGTGAGAGTGAGAGTGAGAGTGAGGATGGGAGAGAGAGTGAATTAGTGTGAGTGTGGATGGGAGAGAGTGTGAGAGCGAGAGTGTGGAGGGAGAGAGTGTGAGAGTGAGAGTGTGGATGCGAGCGAGTGTGAGAGTGAGACTGAGAATGGGAGAGAGAGTGTGAGAGTTAGAGTGAGGATTGGAGAGAGTGTGAGAGTTAGATTGAGAAGGGAAGAGAGTGTGAGAGTTAGAGTGCCAATGGGAGAGAGTGTGAGAGTGAGGATTGGAGAGAGAGTGTGAGAGTGAGAGTGAGGATGGGAGAGAGAGTGTGCTAGTGAGAGTGAGGATGGGAGAGAGAGTGTGAGAGTTCGAGTGAGAGTGAGGATGGGAGAAAGAGAGTGAGAGTGAGAGTGAGAGTGAGGATGGGACAGAGAGTGTGAGAGTGAGAGTGTGACTGTGGACGGGAGAGAGAGTGTGAGAGTGACAGTGAGAATGGGAGAGAGTGTGAGAGTGAGAGTGCAGATGGGAGAGAGAGTGAGATTGAGAGTAAGGATGGGAGAGAGAGTATGAGAGTGAGAGTGAGAATGGGACTAGTGTGACATGAGAGTGACAGTGAGGATGGGAGAGAGTGTGAGAGTGAGAGTGCGGATGGGAGAGAGAGAGTGAGATTGAGAGTGAGGATGGGAGAGAGTGTGAGGGTGAGAGTGCGGATGGGAGAGTGAGTGTGAGAGTGAGAGTGAGGATGGGAGAGAGAGTGTGAGAGTGAGAGTGAGAGTGAGGATGGGTGACAGAGTGTGAGAATGAGAGTGAGGGGTGGGAGAGAGAGTGAGAGTGAGAATGAGAATGGGAGCGAGTGTGAGAGTGCAAGTGCGGATGAGAGAGAAAGTGTGAGAGGAAGAGTGAGAGTGAGGATGGGAGAGAGAGTGTGAGAGTGACGGTGAGGATCGGAGAGAGAGTGTGAGAGTGAGTGTGAGGATGGGAGAGAGAGTGTGAGAGTGAGAGTGAGGATGGGAGAGAGTGTGAGATTGACAGTGAGGATGGGAGAGAGTGTGAGTTTGAGAGTGCAGATGGGAGACAGTGTGAGAGTGAGAGTGAGGATGGGAGAGAGAGTGTGAGGGCGAGAGTGAGGATGAGCGAGAGATTGTGAGATTGACAGTGAGAGTGAAAGTGTGGATGGGAGAGAGAGAGTGAGAGTGAGAATGAGAGTGAGGATCTGGAAAGGGAGTGTGAATGTGAGAGTACGGATAGAAGAGAATGTGAGATTGAGAGTGAAAGTGAGGATGGGAGAGAGTGTGTGAGAGTGAGAGTGAGAGTGAGGATGAGAGAGAGAGTGTGAGAGTTAGAGTGAGAGACAGGATGGGAGAGAGAGTGTGCGAGTGAGATTTAGAGTGAGAGTGAGGATAGGAGAGAGAGTGTGTTTGAGTGAGAGTGACAGTGAGGACGGGAGAGAGAGTGTGAGGGTGACATTGAGAATGGGAGAGAGTGTGAGAGTGAGAGTGCAGATGAGAGAGAGAGTGAGAGTGAGAGTGAGGATGGGAGAGAGAGTGTGAGATTGAGAGTGAGGATGGGAGAGAGTGTGAGAGTGAGAGTGCGGATGGGAGAGAGAGTGTGAGAGTGAGAGTGAGGATGGAAGAGAGAGTTTGAGAGTGAGAGTAAGAGTGACGATGGGAGAGAGTGTGTGAAAATGAGAGTGGGGTTGGGAGAGAGTGTGAGAGTGAGAATGAGAATGGGAGCGAGTGTGAGAGTGCAAGTGCGGATGGGAGAGAGAGTGTCGGAGTAAGAGTGAGAGTGCAGATGGGAGAGAGAGTGTGAGAGTGAGTGTGAGGATGGGAGAGAGATTGTGAGAGTGAGAGTGAGGATGAGAGCGAGTGTGAGAGTGGGAGTGCAGATGGGAGAGAGTGTGAGAGTGAGAGTGAGGATGGGAGAGAGAGAGTGAGAGTGAGAGTGAGAGTGAGGATGGGAGAGAGAGTGTGAGATTGACAGTGAGAATGGGAGAGAGTGTGAAAGTGAGAGTGAGGATGGGAGCGAGCGTGTGAGATTAACAGTGAGGATGGGAGAGAGTGTGAGAGTGAGAGTGCAGATGGGAGAGAGTGTGAGAGTGACAGTGAGGATGGGAGAGAGTGTGAGAGTGGGAGTGCAGATGGGAGAGAGTGTTAGAGTGAGAGTGAGGATGGGAGAGAGAGAGTGAGAGTGAGGATGGGAGAGAGAGTGTGAGATTGACAGTGAGGATGGGAGAGAGTGTGAGAGTGAGAGTGAGGATGGGAGAGAGAGTTTGAGAGTGAGAATGAGAAGGGAAGAGAGTGTGAGAGTGAGAGTGCGATTGGGAGAGAGTGTGAGAGTGAGTATGAGTTTGGAAGAGAGTGTGAGAGTTAAAGTGCGGATGGGAGAGAGTGTGAGAGTGAGGATGGGAGGGAGAATGTGAGAGAGAGTTTGAGAGTGAGGATGGGAGAGAGAGTGTGAGAGTGACTTTGAGGATGGGAGAGAGAGTGTGAGAGTGAGAGTGAGAGTGAGAGTGAGGATGGGAGAGAGAGTGAATGAGTGTGAGTGTGGATGGGAGAGAGTGTGAGAGCGAGAGTGTGGATGGGAGAGAGAGTGTGAGAGTGAGAGTGTGGATGCGAGCGAGTGTGAGAGTGAGATTGAGCATGGGAGAGAGACTGTGAGAGTTAGAGTGAGGATTGGAGAGAGTGTGAGAGTTAGATTGAGAAGGGAGAGAGTGTGAGAGTTAGAGTGCGAATGGGAGAGAGTGTGAGAGTGAGGATTGGAGAGAGAGTGTGAGAGTGAGATTGAGGATGGGAGAGAGAGTGTGCTAGTGAGAGTGAGGATGGGAGAGAGAGTGTGAGAGTTCGAGTGAGAGTGAGGATGGGAGAAAGAGTGTGAGAGTGTGAGTGAGAGTGAGGATGGGACAGAGAGTGTGAGAGTGAGAGTGTGACTGTGGACGGGAGAGAGAGTGTGAGAGTGACAGTGAGAATGGGAGAGAGTGTGAGAGTGAGAGTGCAGATGCGAGTGAGAGTGAGAGTGGGAGTAAGGATGGGAGAGAGAGTAAGAGAGTGAGAGTGAGGATGGGACTAGAGTGACATGAAAGTGACAATGAGGATGGGAGAGAGTGTGAGAGTGAGAGTGTGGATGGGAGAGAGAGCGTGAGATTGAGAGTGAGGATGGGAGAGAGTGTGAGAGTGAGAGTGCGGATGAGAGAGAGAAAGTGAGAGTGAGAGTGAGGATGGGAGAGAGAGTGTGAGAGTGAGAGTGAGAGTGAGAGTGAGGATGGGAGAGAGAGTGTGAGAATGAGAGTGAGGGGTGGGAGTGAGTGAGAGAGTGAGAATGAGAATGGGAGCGAGAGTGTGAGAGTGAGAGTGAGGATGGGAGAAAGAGTGTGAGAGTGTGAGTGAGAGTGAGGATGGGACAGAGAGTGTGAGAGTGAGAGTGCGGATGGGAGAGAGAAAGTGAGAGTGAGTGTGAGGATGGGAGAGAGAGTGTGAGAGTGAGAGTGAGGATGGGAGAGAGTGTGAGATTGACAGTGAGGATGGGAGAGAGTGTGAGTGTGAGAGTGCAGATGGGAGAGAGTGTGAGAGTGAGAGTGAGGATGGGAGAGAGAGTGTGAGGGCGAGAGTGAGGATGAGCGAGAGAGTGTGAGATTGACAGTGAGAGTGAAAGTGTGGATGGGACAGCGAGAGTGAGAGTGAGATTGAGAATGAGAGTGAGGATCTGGAAAGGGAGTGTGAATGTGAAAGTACGGATAGAAGAGAGTGTGAGAGTGAGAGTGAAAGTGAGGATGGGAGAGAGTGTGTGAGAGTGAGAGTGAGAGTGAGAATGAGAGAGAGAGTGTGAGAGTTAGAGTGAGAGACAGGATGGGAGAGAGAGTGTGCGAGTGAGATTTAGAGTGAGAGTAAGGATAGGAGAGAGAGTGTGTTTGAGTGAGAGTGAGGACGGGAGAGAGAGTGTGCGGGTGACATTGAGAATGGGAGAGAGTGTGAGAGTGAGAGTGCAGATGAGAGAGAGAGTGAGAGTGAGGATGGGAGAGAGAGTGTGAGATTGAGAGTGAGAATGGGAGAGAGTGTGAGAGTGAGAGTGCGGATGGGAGAGAGAGTGTGAGAGTGAGAGTGAGGATGGAAGAGAGAGTTTCAGAGTGAGAGTAAGAGTGACGATGGGAGAGAGTGTGTGAAAATGAGAGTGGGGTTGGGAGAGAGTGTGAGAGTGAGAATGAGAATGGGAGCGAGTGTGAGAGTGCAAGTGCGGATGGGAGAGAGAGTGTCGGAGTAAGAGTGAGAGTGCAGATGGGAGAGAGAGTGTGAGAGTGAGTGTGAGTATGAGAGAGAGATTGTGAGAGTGAGAGTGAGGATGAGAGCGAGTGTGAGAGTGGGAGTGCAGATGGGAGAGAGTGTGAGAGTGAGAGTGAGGATGGGAGAGAGAGAGTGAGAGTGAGAGTGAGAGTGAGGATGGAAGAGAGAGTGTGAGATTGACAGTGAGAATGGGAGAGAGTGTGGAAGTGAGAGTGAGGATTGGTGCGAGCGTGTGAGATTGACAGTGAGGATGGGAGAGAGTGTGAGTGTGAGAGTGCAGATGGGAGAGAGTGTGAGAGTGAGAATGGGAGAGAGAGTGTGAGAGTGAGAGTGAGGATGGGGGAGAGAGTGTGAGAGTGAGGATGGGAGAGAGAGTATGAGAGTGAGAGTGAGGATGGGAGAGCGTGTGTGAGAGTGACAGTGATGATGGGAGAGAGAGTGTGAGAGTGAGAATGGGAGAGAGAGTGTGGGAGTGAGGATGGGAGAGAGAGTGTGAGAGTGATAGTGAGAATGGGAGAGTGTGTGAGATTGAGAGTGAGAATGGGAGTGAGTGTGGGAGTGAGAATGGGAGAGAGAGTGTGAGAGTGAGAGTGAGGATGGGAGAGAGTGTGGGATTAAGGATGGGAGAGAGTGTGTGAGAGTGAGAGTGAGGATGGGAGAGAGTGTGTGAGAGTGAGAGTGAGGATGGGAGAGCGTGTGTGAGAGTGACAGTGAGGATGGGAGAGAGAGTGTGGGAGTGAGGATGGGAGAGGCAGTGTGAGAGTGAGAGTGAGAATGGGAGAGAGTGTGTGCGATTGAGAGTGAGAATGGGAGTGAGTGTGGGAGTGAGAATGGGAGAGAGAGTGTGAGAGAGAGAGTCAGGATGGGAGAGAGTGTGGGAGTAAGGATGGGAGAGAGAGTGTAAGAGTGAGAGTGAGGATGGGAGAGAGTGAGTGAGAGTTAGAGTGAGAATGGGAGTGAGTGTGGTAGTGAGGATAGGAGAGAGAGTGTGAGAGTAAGAGTGAGGATGGTAGAGAGAGTGTGAGCGTGAGAGTGATGATCGGAGAGAGGTTGTGAGGGTGAGAGTGAGAATGGGATAGAGTATGAGAGTGTGAGTGCGGATGGTTGAGAGAGTGTGAGAGTGAGGATGGGAGAGAGAGTGTGAGAGTGAGAGTGAGAGAGAGAATGGGAGAGAGAGTGTGAGAATGAGAGTGAGGGGTGTGAGAGAGTGTGAGAGTGAGAATGAGAATGGGAGCGAGTGTGAGAGTGCAAGTGCAGATGGGAGGGAGAGTGTGAGAGTAAAAGTGAGAGTGAGGATGGGAGAGAGAGTGTGAGAGTGAGTGTGAGGATGGGAGAGAGAGTGTGAGAGTGAGGGTGAGGAGGAGAGCGAGTGTGAGAGTTAGAGTTAGAATGGGAGAGAAAGTGTGAGAGTGTGAGTGTGGATGGGAGAGAGTGTGAGAGTGAGAATGAGAATGGGAGTGACTGTGGGAGTGAGGATGGGAGAGAGTGTGTGAGAGTGAGAGTGAGAATGGGAGTGACTGTGGGAGTGAGGATGGGAGAGAGAGTGTGAGAGTGAGAGTGCAGATGGGAGAGAGAGTGTGAGATTGAGAGTGAGGATAGGAGAGAGTGTGGGAGTGAGGATGGGGGAGAGAGTGTGAGAGTGAGGATGGGAGAGAGAGTGTGAGAGTGAGAGTGAGGATGGGAGAGCATGTGTGAGAGTGACAGTGATGATGGGAGAGAGAGTGTGAGAGTGAGAATGGGAGAGAGTATGGGAGTGAGGATGGGAGAGAGAGTGTGGGAGTGAGGATGGGAGCGAGAGTGTGAGAGTGTGAGTGATAATGGGAGAGAGTGTGTGAGATTGAGAGTGAGAATGGGAGTGAGTGTGGGAGTGAGAATGGGAGAGAGAGTGTGAGAGTGAGAGTGAGGATGGGCGAGAGTGTGGGATTAAGGATGGGAGAGAGAGTGTGAGAGTGAGAGTGAGGATGGGAGAGAGTGAGTGAGAGTTCGAGTGAGAATGGGAGTGAGTGTGGGAGTGAAGATGGGAGAGAGAGTGTGAGAGTAAGAGTGAAGATGGTAGAGAGAGTGTGAGCGTGAGAGTGAGGATGGGAGAGAGGTTGTGAGGGTGAGAGTGAGAATGGGTGAGAGTGTGAGAGTGAGAGTGCGGATGGGAGAGAGAGTGTGAGAGTGAGGATGGGAGAGAGAGTGTGAGAGTGAGAGTGAGAATGGGAGCGAGTGCGAGAGTGCAAGTGCGGATGGGAGAGAGAGTGTGTGAGTGAGAGTGAGGATGGGAGAGAGTGTGTGAGGTGAAGAGTAAGAATGGGAGAGAGAGTGAGAGTGAGAGTGAGGATGGGAGAGAGTGTGAGATTGAGCGTGAGGATGGGAGAGAGTGTGAGAGTGAGAGTGCGGAAGGGAGAGAGAGTGTGAGAATGAGAGTGAGGATGGAAGAGAGAGTTTGAGAGTGAGAGTGAGAGTGACGATGGGAGAGAGAGTGTGAGAATGAGAGTGGGGTTGGGAGACAATGTGAGAGTGAGAATGAGAATGGGAGCGAGTGTGAGAGTGCAAGTGCGGATGGGAGAGAGAGTGTGAGAGTAAGAGTGAGAGTGAGGATGGGAGAGAGAGTGTGAGAGTGACGGTGAGGATGGGAGAGAGAGTGTGAGAGTGAGTGTGAGGATGGAGAGAGATTGTGAGAGTGAGAGTGAGGATGAGAGCGAGTGTGAGAGTGAGAATGGGAGAGAGAGTGTGAGAGTGAGAGTGAGGATGAGAGCGAGTGTGAGAGTGAGAATGGGAGAGAGAGAGTGAGAGTGAGGATGGGAGAGAGTGTGAGAGTGAGAGTGAGAATGGGAGAGAGTTTGTGAGATTGACAGTGAGGATGGGAGAGAGTGTGAGAGAGAGGGTGCAGATGGGAGAGAGAGTGAGTGTGAGAGTGAGGATGGGAGAGAGAGTGTGAGAGTGAGAGTGAGGATGGGAGAGAGTGTGACATGAGAGTGACAGTGAGGATGGGAGAGAGAGTGTGAGAGTAAGAGTGAGAGTGAAAATGGGAGAGAGTGTGAGAGTGAGAGTGCGGATGGGAGAGAGAGCGTGAGATTGAGAGTGAGGATGGGAGAGAGTGTGAGAGTGAGAGTGCGGATGGGAGAGAGAGTGTGAGAGTGAGAGTGAGGATGGGAGAGACAGTGTGAGAATGAGAGTGAGGGGTGGGAGAGAGTGTGAGAGTGAGAATGAGAATGGGAGCGAGTGTGAGAGTGCAAGGGCGGATGGGAGAGAAAGTGTGAGAGTAAGAGTGAGAGTGAGGATGGGAGAGAGAGTGTGAGAGTGACGGTGAGGATCGGAGAGAGAGTGTGAGAGTGAGTGTGAGGATGGGAGAGAGAGTATGAGAGTGAGAGTGAGGATGAGAGCGAGTGTGAGAGTGAGAGTGAGAATGGGAGAGAGAATGTGAGAGTGGGAGTGTGTATGGGAGAGAATGTGAGAGTGAGAGTGAGGATGGTAGAGAGTGTGTGAGAGTGAGAATGAGAAGAGAAGAGAGTGAGAGAGTGAGAGTGCGATTGGGAGAGAGTGTGAGAGTGAGGATTAGAAGGGAAGAAAGTGTGTGAGTGAAAGTGAGAGTGAGGATGGGAGAGAGTGTGAGAGTGAGATTGAGAAGGGAAGAGAGTGTGAGAGTTAGAGTGCGGATGGGAGAGAATGTGAGAGTGAGGATGGGAGAGAGAATGTGAGACTGACAGTGTGGATGGGAGAGAGAGTGTGAGAGAGAGTTTGAGAGTGAGGATGGGAGAGAGAGTGTGAGAGTTACTTTGAGGATGGGAGAGAGAGTGTGAGAGTGAGAGTGAGAGTGAGGATGGGAGAGAGAGTGAATGAGTGTGAGTGTGGATGGGAGATAGTGTGAGAGCGAGAGTGTGGATGGGAGAGAGAGTGTGAGAGTGAGAGTGTGGATGCGAGCGAGTGTGAGAGTGAGATTGAGAATGGGAGAGAGAGTGTGAGAGTTAGAGTGAGGATTGGAGAGAGTGTGAGAGTTAGATTGAGAAGGGAAGAGAGTGTGAGAGTTAGAGTGCGAATGGGAGAGAGTGTGAGAGTGAGGATTGGAGAGAGAGTGTGAGAGTGAGAGTGAGGATGGGAGAGAGAGTGTGCTAGTGAGAGTGAGGATGGGAGAGAGAGTGTGAGAGTTCGAGTGAGAGTGAGGATGGGAGAAAGAGTGTGAGAGTGAGAGTGAGAGTGAGAGTGAGGATGGGACAGAGAGTGTGAGAGTGAGAGTGTGACTGTGGACGGGAGAGAGAGTGTGAGAGTGACAGTGAGAATGGGAGAGAGTGTGAGAGTGAGAGTGCAGATGGGAGAGAGAGTGAGATTGAGAATAAGGATGGGAGAGAGAGTATGAGAGTGAGAGTGAGGATGGGACTAGTGTGACATGAGAGTGACAGTGAGGATGGGAGAGAGTGTGAGAGTGAGAGTGCGGATGGGAGAGAGAGCGTGAGATTGAGAGTGAGGATGGGCGAGAGTGTGAGGGTGAGAGTGCGGATGGGAGAGTGAGTGTGAGAGTGAGAGTGAGGATGGGAGAGAGAGTGTGAGAGTGAGAGTGAGAGTGAGGATGGGTGACATAGTGTGAGAATGAGAGTGAGGGGTGGGAGAGAGTGTGAGAGTGAGAATGAGAATGGGAGCGAGTGTGAGAGTGCAAGTGCGGATGGGAGAGAGAGTGTGAGAGTTCGAGTGAGAGTGAGGATGGGGGAAAGAGTGTGAGAGTGTGAGTGAGAGTGAGGATGGGAGAGAGAGTGTGAGAGTGACGGTGAGGATCGGAGAGAGAGTGTGAGAGTGAGTGTAAGGATGGGAGAGAGAGTGTGAGAGTGAGAGTGAGAGTGAGGATGGGAGAGAGTGTGAGATTGACAGTGAGGATGGGAGAGAGTGTGAGTGTGAGAGTGCAGACGGGAGAGAGTGTGAGAGTGAGAGTGAGGATGGGAGAGAGAGTGTGAGGGCGAGAGTGAGGATGAGCGAGAGAGTGTGAGATTGACAGTGAGAGTGAAATTGTGGATGGGAGAGAGAGAGTGAGAGTGAGAATGAGAGTGAGGATCTGGAAAGGGAGTGTGAATGTGAGAGTACGGATAGAAGAGAGTGTGAGAGTGAGAGTGAGAGTGAGGATGGGAGAGAGTGTGTGAGAGTGAGAGTGAGAGTGAGGACGGGAGAGAGAGTGTGAGGGTGACATTGAGAATGGGAGAGAGTGTGAGAGTGAGAGTGCAGATGAGAGAGAGAGTGAGAGTGAGAGTGAGGATGGGAGAGAGAGTGTGAGATTGAGAGTGAGGATGGGAGAGAGAGTTTGACAGTGAGAGTAAGAGTGACGATGGGAGAGAGTGTGTGAAAATGAGAGTGGAGTTGGGAGAGAGTGTGAGAGTGAGAATGAGAATGGGAGCGTGTATGAGAGTGCAAGTGCGGATGGGAGAGAGAGTGTCGGAGTAAGAGTGAGAGTGCAGATGGGAGAGAGAGTGTGAGAGTGAGTGTGAGGATGGGAGAGAGATTGTGAGAGTGAGAGTGAGGATGACAGAGAGTGTGAGAGTGGGAGTGCAGATGGGAGAGAGTGTGAGAGTGAGAGTGAAGATGGGAGAGAGAGAATGAGAGTGAGAGTGAGAGTGAGGATGGGAGCGAGCGTGTGAGATTAACAGTGAGGATGGGAGAGAGTGTGAGTGTGAGAGTGCAGATGGGAGAGCGTGTGAGAGTGACAGTGAGGATGGGAGAGAGTGTGAGAGTGGGAGTGCAGATGGGAGAGAGTGTTAGAGTGAGAGTGAGGATGGGAGAGAGAGAGTGAGAGTGAGGATGGGAGAGAGAGTGTGAGATTGACAGTGAGGATGGGAGAGAGTGTGAGAGTGAGAGTGAGAATGGGAGAGAGAGTTTGAGAGTGAGAATGAGAAGGGAAGAGAGTGTGAGAGTGAGAGTGCGATTGGGAGAGAGTGTGAGAGTTAAAGTGCGGATGGGAGAGAGATTGTGAGAGTGAGGATGGGAGAGAGAATGTGAGAGAGAGTTTGAGAGTGAGGATGGGAGAGAGAGTGTCAGAGTGACTTTGAGGATGGGAGAGAGAGTGTGAGAGTGAGAGTGAGAGTGAGGATGGGAGAGAGAGTGAATGAGTGTGAGTGTGGATGGGAGAGAGTGTGAGAGCGAGAGTGTGGTTGGGAGAGAGAGTGTGAGAGTGAGAGTGTGGATGCGAGCGAGTGTGAGAGTGAGATTGAGCATGGGAGAGAGAGTGTGAGAGTTAGAGTGAGGATTGGAGAGAGTGTGAGAGTTAGATTCAGATGGGAGAGAGTGTGAGAGTTAGAGTGCGAATGGGAGAGAGTGTGAGAGTGAGGATTGGAGAGAGAGTGTGAGAGTGAGAGTGAGGATGGGAGAGAGTGTGTGCTAGTGAGAGTGAGGATGGGAGAGAGTGTGAGAGTTCGAGTGAGAGTGAGGATGGGAGAAAGAGTGTGAGAGTGTGAGTGAGAGTGAGGATGGGACAGAGAGTGTGAGAGTGAGAGTGTGACTGTGGACTGGAGAGAGAGTGTGAGAGTGACAGTGAGAATGGGAGAGAGTGTGAGAGTGAGAGTGCAGATGCGAGTGAGAGTGAGAGTGGGAGTAAGGATGGGAGAGAGAGTAAGAGAGTGAGAGTGAGGATGGGACTAGTGTGGCATGAAAGTGACAATGAGGATGGGAGAGAGTGTGAGAGTGAGAGTGTGGATGGGAGAGAGAGCGTGAGATTGAGAGTGAGGATGGGAGAGAGTGTGAGAGTGAGAGTGCGGATGGGAGAGAGAAAGTGAGAGTGAGAGTGACGATGGGAGAGAGAGTGTGAGAGTGAGAGTGAGAGTGAGGATGGGAGAGAGAGTGTGAGAATGAGAGTGAGGGGTGGGAGTGAGTGAGAGAGTGAGAATGAGAATGGAGCGAGAGTGTGAGAGTGAGAGTGAGGATGGGAGAAAGAGTGTGAGAGTGTGAGTGAGAGTGAGGATGGGACAGAGAGTGTGAGAGTGAGAGTGCGGATGGGAGAGAGAATGTGAGAGTGAGTGTGAGGATGGGAGAGAGAGTGTGAGAGTGAGAGTGAGGATGGGAGAGAGTGTGAGATTGACAGTGAGGATGGGAGAGAGTGTGAGTGTGAGAGTGCAGATGGGAGAGAGTGTGAGAGTGAGAGTGAGGATGGGAGAGAGAGTGTGAGGGCGAGAGTCAGGATGAGCGAGAGAGTGTGAGATTGACAGTGAAAGTGAAAGAGTGGATGGGAGAGAGAGAGTGAGAGTGAGAGTGAGAATGAGAGTGAGGATCTGGAAAGGGAGTGTGAATGTGAGAGTACGGATACACGAGAGTGTGAGAGTGAGAGTGAAAGTGAGGATGGGAGAGAGTGTGTGAGAGTGAGAGTGAGAGTGAGCATGAGAGAGAGAGTGTGAGAGTTAGAGTGAGAGACAGGATGGGAGAGAGAGTGTGCGAGTGAGATTTAGAGTGAGAGTAAGGTTAGTAGAGAGAGTGTGTTTGAGTGAGAGTGAGGATGGGAGAGAGAGTGTGAGGGTGACATTGAGAATGGGAGAGAGTATGAGAGTGAGAGTGCAGATGAGAGAGAGAGTGAGAGTGAGAGTGAGGATGGGAGAGAGAGTGTGAGATTGAGAGTGAGGATGGGAGAGAGTGTGAGAGTGAGAGTGCGGATGGGAGAGAGAGTGTGAGAGTGAGAGTGAGGATGGAAGAGAGAGTTTGAGAGTGAGAGTAAGAGTGACGATGGGAGAGAGTGTGTGAAAATGAGAGTGGGGTTGGGAGAGAGTGTGAGAGTGAGAATGAGAATGGGAGCGAGTGTGAGAGTGCAAGTGCGGATGGGAGAGAGAGTGTCGGAGTAAGAGTGAGTGTGCAGATGGGAGAGAGAGTGTGAGAGTGAGTGTGAGGATGGGAGAGAGATTGTGAGAGTGAGAGTGAGGATGAGAGCGAGTGTGAGAGTGGGAGTGCAGATGGGAGAGAGTGTGAGAGTGAGAGTGAGGATGGGAGAGTGAGAGTGAGAGTGAGAGTGAGAGTGAGGATGGGAGAGAGAGTGTGAGATTGACAGTGAGAATGGGAGAGAGTGTGGAAGTGAGAGTGAGGATGGGAGCGAGCGTGTGAGATTGACAGTGAGGATGGGAGAGAGTGTGAGTGTGAGAGTGCAGATGGGAGAGAGTGTGAGAGTGAGAATGGGGGAGAGTGTGTGAGAGTGAGGATGGGAGAGAGAGTATGAGAGTGAGACTGAGGATGGGAGAGCGTGTGTGAGAGTGACAGTGATGATGGGAGAGAGAGCGTGACAGTGAGAATGGGAGTTAGTGTGGGAGTGAGGATGGGAGAGAGAGTGTGAGAGTGAGAGTGAGAATGGGAGAGTGTGTGTGAGATTGAGAGTGAGAATGGGAGTGAGTGTGGGAGTGAGAATGGGAGAGAGAGTGTAAGAGTGAGAGTGAGAATGGGAGAGAGTCTGTGAGATTGAGAGTGAGAATGGGAGTGAGTGTGGGAGTGAGAATGGGAGAGAGAGTGTGAGAGTGAGAGTGAGGATGGGAGAGAGTGTGTGAGAGTGAGAGTGAGGATGGGAGAGCGTGTGTGAGAGTGACAGTGAGGATGGGAGAGAGAGTATGGGAGTGAGGATGGGAGAGAGAGTGTGAGAGTGAGAGTGAGAATGGGAGAGAGTGTGTGAGATTGAGAGTGAGAATGGGAGTGAGTGTGGGAGTGAGAATGGGAGGGAGAGTGTGAGAGTGAGAGTCAGGATGGGAGAGAGTGTGGGAGTTAGGATGGGAGAGAGAGTGTAAGAGTGAGAGTGAGGATGGGAGAAAGAGTGTGAGAGTGTGAGTGAGAGTGAGGATGGGACAGAGAGTGTGAGAGTGAGAGTGTGACTGTGGACGGGAGAGAGAGTGTGAGAGTGGCAGTGAGAATGGGAGAGAGTGTGAGAGTGAGAGTGCAGATGCGAGTGAGAGTGAGAGTGGGAGTAAGGAAGGGAGAGAGAGTTAGAGAGTGAGAGTGAGGATGGGACTAGTGTGACATGAAAGTGACAATGAGGATGGGAGAGAGTGTGAGAGTGAGAGTGTGGATGGGAGAGAGAGCGTGAGATTGAGAGTGAGGATGGGAGAGAGTGTGAGAGTGAGAGTGCGGATGGGAGAGAGAAAGTGAGAGTGAGAGTGAGGATGGGAGAGAGAGTGTGAGAATGAGAGTGAGGGGTGGGAGTGAGTGAGAGAGTGAGAATGAGAATGGGAGCGAGAGTGTGAGAGTGAGAATGAGAATGGGAGCGAGTGTGAGAGTGCAAGTGCGGATGGGAGAGAGAGTGTCGGAGTAAGAGTGAGAGTGCAGATGGGAGAGAGAGTGTGAGAGTGAGTGTGAGGATGAGAGCGAGTGTGAGAGTGGGAGTGCAGATGGGAGAGAGTGTGAGAGTGAGAGTGAGGATGGGAGAGTGAGAGTGAGAGTGAGAGTGAGAGTGAGGATGGGAGAGAGAGTGTGAGATTGACAGTGAGAATGGGAGAGAGTGTGGAAGTGAGAGTGAGGATGGGAGCGAGCGTGTGAGATTGACAGTGAGGATGGGAGAGAGTGTGAGTGTGAGAGTGCAGATGGGAGAGAGTGTGAGAGTGAGAATGGGAGAGAGAGTGTGAGAGTGAGAGTGAGGATGGGGGAGAGAGTGTGAGAGTGAGGATGGGAGAGAGAGTATAAGAGTGAGAGTGAGGATGGGAGAGCGTGTGTGAGAGTGACAGAGATGATGGGAGAGAGAGTGTGAGAGTGAGAATGGGAGTGAGTGTGGGAGTGAGGATGGGAGAGAGAGTGTGAGAGTGAGAGTGAGAATGGGAGAGAGTCTGTGAGATTGAGAGTGAGAATGGGAGTGAGTGTGGGAGTGAGAATGGGAGAGAGAGTGTGAGAGTGAGAGTGAGAATGGGAGAGAGTCTGTGAGATTGAGAGTGAGAATGGGAGTGAGTGTGGGAGTGAGAATGCGAGAGAGAGTGTGAGAGTGAGAGTGAGGATGGGAGAGAGTGTGGGATTAAGGATGGGAGAGCGTGTGTGAGAGTGAGACTGAGGATGGGAGAGAGTGTGTGAGAGTGAGAGTGAGGATAGGAGAGCGTGTGTGAGAGTGACAGTGAGGATGGGAGAGAGAGTGTGGGAGTGAGGATGGGAGAGAGAGTGTGAGAGTGAGAGTGAGAATGGGAGAGAGTGTGTGAGATTGAGAGTGAGAATGGGAGTGAGTGTGGGAGTGAGAATGGGAGAGAGAGTGTGAGAGTGAGAGTCAGGATGGGAGAGAGTGTGGGAGTAAGGATGGGAGAGAGAGTGTAAGAGTGAGAGTGAGGATGGGAGAGAGTGAGTGAGAGTTAGAGTGAGTATGGTAGAGAGAGTGTGAGCGTGAGAGTGATGATTGGAGAGAGGTTGTGAGGGTGAGAGTGAGAATGGGAGAGAGTATGAGAGTGAGAGTGCGGATGGTTGAGAGAGTGTGAGAGTGAGGATGGGAGAGAGAGCGTGTGAGAGTGAGAGTGAGAGTGAGGATGGGAGAGAGAGTGTGAGAATGAGAGTGAGGGGTGGGAGAGAGTGTGAGAGTGAGAATGAGAATGGGAGCGAGTGTGAGAGTGCAAGTGCAGATGGGAGGGAGAGTGTGAGAGTAAAAGTGAGAGTGAGGATGGGAGAGAGAGTGTGAGAGTGAGTGTGAGGATGGGAGAGAGAGTGTGAGAGTGAGGGTGAGGAGGAGAGCGAGTGTGAGAGTGAGAGTTAGAATGGGAGAGAAAGTGTGAGAGTGTGAGTGTGGATGGGAGAGAGTGTGAGAGTGAGAATGAGAATGGGAGTGACTGTGAGAGTGAGGATGGGAGAGAGAGTGTGAGAGTGAGAGTGCAGATGGGAGAGAGAGTGTGAGATTGAGAGTGAGGATAGGAAAGAGTGTGGGAGTGAGGATGGGGGAGAGAGTGTGAGAGTGAGGATGGGAGAGAGAGTGTGAGAGTGAGAGTGAGGATGGGAGAGCAGGTGTGAGAGTGACAGTGATGATGGGAGAGAGAGTGTGAGAGTGAGATTGGGAGAGAGTATGGGAGTGACGATGGGAGAGAGAGTGTGGGAGTGAGGATGGGAGAGAGAGTGTGAGAGTGAGAGTGAGAATGGGAGAGAGTGTGTGAGATTGAGAGTGAGAATGGGAGTGAGTGTGGGAGTGAGAATGGGAGAGAGAGTGTGAGAGTGAGAGTGAGAGTGAGGATGGGAGAGAGAGTGTGAGAATGAGAGTGAGGGGTGGGAGAGAGTGTGAGAGTGAGACTGAGAATGGGAGCGAGTGCGTGAGTGCAAGTGCGGATGGGAGAGAGAGTGTGAGAGTGAGAGTGAGGATGGGAGAAAGAGTGTGTGAGGGGTAGAGTAAGAATGGGAGAGAGAGTGAGAGTGAGAGTGAGGATGGGAGAGAGTGTGAGATTGAGCGTGAGGATGGGAGAGAGTGTGAGAGTGAGAGTGCGGAAGGGAGAGAGAGTGTGAGAATGAGAGTGAGGATGGAAGAGAGAGTTTGAGAGTGAGAGTGAGAGTGACGATGGGAGAGAGAGTGTGAGAATGAGACTGGGGTTGGGAGAGAGTGTGAGAGTGAGAATGAGAATGGGAGCGAGTGTGAGAGTGCAAGTGCGGATGGGAGAGAGAGTGTGAGAGTAAGAGTGAGAGTGAGGATGGGAGAGAGAGTGTGAGAGTGAGTGTGAGGATGGAGAGAGATTGTGAGAGTGAGAGTGAGGATGAGAGCGAGTGTGAGAGTGAGAATGGGAGAGAGAGTGTGAGAGTGAGAGTGAGGATGAGAGCGAGTGTGAGAGTGAGAGTGAGAATGGGAGAGAGAGTGTGAGAGTGAGAGTGAGGATGAGGGAGAGAGTGTGAGAGTGAGGATGGGAGAGAGTGTGTGAGAGTGAGAGTGAGGATGGGAGAGCGTGTGTGAGAGTGACAGTGAGGATGGGAGAGAGAGTGTGGGAGTAAGGATGGGTGAGAGAGTGTGAGAGTGAGAGTGAGAATGGGTGAGAGTGTGTGAGATTGAGAGTGAGAATGGGAGTGAGTGTAGGAGTGAGAATGGGAGAGAGAGTGTGAGAGTGAGAGTCAGGATGGGAGAGAGAGTGGGAGTAAGGATGGGAGAGAGAGTGTGAGAGTGAGAGTGAGGATGGGAGAGAGTGAGTGAGAGTTAGAGTGAGAATGGGAGTGAGTGGGGGAGTGAGGATGGGAGAGAGAGTGTGAGAGTAAGAGTGAGGATGGTAGAGAGAGTGTGAGCGTGAGAGTGATTATCGGAGAGAGGTTGTGAGGGTGAGAGTGAGAATGGGAGAGTGTATGAGAGTGACAGTGCGGATGGTTGAGAGAATGTGAGAGTGAGGATGGGAGAGAGAGTGTGAGAGTGAGAGTGAGAGTGAGGATGGGAGAGAGAGTGTGAGAATGAGAGTGAGGCGTGGGAGAGAGTGTGAGAGTGAGAATGAGAAAGGGAGCGAGTGTGAGAGTGCAAGTGCAGATGGGAGGGAGAGTGTGAGAGTAAAAGTGAGAGTGAGGATGGGAGAGAGAGTGTGAGAGTGAGTGTGAGGATGGGAGAGAGAGTGTGAGAGTGAGGGTGA